>NC_037357.1:134639192-134951331 GCF_002263795.3 Bos taurus | reverse complement strand
AATCCCATGGACAGAGTAGCCTGGTGGGCTGCAGTCCACGGGGTTGCAAAGAGTCGGGCACGCCTGAGTGACTAACACTTACTTACTTACTTACTCACCTCCCACACGTGAGAAAGCTGATGCTCCACGGACCTTTCAAGCATCTTACACGATCCTCCCACTAACAGGTCAAAGGCGTGCCGTGTGGGGACGATACACTTTTTAAAAGTCTAACATGCTGACCTTTCCTCTGTCGATGAGATGGACACAGAAGATGTTGTACATACATACCATGGGATATCCTTCAGCCATGAAACAAATGAAATAATGCTACTTGCAGCATGGGTGGGCCTGGTGAGGGTCACAGTGAGTGACTTAAGTCATACACAGGAGGAGAAATAGTGTATGACATCCCTTAGGTGTGGCATCTAAAAAGAAATGCTACAAATGAACTTACTGACAAAACAGAGATTCATAGACTTAGAGGATGAGCTTACAGTTGCCCAGGCAGGGGGACAGGAGGTGAATGATACAGGGGAGGGGATAGTTAGGGAGTCTGGGATGGACATGGACACGCTGCTGTATTTAACATGGAGAACCAGCAAGGACCTGCTGGACAGCACAGGAAACTCTGCTCAATACTCTCTTGCCAGGAGCCAGCGTGAGGAACTCCGCCCATGGCAAAGGTCATGAGGAAGGAAGCTCGGCATATGCAAAGGCGGGATCGAGCCTCAGGAGTCCCCCTGGAAATTCTCAAGCATCTACCCCCAAAACCAGAGTCTGCCTACTTTACTGCTTTGTGCTCTCATCTACACCTCTGACTTTACGGGGGGCTGTCCCCCACCACCTCTCTCTGAAAAAGAGTTAACTTACAGCTCCAGTTGATCAAGTTCCTGGGTGTGATAAGAGTGTTTTAACCTACAAACTCCTCTGAAGGTTATTCCGGCCACATGTGATTGTTCAGAGCCTCCCAACTGTGAGAGGCATGAGATGTTCTAAACTGTCTAAATACAGATTCCTTTGAGCAGTTAAAAGATTGATTAGAAATTGTATTGGTGAAGGGTTTTTCACTTGTTGGGCCAATGTTTGCTGCTAAGTTTCCATATCCCTTACCTCCTGTGTCCCTGGCAGTTTATTGATTAATATAATTGGTGTATAGGAATGTAAGCAGTAGCTTTAATGTTTGTAACCTTGGACCCTTGAGTTAATTCTTTTTCTTGTTACAGCCCACCACACCTTTGCCCTATAGGAATGCAACTTTATCTAATGCTTTCGGAGGGTGCTGCCTGACTTTAGAATGATCACCTTTAGAGAAAAATAAGTTTTCTGAAGAAAGAGTCACAAAATGTTAACAGGCCTCTTGGCCTGAAGATGATGTAATTCACTTAAACTTTTGCAT
This sequence comes from Bos taurus, assembly GCF_002263795.3. Classification (NCBI taxonomy): domain Eukaryota; kingdom Metazoa; phylum Chordata; class Mammalia; order Artiodactyla; family Bovidae; genus Bos; species Bos taurus. Next base: position 134,949,953 of record NC_037357.1, on the reverse strand, counting down.
ATGATAAGTTTGCAGGAAGAAAGTCTGGCTTACTGCTGACTCTCCTCTTCCCCTATTATGCTCTATGTACAACTTAAGGTATAAAAACTACTTTGGAAAATAAAGTGTGGGCCTTGTTCACCGAAACTTGGTCTCCCCATGTCGTTCTTTCTCTCACCTTCTGGCTGAACTGGGGCGTGGAGGCTCGTCAAACTTACTAATTTTGCCTGGGCTTCTAAGATCTGACAGGGGAGGCCTTAGTGTCTCCTCTCCTTCGGGAGAATGGGAGGACGCCTGCGGCCTACGTAGATGACGTAAATTCCTTATTTTGGAATTTTATTAGCTTTCCACATAAACCAAGTTATTCAGCCTCTTTTCTCCACTGAATTTTCTCACTGGGCTATTCTTATTTAACCACTCTTTATATCTTTAATTCTATTGTATCCTGATTGCCGAATCCGTCTCCCCTTCGAATTCCCTGGATCCACCGGGGCTGGACCCCGGCACTCTCTAATAACCTTATGGTTCCCAGGCGGAAGGGTGGGGGAAGGAATAGTCAGGGAGTTTGGGATGGATGTGGACACACTGCTGTGTTTAACATGGAGAACCAACAAGGACCTGGTCTCCAGCACAGGGAACTCTGCTCAGTGTCATGTGGCAGCCTGGATGGGAGGGGAGTTTGGGGGAGAATGGATACATGCATATGCATGTCTGAGTCCCTTTGCTGTCCACCTGAAACCATCATAACGTTGTAAATTGGCTAAACCTCAAAACAAAATAAAGTTTTTAAAAACTGCATTACAAAAACTCAAAACTGATAACGACGATAGGCTTTTATAAAAGGATTTAATTAGAAACTTCCCTGAAGAACTGTGTTCTCCGTTAACAAGTTGTAAGCGTCCTACTCAAACCAATTTTCTTTAAGTAAAAACCTGCTGGCGTCGTCGAAGCCCCGTCGATAGAGCAACTCCATTGTCCTCCTGCTCGGCGGGGAGAGGGCCCGGTTGAGTCTCACCAAGTTTGCCACGGACAGCTGGGACAGGAAGACACACCATAGGATACGACAGGGCTGGTCAATCAACATTTACTTCTGTAAGCAAAGCCTGCTTGTTATACATGCTATTAGCAATACAAAAAAAATAATAATACTAAGTAGGAAGAAAATAATCTTAAAATGGAACTGCAGGGCTTTCCAGTCAGTATAAACAAAATAATGTTAAAATCTCAACTGTGGGCTTTCTGACGGCTGGGTGGTAAAGAACCTGCCTGCCAGTGCAGTGGGTACAGGTTGCATCCCTGGTCCCGGAGGGCCCACACGTCTCAGGGCAACTAAGCCTGTGCACCACGATTATTAAAGCTGTGCTTGAGAGCCTGGGAGCTGCAGCTGCTGAGTTCACGTGTCACCACTACTGAAGCCTGGGAGCTGCAGCTGCTGAGTTCACGTGTCACCACTAACGAAGCCCGTGCGCCCTAGTGCCCGTACTCTGCAACCAGAGAAGCCACTGCAACGAGAAGCCTGCGCTCTGCAGCTCGAGAAAAGCCCGCATGGCAACTAAGCCCCAGCATACTCTCCTCCCCCCAAAAAACAAAACAAAACAAAACACAGAACTCCACACGAAGACTGCAAGAGGGTTTCTCAGCCTGGGTACCACTGACGTTTAGGGCCAGATGCTTCTGTGTTGGGGTGTCTGTCCTGTGCACTGTAGGATGCTGAGCAATATCCCTGAGCTCCATCCCTAGATGCCTGTACACATTCCCAACTTAGCCAGTGTCTCCTGCATATAATGGGCTTCCCTGGTGGCTCCAAAGGTAAAGAATCTTCCTGCCAATGCAGGAGCCATGGCCCGATCCCTGGGTGTGGAAGATGCCCTGGAGGAGGGCATGGCAACTCACACCAGCCAGAGGCTACAGTCCATCGCGTCTGAGTTAGACACCACTGAGCAACTAATGCTTTCACTTTCAGGGGCTATAGTCAACATTTTTGCCATTTCCTTCCTCACCTACCTCCCTGACCAGGGATCCAATCCATATCCCCTGCTTTAGAAGTCCTAACCACTGGACTACCAAGGAAGTCCCATCAGTACTGTTGTAAATGAGATCATCTGATTGTTTTAAAAGGTGGCAATGATTAAATATGTAAAAACATTAGTGGAAAACTTAGGGATCTACCAGGAAGGAAATGGCAACCTACTCCAGAATTCTTGCTGGAGAATCTCATGGACAGCAGAGCCTGGCGGGCTATAGTCCATGGGGTCGCAAGAGTCGGACATGACTTAGCGAGTAAACCACCATCACCACCACCACCACCAGGGAGGTAGCATCCCACATTCCGTGTGGCCAAAAAACCAGAACATAAACAACAGGAGCAATATTATAACAAATTCAATAAAGATTCTTTAAAAAAACAAAAATGGTCCACATAAAAAAGTAAAATCTTAAAAAAATAAAATTGCACTTCCCTGGCAGTCCAGTGGTTCAGACTGACTTCCAATGCAGGGGACACAGGTTTCAATCTCTATGGGGGGATCTAAGGGTCCCACATGCCACAGGGCAACTAAGCCCAAGCACCTCAACTACTGAGCCCGAGCACCTCAACTACTGAGCCCAAGCACCTCAACTACTGAGCCCAAGCACCTCAACTACTGAGCCCAAGCACCTCAACTACTGAGCCTGAGTGCCACAACCACAGAGTCCATGCACTCTGGAATTCCGGTCTCCAGCCACAACTACAGAGCCTGTGAGCTCTGGAGACCTCTTGCTGAAACAAGGAGCCTGCCCACCACAACTAAGATCTAATGCAGACAACCAGTAAGTAAATAAGTCTTTTAAAAAAAACAAACAAAATTGCATTGAAAACTTGCCAAGTATGCTGACCTGAAAAATAAGTGAGGAAATGGGAAATGTCCCACAGAGACAGTTGAAAAATAGTGAAAAAAAAAAAAAGATTGCACACTCACAGTCTTCAGGTACCCAGGTCCATATGCACAACATATGTTGTGACTCATTTAAAACATGGCAAAAACCACTACAATTATTGTAAAGTAATTAGCCTCTAATTAAAATAAGTAAATTTAAAAAAATATGCATGCAAATCTGTACATACAATGGAGTTGCCAAGTTTGGGAAGCATGTGGAGAGTTTCAGGGGGTCTGTGACGGTCGGGGAACATCAGGACTCACCAGTACTTCCTGGTTGGTGATGCTAACGTAGAAATGCAGCCGCCCTTTATCCTGCGGGCAGACGTCCAGTCGCCCACTGAAAGGGGAGATGGTCACAGTGCGGCCGACGGGCAGGACTGGCAGGCTGTTGGTGAAGCCTCCGTCCACCCACCTCTGCGGAGAGAATGGCCCCGGTCAGCACGTGAAGACAGTGACCGTGGACTTCCCCGAGAGGACACCGTCCTTCTGAGAATCCGAGCCTTGGGGATGAACGCCCTTGAGTTACTATTGATGAGGACCAGCTGGATTGGATTTGTTTTGGAAGCGAAGCAAATCTTTGTATGCATATCATTTACCCACAGGCTTCCGAGGTGTCTCCGTGGTAAAAAACCTGCCTGCAATGCGTTCGATCCCTGGGTGGGGAAGATGCCCTGGAGGAGGGCACGGCAACCCACTCCAGGATTCTTGCCTGGAGAATCCCATGGACAGAGGAGCCTTCCGTGCTACAATTTATGGAGTCACAAAGAGTCGGACATGACTGAGCACAGAACATACACACACAGCCTTTATGCATACAGTAAGAAGTTTGGGTCTATAGTAAGAAATTATAGTAAGAAACCCATGGGTTTCCCTGCTGGCTCAGCTGGTAAAGAATCTGCCTGCCAATGCAGGAGACCTGGGTTCGATTCCTGGGTCGGGAAGATCCCCTGGAGAAGGGAATGGCAACCTGCTCCAGTATTCTTGCCTGGAGAATCCCATGAACAGAGCAGTCCGGTAGGTTCTCAGTCTATGGAATCGCAAGGGTCCGACACAACTTAGTGACTAAACCAAACCAAGAAATTTGGACGGAATCAAGAAATCTCTCCAGTTGTTTCAAAGCTTTGAGTAGATTACTTAAGACCTTATTATTATTATTTTTTTTTAACTGATGATGGCACATGCATAAGAAGCCACATGCTTGGATTTATCATCTAATCAGGATGCAAAGCCAAGTTGACTCTGACACTGAGCAGATCATCCCCCATAAAAGGCGGCTCCATTTTTAACTTCAGAACTGCAAATCGGCATTGTCTGTAGCCAAGTGAAAAGTAAATAAATAAAGGACCACCAGAAACGCTTTCATCTCCAAAGTGACTCCTGAGCTAATAGGGCTTCAAGCCTTGAAGAATTCGGGGTAGCGTGGGTGGAAGGGCGGGAGAGGGCTATGAAGTGTTCAACAGGAGCACTGTTCAGAAGAGAGTCTGTGCTTTCAGACCTCGGCCCAAAGGAAAGAGGGAGAGACAGAACAGCAGGACCGAGGACCGTCCACAGGCTTCTGCACACCTGGACACTGGGGGCAGGCGGAAGAAGCACAAAGACAGAATTTCCTATGGTGTTTCAAGTGAAAAAGACTTTCAGTCTGTCCTGAGCCCCAGAATCAGCTCTAACAATAAACACACAGACACACAAAGCTGAAGTTCAAACACTACAGGCTACATCCAGATTGGAAATATCCTGCCGTGGATGTGGGAATACAAAGCTAGAAATTATGGAGAACACCTTGTCACTCACCCAGAGTCAGACATTCTGGAGTGTGAAGTCAAGTGGGCCTTAGGAAGCATCACTATAAACAAAGCTAGTGGAGGTGACGAAATTTCAGCTGAGCTATTTCAAATCCTACAAGATGATGCTGTTCAAGTGCTGCACTCAATACATCACCCAATTTGAGTTGGAAAACTCAGCAGTGGCCACAGGACCGGAAAAGGTCCGGCCTCCTCCAAATTCCCAAGAAGGGAAGTACTCAAGTATGTGCTAACCATTGGACAGTTGCATACATCTCCCATAGTAGTAGGATCATGCTTAAAATCTTGCATGCTAGGCTTCAGCATTATGCCAACCAAGAACTTCCAGATGTAAAAGCTGCATTTAGAAAAGGCAGAGGAACTGCAAATCAAATTGCCAACATTCACTGGATCGTGGAGAAAGCAAGAGAATTCTGGAAAATATCTACTTCTGCTTCCTGCTTCACTGATTTATACTAAAGCCTTTGACTAAAGCCTTTCCAAAAACTGTGGGAAATTCTTAAAGACATGGGAATTCCGGACCACATTACCTGTCTCTGGAGAATCCTGTATGCCAGTCAAGAGGCAACAGTTAGACTCAGATGCAGCAACTGACTGGTTCAAAATTGGTAAAGGACTAAAATGAGGTTGTAAACTGTCACCTTGCTTATTTAACGAATATGCAGAGTGTATCACACGAAATGCCAGGCTGGATGAATCCCAAGCTGGAATCAAGATTGTCAGAAGAAATATAAACCATCTCTGACATGCAGATGATAATCTCTCTAATGGCAGAAAGTGAAGAAGAACCAAAGAGCCTCTAGATGAAAGTAAAAGAGGAGAGTGAAAAAGCTGACATGAAACTCAACATTCAAAAAACTAGGATCACGGCATCTGGTCCCATCACTTCATGGCAAAGAGATGGGGAAAAAGTGAAAGCCGTGACAGATTTTATTTTCTTGGGCTGCAAAATCACTTCTGAAGCTGAAGCTTCAATACTTTGGCCACCTGATGCAAAGAACTGACTCATTGGAAAAGACCCTGATGCTGGGAAAGATTGAGGGCGGGAGGAGAAGGGGGTGACAGAGGATGAGATGGTTGGATGGCATCACCAATTCAATGGACATGAGTTTCAGTAAACTCTGGGAGTTGGTGATAGACAGGGAGGCCTGGTCTGCTGCAGCCCATGGGATCACAAAGAGTCGGACACAACATCGACCGAACAACAACAGCAACCTCACAAAATAATCTATTTTGGAGAAAAAAAAGCAAGAAGGTGAGGACTGAGAAACAGGTTAGCATAAAGCATCCTTAACTGAGTTAAGGACCTTCATTCACCTTCATTCACTTCATGTCTTTTTTTCTTTTAAAATGTTTTTCTTACCTGTTTTGATTTCTAAAGCAGGTGACTAAATGATAGGGTATTGTTTACAAAGGCCTTGGCCAGCAACCACCTCCCCTCAGAGGAAATAAAAGTAAATAAACAGAAAGTGAAAATGTGTTGAAAATCTCTGGTTGAGGGAACTGCATTTTGGTGGAGGAAAAAACATAAGTGGATTGGATTAAAATGAACCTGACCTGGGTAATCTGCTTACCGTCATTATTTTTTAAAAGAACAAAACACATTATACAATTATGTATTATATACACACATGTATGTATGCTTGTGTGTGTATAAATATGGATACACACACACACAAGACTATACAAATACTGTCTAAAAAAGACAGGTTTGTATTAAGAAGGCCCCCACATTGTAAAGGAACTACTGTATTTGAGCAGACTCCGGCAGACAGTGGAGGGCAGAGGAACCTGGCATGCTGCAGTTCATGGGGTCTCAAAGAGCTGGACATGACTGAGCGAATGATCAACAACAACAAATACACTTCAATAAAAATTAATTAATTAAAAAAAAGAAGGTCCCAGATATCTGGTTCTGTGCCTTACTGTCCTAGAGTTTTTTGTTTTTTTTTCCCCCTTCTCTTCCCTCATTGCTTTGGATGTAGACACCAAATTCTGGAATAGATAATACCTAGAAAGAGAGAGAGAAAGAACACCTTCCAAAATCACCTTTCATACCCTCAGTAGAGTATCTCACCAGTGATGCAAAAATTCAGAGGTTTCATCAAGGGAAATAAAAAATATGCACCAAATGCCATATAACTTAACTGACAGCTCCCTTGTTTTATTCAACTGAAGGAAAAGAAGGGCAATCTGGCTCGTTAATGTGCAGTGTTCTAATTTACCAAGGGGCTAATGACTGCCGCTTAAGGGAATTGAAAGTCTTTTTTCTAAATTTTGTTCACTCTTGTTAGCTTATTCTGATTGGATAAATGAGTCAGGGAAACAAACAGCTTATCAAGGGGCTTCGTTAAATTTTCAGCGTTACTCGCTACTCTGTAACCATAACGCCAGTAGCTCAGATGTTGTAAATACAGTCCATCTTTCTCCTGATTCATGCTCTCATGAACTGTATCACTCCCAACAACCACACACACACAGAGCCCACCCCACCCTCAGGCATGCTAATGTGAGCAAAATTTCTGGAAACAACAATAACATTACTAAATCCAAATACCTTATATCTCACGTGCTATGGATCGATTGATGCTTTTGAACTGTGGTGTTGGAGAAGACTCTTGAGAGTCCCTTGGACTGCAAGGAGATCCAACCAGTCCATCCTAAAGGAAATCAGTCCCGAATATTCATTGGAAAGACTGAGGCTGAAGCTGAAACCAATACTTTGGCCACCTGATGCGAAGAGCTGGCTCTTATGAAAAGACCCTGATGCTAGGAAAGATTGAAGGTGAGAGGAGAAGGGGACGACAGAGGATGAGATGGTTGGATGGCATCACTGACTCAATGGACATGAGTTTGGGTAAACTCCTGGAGTTGGTGATGGACAGGGAGGCCTGGCATGCTGCAGTCCATCGGGTCACAAAGAATCAGACATGACTGAGCGATGGAACTGAACTGAACTGACTGATGGATAAATTAAAACTGCATTCCCTATGCTTCTGGCCATGACTTCTCTGGCTGTTTGCAACATATTCCTCAAAATCATTCCCACTTTTTGGGCAGCATTCCATAAGCTGCCGTGACACTGAGGATTCCAAAATCTTGCTGATGGCTCTTCCCAGGAGAGTTTTGCCCAGAGTTTCTTAGTTTCAGATTATAGCACCTTCATTCATCAAAGGAAAGGGTAGGCCAAATAAGTTAAAAAGAAAATTATTCCAGGAGAAAAATGTGCTTCAAAAACCAAACATGTGGGACTTCCCTGGTGGTCCAGTGGCCAAGAGTCTCCACTCCCAATGAAAGGGTCCCAGGTTTGATCTCTGATCAGGGAACCAGATACCACATGCCCCAACTCAAAAAAAAAAAAAAAAAAAAATTTCATGTGCCACAATACAGGCCCAGTGCAGGCAAACAAATAATTTTTTTTTAATTCTTATATATTAAAAAACATTTATAAACGTGTATAGAGAGAAAGAGAGAGAAGTCACTCAGTGGTGTACGACTCTTTGCGACCCCATGGACTATAGCCCGCCAGGCTCCTCCATCCATGGGATTCTCCAGGCCAGAATACTGGAGTGGGTTGCCATTTCCTCCTCCAGGAGATCTTCCTGACTCAGGGATCGAACCCAGGTTTCCTGCACTGCAGGCGGACGCTTTGCCATCTGAGCCACCAGGGAATCCACCAGGGAATATTTAAATGTGTATAAATATTAATAAATATTAAAAAAAACCTGGCCCCTACAAGTTGCTGCAACTTGTCCTAACATCCTTTACCTGCATCTCTGCATTCTGGCCCCTACAGTTGATTGTCTTTTCTCCTAACGCCCTTTACCTGCATCTCTGACCATATGCTAACGTGCTCCATGGTAAGGTGAACTGTCTGAGTCCAGAGAGTAGAAAAGAAACAACGGTTCTTCAGTAGAGAAGACGAGCTTGTGCCCAGAGGTGGGGCGGGGGTCTACTGTGGCTGTCCCTGGTGGATTACAGCGCTGGAGACCAGAGCCGAGGCGATGATTCTACAGGACAGGGACACCCATCACAGCAAACCCAGAGGGGCGGTCGTCTGCCAGCACACGTCAAGCCGTGTCTCACAGGTGACGCCTTCTGGGTTCACACCAGGCTCATGACCTCCAGCAGCTCATGTCATACAATTGAAGGCGAAGACTGTAAGCTCAAGGCTGTCCCCGGTACCGAAAGCGCTCACTTCTTCCTGCACCAAGTCCTTTCAGAACACGCCGTGCGTGCCTGGATGTATGTTCCACACTGCGAGAAGCTCATGCTAGAACCTCGAGGCAGGGCTGGACTTGCTCTGCAAACAGTTTTGCCAGAAAGAGGAAGACAAAGACCATATGATAGCATTTCTATGTGGAACATAAAAGGTGAGGAAATGAACTTATCGACAAAGCAGAAACAGGGTCACAGACTCTGACTATGGTCAGAGAACATGGTCAGAGAACAGACCGTGGCTGTCAAGGGGGAGGCGCAGAGGGAGGCAGTGGGGAAGGAATGGACTAGAAGCTTGGGGTTAGCACATGCCAACTGTTACCTAAGGGATGGATAAACAAAAGGTCCTGCTGTACAGCACATGGAACTGCATCCAGTCTCCTGGGATAAACCATAATGGAAAAGAATGTCTATATGTGTATACCTGAGTCGTTGTGTTGTACAGCAGAAATTGACACAACACTGTAAATCCACTATTCAGTTAAGTTCAGTTGCTCAACGTGTCTCACTCTTTGCAACCCATGGACTGCAGCATGCCAGGCTTCCCTGTCCATCACCCGGAGCTTGCTCAAACTCATGTCCATTGAGTGGGTGATGCCATCCAACCATCTCATCCTCTGTTGTCCCCTTCTGCTCCTGTCCCCAATCCATCCCAGCATCAGGGTCTTTCCAATGAGTCGGCTCTTTGCATCAGGTGGCCAAAGTATTGGTGTTTCACGTTCAGCATCAGTCCCGCCAATGAATATTCAGGACTGATTTCCTTTAGGATGATTGGTTGGATCTCACTGCTGTCCAAGGGACTCTCGAGAGTCTTCTCCAACACCACAGTTCAAAAGCATCAATTCTTCAGTGCTCAGCTTTCCTTGTAGTCCAACTGTATGCTCAGTCGTGTCTGACTCTTTGATACCCTGTAGACTGTAGCCCGCCAGGTTCCTCTGTCCATGGAGATTCTCCAGGCAAGAACACTGGAGTGGGTTGCCATGCCCTCCTCCAAGGGATCTTCCTGACCCAGGGATTGAATGTAGGTCTCTGCACTGCAGGCGGATTCTTTACTGTCTGAGCCACCAGGGAAGCCCAGGAATACTGGAGTGGGGTGCCATTCCCTGCTCCAGGGGATCTTCCCGAATGAGTCCTTAGCAAGTGGCAAATGGCCACCATGTGGCTGCAGAAACAAGCAAGCACCCCCAGGAGCGCCCTGTCAGTCACCGTGCACATGGGGTCCCCTCTTCCCGGGCTTTATTACACAACCAAGGGGGACCAGGGACTTCCCTGGTGGTCCATGGATTAAGGATCTGCCTGCCCACGCAGGGACACAGGTTCGGCCCCTGGTCCAGGAAGATGCCACGTGCCACGGAGCAACTAAGTCCGGGAGCCACAACTGCCAAAGCCCCTGAACCACAGCTACTGAAGCCCACACGCCCTAGAGTCTGCTCTGGAAGAAGACAAGCCGCTGCAATGGAAGAGCATTTGCACAACTCGAGAGTGGCCTCCACTTAACTAGAGGAAGCCTGGGCGCAGCAACAAAGACTCAGTGCAACCAAAGATGAAACAAACAGAAAAACACGTCATTATGACACTGCTCCTCTGCACAGAGGCCAGTCATCAGAGGGTCGTGCCTCGCCTCCCAGGGTCAAATATATATATATATATATATATATATATATATATATATATATATATAAAACTATATGTAAATATAAATACATGTATTTCTTACTATATGTAAATATAAATATATATATTTCTTACTATACATAAATATAAATATATAAGTATTTCTTAATACATAAGTCACTCAGTCGTGTCCGACTCTTTGCAACCCCATGGACTGTAGCCTACCAGGCTCCTCCATCCATGGGATTTTCCAGTCAAGAGTACTGGAGTGGGTTGCCATTTCCTTCACCAATTTCTTAATATACCTATGTCTGAATATATAAATATCTATTTCTTAATATATATATTTCTTACTATATATAAATATAAATATATCTATTTCTTAAAATACCTACTTGTTAATATATATAAGTATCTCTTTCTTAATATATATAAATATTTACTTCTTAATTATATAAGTATCTATTTAATATATAGAAATATATACAGTTCTTTATATATATAAATATATATGGATTTCTTTACATACATAAATATATAGATTTCTTCATATATATATTTATATATATATAAATATATGTATATTTCAAGAAATGAACAAGACTTAGTAGAACAAGAGGCCTGTGACTGATGCAAACATTACAGATCATCCTGGGAAAGGTGCCCCCTGACTCAGCTATATGTCTTCAGTGAAGTGAATGAATGTTTCTGCATCTCAATTTCCTCATCTGTAACATAGAGTGGTAATATTCCCTACAGCAGATGGGAGTGGACTGTGATACATCAGATAGAAAGCAGTAACAACAGAAGTTTTGCTTCTTTTTCCCATGAAAGCAACACTGAAGGTACATTGGTAAGGTGCCCCTCCTCAAATCATGCACGCCCCAACTCTGTCTCTAATTACAGAGTGATCTGTGACCTCATGATCCACAATGGCTGCCAGAGCTCTGGTCATCACGTCTAAGTTCCGGGCAGCAGGGAGGAAACACACACACACAACCTCACTTCCTGTAAGTCCCACAGTAACTCGGCCTACCTCTCCCTGCCCGCACTTTAGGGGACGGCCACACCTAGCAGCAAGGAGCACTGGCGGACGTGACCTTTCAGCTACATGGCAATAAGTCCACATGAGAATTGCAGTTCCGTTACTGAGGAAGAAGAAGAGGACACTGTATGTTGGAAGAAACTGGGAGCCATCAGCACCTGCACCTCATTCATAATACAGTTATTACTACTTAAACACGGGGCATGTTCAGCATAGTCTTACAACATATTCAGGTGGCCAGAAACATCATTGACGTTTCCCCATATTACAGAAAACCCAAGTGGACCTTCTGGCCAACTCAATACTAGCCTTCTGGGTCTCCGTTCTCTAACCTTCGTTCCATCCTCCCTTTCCTTCCTTCTTTCCCGTAGCTCCATCCACCTTCTCCGTCAGCACCTCTTAATTTACCCATCGCATCAGCAATGCTGATGACTCCCGGATCCCAAATCACCTTTTCATGATCATATATAATCTCGTAAGACACCTGAGTGGTTTGCATATATATATTTTTTTTCCTGCCATTTAGCCATTTCTGTCATGATTATATATTATCAAGCAATAACTTGAAGTGAAATCATCACATTTCAGATCATCAAATTAAAGTTCATAACCGTAATGTAAAGTTGATTTGGCTAGCATCTGTGTTCAACATTTATAGGTAAAAATAAGTGTTGATTTTTACTGCTCTAACGGAAAAATGCTACTTAGCCTACTTTAAAATTGTTATGTCAAGTGGGGTACTTTTCACGTTTTTAAATGACAACAAAAAATCGTGCTCCTTGGTAACTGAGTATCTGCTACCTCTGAGCGGCAGTATCCAGAATAGGGGTGGGAAAAAAACCAGCTTTGAGATTCCCAAGTGCTCTAGTGGCTCAGACTCCCTGCTCCCAATGCAGGAGGCGCTCGTTCAATCCCTGGTCAGGGCACTAGACCCCACGTGCCTCAATTAAGAGATCCCATGTGACACAACCAAGACAGAGAACAGACAAATGAATATTTAAAATGGCTTTCTGTGAGCTTTTGTTTATGCTGCTTTACAGAAAAAAAAATCAGTGTATATGATGTTTCTGAGTGGTCACGGAGAGGGTTTCAGCCAACAGCATGGAGGCCCATCCCTCCAAGTAATGCCTGTGCCTGTGGCTAATAAAGAGAGCTCAACCTGGACAAGGCAGACCACCGTAAGGGTCTCCGTCTCTGCCTCTCCATGATGTTATCCAGTGACTCAGCCTCACGCTTCTCATCTGCCCCTTTTAGACAATCGTGCCAGGGCACACTGGTTTGGCCAGGAATACTATGAGAAGCACGGAAAAGGGCTGGGATGGCCAGGAAAAGTCGGAGGAAGAAAATCATGAGGGCTCACAAGGTCCAAACACAGACAGATCCCCAAACACATTAGCCAAGAGATGTGTAAAAATCAATCCCCTGGTTTTGAGACCATCCACCCACTGAGCACAGGCCTTTTGCAGGGTCTTCAAAATGAATGAACCAATGACAGCTATTAAATGCTTTTCATGTACACATTTATAAATGAAACATACATATCACATGTCTATAAAATAAACAGCATTAATCATCCATGAGGATGTGCCTGATTTTGAGTAGGTGTTACACAGTGTATGGGATTACAGAATATATATCTGCAGTGTGTGTTACATAGCTTCTGTGTCTGGGAATTCCCTGTGGTCCAGTGGCTGAGACTCCCAACTCTTAATGCAGGGGCCATCATGGTTTCAGTCCCTGGTCGGGAAGTAGACCCCACAACGCCCTGCTAAGAGGTCTCATGCTGTAATCAAAAGATCCTTCATGCTCCAACTAAGACACAGAGCAGCCAAATAACATTTAACTAAATGGTGGCGCTAGTGGTAAAGAGCCTGCCTGCCAACGCAGGAGACTTCGAGAGCCGCAGGTGTGAGTCCTGGGTCACGAAGATCCCCTGGAGGAGGGCACGGCACCCCACTCCAGTATTCTTGCCTGGAGAACCCCATGGACAGAGGAGCCTGGTGGGCTACGGTCCGTGGGGTTGCAGAGCCAGACATGACTGAGTAACTGAGCACACAGACAAATAAACAGCCCCTGTGTTTGACCATAAAACGCTTATCTCTGCTGTGCATTAAGGAGATACTGTGTCTGGTTATCAGTGTGTGCGCTGGGGTGTAGGCTATGGAAGAGCAGGATCAGACAGGATGGTGAAATTTTACAGCACAAACATGTTTTGCAGGACGCAGAAAGAAGACTTCGGGCAGTGTGGACAGCAGATAGCAGGCGGTAGTTCACTCAGTTCAGTCGCTCAGTTGTGTCCAACTCTGCAACCCCATGGAGCACAGCATGCCAGGCCTCCCTGTCCGTCACCAACTCCCGGAGCTTACTTAAACCCATGTCCATCGAGTCGGTGATGCCATCCAACCATCTCATCCTCTGTCGTCCCCTTCTCTTCCTGCCCTCAATCTTTCCCAGCATCAGGGTCTTTTCAAATGAGTCAGTTCTTCTCATCAGGTGGCCAAAGTATTGGAGTTTCAGCTTCAGTATCAGTCCTTCCAATGAACACCCAGGACTGATCTCCTTTAGGATGGACTGGTTGGATCTCCTTGCAGTCCAAGGGACTCTCAAGAGTCTCCTCCAGCACCACAGTTCACTACATCTCTCTAAAACGCCTCCTGCAGCTCTCCGTCAGTGATGGTTGTTTCAGCCTCTCCTTCATAGATACATTTCCAAGGAGGACCGAAGAGAAGAGCAGCTGGCTGCCGGCGGGGGACCCCTGGGGGTGGGATGGCATGAAGGGCTCCAGCCTCACGTGGGGGCCAGGTGAGGGACACCCTGATCGGTTTCCCCAGCCTGCCAGCACACTTTGCTTCTAACTGTTCATAGAAGGGGCCATCAAGAGTACTTTTTTTTTTATTTTAAGATCTAATAAAACTTTATTATGAAGAATTATCCTGATTATAATAGTCTCTGGTCCATCAATGGGGAAACGTTACAAAAAAAGGCAGCTTATAATATACCAACTGTGCAAATCAGATATTTTAGGTAGAGATATTTTCTCTGTGAAAACTGAAACTGGTAGTCACTCAGTCGTGTCCGACTCTTTGCAACCTCACAGACTGTAGCCCACCGGGCTCCTCTGTCTGTGGGATTCTTCAGGCAAGAATACTGGAGTGGGTTGCCATTTCCTTCTCCAAGAGGACGTCTTGTAAGTCTAAAGAAGTCTTTTGCTGAGGCTTGATTTGTGACTCAAGATGTGATCTGAAATTAAAATCGTATCAAGCATCTGCCCTGATACCAATGGCGTGAGATCAGAAATTAATTATAGGGGAAAAAACTGTAAAAAACACAAACACAGGGAGGCTAAAGAATATGCTATGAAATAAATAACCAAGGGGTCAATGAAGAAACCAAAGAGGAAATCAAAAAGTATCTGGAAACAAGTGAGAAGGAAAACAAGACGATCCAAAACCTATGGGATGCAGCAAGACCCGTCCTAGAAGCAAGTCTGTAGCAGTACTATCCGACCTCAAGAAACAGGAAAAATAGAGAACAACCCAACCTTACACCTAAAGCAACTACAGAAGGAAAAACAAAAACAACAACGAAAATCAGAATTGGTAGAAGGCAAGGAATCATAAAGATTATATAAATAAAAATACATAAAATGGAAATGAGGAAAACAATAGCAAAGGTCAATAAAACTAAAAGCTGGCTCATTGAGAAGATAAACAAAATTGATAAACCTGTGGCCAGACTTTCCAAGAAAAAAAAGGCACAGGACCCGAATCCATAAAGTTAGAAATGGAAAAGAGTAGCTACAACAGACAATGCAGAAATACAAAGGATCATAAGAGACTGCTTGCTGCTGCTGCTGCTGCTAAGTCGCTTCAGTCGTGTCCAACTCTGTGCGACCCCATAGACGGCAGCCCAGCAGGCTCTGCCGTCCCTGGGATTCTCCTACAAGCAACCATATGCCGATAAAATGGACAACCTGGAAGAAACGGACAAATTCTTAGAAAAGTACAGCCTTTCAAGACTGAATCAAGAAGACATATTCAGGGGATATGAACAGACCAATCCAAAGGAGTGAAATGGAAACTGTGATTGAAAAATCTTCCAATAAAACGAAAGTCCAGGACCAGATGGCTTCACGAGTGAATTAAATGAAGAATTTTCACAGTAGAACTAATATGTATCCTTCTCAAACCTTTCCAAAAAATTGCAGAGGAAGGAATACCCCCAAACTTGTTTCATGAGGCCATCACCATGATACCAAAACCAAAGATACCACACAAAAAAAGACAATTACAGGCCAACATCACTGACGAACATAGATGCAAAGGTCCTCAACAAAAATACCATTAATAGCAATCCAAATCCAAGCAAAAGGATCAAACACCAGGATCAAGCGGGATGTTTCCCAGGGATGCAAGGATTCTTCAACATACACATATGATCATCTCAATGGATGCAGAAAAAGCTTCTGACAAAATTCAACACCAGTTTATGGCAAAAATGCTCCAGAAAGTGGGCACAGAGAAGACCGATCTCAACATAATAAAGGCCACATGCAAGAAACCCACAGCAAACACCATTCTCAATGCTGAAAAGCGGAAAGCATTTCCCCTGAGATTAGGAACAAGCTAAGGGTGCCCACTGTCACCACTATTAATTCAACATAGTTTTGGAAGTCTTAGTCAGAGCAATCAGAGAAGAAAAAGAAATAAAAGGAATCCGGGTTGGAAAAGAAGTAAGTGTCATGTCACTGTTTGGAGATGACATGATGGATAACATAGAAAAACCTACAGATGCCACCGGAAAACTACTAGAACTCATCAATGAATGTGGTAAAGCTGCAGGATACAAAATCAATACACAGAAGCCTCTTGCATTCCTACACGCTAACAACCAAATATTAGAAAGAGGAATTGAGGAGACAATCCCATTTACCATCACAACAAAAACAATATCTAGGAAAATCTACCTAAGGCGACGAAAGACCTGGACTCAGAAAACTGAAGACATTGAAGGGAGAAATCACAGATGATACAAACAGATGAAGAGGCATGCCATGTTCCAGGAGTGGGAGAATTAACACTGTGCAAGTGACTGTACTACCCAGAGCAAGCCACAGATGCAGGGCAATCCCTGTCAAAACACCAATGGCATTTTGTTTCCCCAAGAATTAGAACAAAAATTTTTACAGTTTGTATGGAAACACAAAAGACTCCAAATAGGTTCTGCGTTCATCCACCTCATTAGAAGTGACTCAAATGCGTTCCTTTTTATGGCTGAGTAATATTCCATTGTGTATATGTACCACAACTTCTTTATCCATTCATCTTTTGATGGACAAGAGTGAAGTGAGTCAGAAAGAGAAAGGTAAATACCATGTTCTAACACATATATATGGAATCTAGAAAAATGGTACTGAATAATTTATTTACAGAGTAACAGTGGAGAAACAGACATAGAGAATTTACTTATGGACATGGGGAGAAAGGAGGAAAGGGTGAGATGGAAAAAAAAAAGACTCTGAATAGCCAAAGCAATCTCGAGAAAGAAAAACAGAGCTGGAGGAATCAGGTTCCCCAACTTCATACTCCAAAGCTACAGTAATCAAGAAAGCATGACATTGGCACAAAAACAGATCAATGGAACAGGACAGAAAGCCAGAGATAAACCCACACATCTATGGTCACTTAATCTATGACAAATGATGGGGAAACAGTGGAAACAGTGGCTGACTTTATTTTGGAGGGCTCCAAAATCAATGCAGATGGTGACTGTCAGCCATGAAATTAAAAGATGTTTACTCCTTGGAAGGAAAGTTATGACCAACCTAGATAGCACATTAAAAAGCAGAGACATTACTTTGCGGACAAAGGTCCATCTAGTCAAGCCTATGGTTTTTCCAGTAGTCATGTATGGATGTGAGAGTTGGACTATAAAGAAAGCTGAGCACCGAAGAATTAGTGCTTTTGAGCTGTGGTGTTGGAGAACACTCTTGAGAGTCCCTTGGACTGCAAGGAGAGCAAACCAGTCCATCCTAAAGGAAATCAGTCCTGAATATTCATTGGAAGGACTGGTGTTAAAGCTGAAACTCCAATCCTTTGGCACCTGATGCAAAGAGCTGACTCATTTGAAAAGACCCTGATGCTGGGGAAAATTGAGGGCAGGAGGAGAAGGGGACGATGACAGAGGACAAGATGGTTGGATGACATCACCGATTCGACGGACATGAGTTTGAGTGAACTCCGGGAGTTGGTGATGGATAGGGAGGCCTGGCATGCTGCAATTCATGGGGTCACAAAGAGCGACTGAGCGACTGAACTGAACTGAACTGAATCTATGACAAAGGAGGCAAGAACATACAATGGAGAAAAGACAGTCTCTTCAATCAGTGGTACCTGGACAGCTACATGTAAAAGAATAAAATTAGAACACTTTCTAACATCAAACACAAAAATAAACTCTAAATGGATCAAAGACGTACATTGAAGGCTGGACACTATAAAACTCTTAGAGGAAAACACAGGCAGAACACGATTTGACATAAATTGCAGTAAAATCTTTCTGACCCACCTCCTAGAAGATAGAAAATCAAAACAAAAATAAACTAAGAGGGTCCAGTTACACTCAAAAGCTTTTGCACAGCAAACGAATTCATAAATAAGACAAAAAGACAATCCTTAAAACGGGAGAAAATATTTGCAAATGAAGCAGCTGACAAGGCATTAATCTCTAAAATACACAAACAGCTCATGCAGCTCAATATGAAAAAAAAAAATCTGCAAACAATAAACGCTGGAGAGGGTGTGGAGAAAAGGGAACCCTCCTATGCTGTTGTTGAGCATGTAAATTGATGCAGCCACTATGGAGAACAGTATGGAGGGTCTTCACAGAACTAAAAATAGAAGCACCACATGATCCAGTAACCGCACTCGTAGGCATACACCCCAACAAAACCATAATTCACAAAGACGCATGCACCGCCACGCTCCTGTTTACAAGAGCCAGGACGTGGACGCAACCTAAATGTCCACTGACAGAAGAACGGATAAAGAAGATGTGGTCCACACAGACAGCGGAATGTTACTCTGCCATGAAAAGGAACTAAACGGTGCCATTGGCAGGACATGGACGGACCTAGAGACCGTCATACAGAGTGAAATAAGTCAAGAAGAGAAAAGCAAATATCATATAAGATCACTTACACGTGCCATCTAGAAAAATGGCACGGATGAACTTACCTGGCAAAGCAGAGAGAGACTGACTGAGAGAACACATGTATGCAGACCAAGAGGAGGGGCGGAGGGGTGGCATGACCTGAGAGCCTGCGGTGGACGTATCTCCACTACTGATACTGTGTCTAACATAGACAAGTGACGAGAAACTCCTGCAGAGCGCAGGGAACTCGACTCGGCGCTCTGTGGTGACCTAGGTGGGAAGGAAATTCAAAAAAGAGGGAATATATGGAAACACACGGGTGATTCACTTTGCTGGACGGCAGAACTAACAACAGGGCTTCCCCGATCGCTCAGGGGTAAAGAATCCGCCTGCCAATGCAAGACATGCAAGAGACAGGGGTTCAATCCCCCGGTGGGGAAGATCCCCTGGAGAAGGAAAGGGCAACCCACTCCAGTGTTCTTGCCTGGAGAGTCCCATGAACAGAGGAGGCTGGCGGGTCACAGAGTCGGACATGACTGACATGCACACACAGCAGTGCAAAGCAGCTATACTTGAGTACATTTTTAAAAACTTTATTGTTGCTTCTTTGGATATTAAAAATAAGGGCAAAGTTTTTTTAACCAAATGAAAAAAGGAGGGCCCTCGTCAATCATTCTCAACCACGAAATCTCAGTTCCAGGGTACCACGGCCCCTGCACTGGACTCTTTTCCTTTTGTTAAACAGACACAGACCTATGAGACCAAAGTCATAGGAACAGAGTTGGAGCCGCCAGAATAATGTCAACAATCATGGATGTTCCTAAAGGAAACGGATGACTACAGGAACCACGGATCCCGAGTCGGCTCTAGGACGCTTACCTGCCCTTTGTATTCCACTGGCTTCAGTCCTGCATAGATGGGCAGGAAGCTGCTGGCCAGCAGGACCTAGTGGACAAAATAAAGACACAGCTCGTGAAACGAGACAGCAACATGCCCTACCATCTATTTCACACGTCACCTACTAGGAAGTTACAATTGTTTAAACACAAAGTGAAGCGAAAGTGAAGTCGCTCAGCCGTGTCCGACTCTTTGAGACCCCATGGACTGTAGCTTACCAGGTTCCTCCGTCCATAGCATTTTCGAGGCAAATTGCCATTTCCTTCTCCAAAATCTACTATAAAAATGAAACATGGTCCATGTATTTCATGGACACAGTGAAACCGAAAGCATTAGTAGCTCAGTCATGCCCAACTCTTTGCGACCTCATGGACTGGGGTCTTCCCAAGCTCCTCTGTCCAAGGGATTCTCCAGGCAAGAATACTGGAGTGGGTTGCCATTCCCTTCTCCAGGGGATCTTCCCAACCCAGGGACTGAACCTGGGTCTCCTGTGTTGCGAGCAGAATTCTTTATCAAGTGAGCCACCAGTACATACTTAAACAGAAGATAAAATTTTTCATGTTGGAAAAGACATTAAAGACATCGGCACAATTCATGGTCCTCTGATTCCATCGACTTCACCTGAGAAACACTGGCACTTTAATGGTAGATGGTCGCGTCACTGCACAATTAAAGTCCAGTTTAATTGAGTTGCTCAGTTGTGTCCGACTCTTTTCGACCCCATGAACCGCAGCACGTCAGGCCTCCCTGTCCATCTCGAACTGCCAGAGTTTACTCAAACTCACGTCCATCGAGTGGTTGATGCCACCCAACCATCTCATCCTCTGTCATCCCCTTCTCTTCCTGCCCTCAATCTTTCCCAGCATCAGGGTCTGTTCAGTGAGTCAGCTCTTCACATCACGAGGCCAAAGTATTGGTGTTTCAGCTTTAGCATCAGTCCTTCCAATGAACACCGAGGACTGATCTCCTTTAGGATGGACTGGTTGGATCTCCTTGCAGTCCAAGGGACTCTCAAGAGTCTTCTCCAACACTGCAGTTCAAAAGCATCAATTCTTCTGTGCTCAGCTTTCTTTATAGTCCAACTCTCACATCCATAGATGACCACTGGAAAAACAATAGCCTTGCCTAGACAGACCTTTGTTGACTAGATGGATTAAAGTCCAGGTTTGTCTAAATTCCTGAGTGCGTACAGGCTGCAAGTCAGTTATTTACGATGTTCTATGCCACAATGTGAGAATCATTTGGATGTTTCAGTCTTCCAGAGGAACAAACCCCTCTGGTTGTCATGGCAGTGATTAGCTCGAAGCTGAGGGATGTTTGCATTAATGTCACCAGGCTGTCACCAAAGGAAGAAAACATGTTACATGCCAGGGACATGCCCTGGATATGTAATGAGACACTGCCAGCTAGACGCACCAATCATACTTTACCTTCCATTTAAAAAGTCAAAAAAGACTGACGTTGCAAATATTACCGTCTCCTCCCACAGAAAAAGCCGGGTTCTGGGGAGCTTTCCTGAAATGCACAAGTTTTTATTGTGCAATGCGGTTTGCAAATCGCTGTGTTCTATCAGGAAAGATACAGCGTTAGATACTGACTACTTAAGCTCCAAAGCTTCAGTTGATAAGTCAAGACTCCATGGCTGTTTGCTGTGAAAGGTTTCATCAGGTTTCTTTTCCCAGCAGGAATTATTCAGAGATGGGTTATGAGCCTTAAAAATGAGTCGTGCAGTATGCATCAGGGCTTCCCAGGTGGCACCAGTGGTGAAGAACCCGCTTACCGGGGCAGAGAACATAAGAGATGTGGGTTCAGTCCCTGGGTCAGGAAGATCCCCTAGAGAAGGAAATCGCAATCTGCTTCAGTATTCCTGCCTGGAGAATCCCATGGACAGAGGAGCCTGGTGGGGTACAGTCTATGAGGTTGCAGAGTCAGATACAACTCAGCAACTGAGCATACACAATATCCATTAAGAGTTACTCAGAAGTCAGAAGGGTACTTCACCCAAAGAAACGACACTGTACCTGTGATTTGTGAGGTCAGCTCTCACAAGCTGATTTATTCTAAAGGGCAAATTATGAGAGGCCCGGTCACCAGCATAATGACCTGGAGGGAACAGCCGACTCACCAGAAAAGACCCCGATGCTGGGAAATACTGAGGGCGGGAGGAGGAGGAGGGGATGACAGAGGACGAGATGGTTGGATGGCATCACCGACTCGAGCACTGCCACATACACATACGACCATGTCTACAATAGACAGCTAGTGGGAAGCTGCTGTATTAGCACAGGGAGCTCAGCTCGGTGCTCTGCGATGACCTAGAGGGGTGGGATAGGGCGGGGGAAGGTTCAAGACAGATGCGATGTGAGGGGATGGATGGATGTATATATATGGCTGATGTATTTCATTGCAGAGCAGAGAGCAACACAACATTGTAAAGCAAGTGTACTCCAATTAAAAAAAAATCCTATGATGAACCATAATCAGATCAGATCAGATCAGATCAGTCACTCAGTCATGTCCGACTCTTTGCGACTCCATGAATCACAGCACACCAGGCCTCCCCATCCATCACCAACTCCCGGAGTTCACTGAGACTCACATCCATCGAGTCAGTGATGCCATCCAGCCATCTCATCCTCTGTCGTCCCCCTCTCCTCCTGCCCTCAATCCCTCCCAACATCAGAGTCTTTTCCAATGAGTCAACTCTTCACATGAGGTGGCCAAAGTACTGGAGTTTCAGCTTCAGCATCATTCCTTCCAAAGAAATCCCAGGGCTGATCTCCTTCAGAATGGACTGGTTGGATCTCCTTGCAGTCCAAGGGACTCTCAAGAGTCTTCTCCAACACCACAGTTCAAAAGCATCAATTCTTCGGTGCTCAGCCTTCTTCACAGTCCAACTCTCACATCCATACATGACCACAGGAAAAACCATAGCCTTGACTAGACGAATCTTTGTTGGCAAAGTAACGTCTCTGCTTTTGAATATGCTATCTAGGTTGGTCATAACTTTCCTTCCAAGGAGTAAGCGTCTTTTAATTTCATGGCTGCAGTCACCATCTGTAGTGATTTTGGAGCCCAGAAAAATAAAGTCTGACACTGTTTCCTCATCTATTTCCCATGAAGTGATGGGACCAGATGCCATGATCTTAGTTTTCTGAATGTTGAGCTTTAAGCCAACTTTTTCACTCTCCACTTTCACTTTCATCAAGAGGCTTTTCAGTTCCTCTTCACTTTCTGCCATAAGGGTGGTGTCATCTGCATATCCGAGGTTACTGATATTTCTCCCGGCAATCTTGATTCCAGCTTGTGTTTCTTCCAGTCCAGCGTTTCTCATGATGTACTCTGCATATAAGTTGAATAAACAGGGTGACAATATACAGCCTTGACGAACTCCTTTTCCTATTTGGAACCAGTCTGTTGTTCCATGTCCAGTTCTAACTGTTGCTTCCTGACCTGCATACAAATTTCTCAAGAGGCAGATCAAATCAACTATACTTCCATAAAAATAAAGAAGGAAAAAAGAAGAAATTGGGGTGGAAGGTGCGAGGGAGGTTTAAGAGGGAGATGACACATGTGTACCTACGGCTGATGCGTGTGGATTGGACGGCAGAGACCAACACAATATCATAATGCAACGATCCGCCAGTGAAACACAGAGAAATAACTAAAGGGAGAAGTGTAAGGTGTCGAGTGCAAAGCATGGACCCGAGGTATGATGACAGCCCTGCACGAGAGGTCTCAGCCTTCTAAGGACGGTCAGTGCAGACCAGCCCTCACTGAGGCATTCATCTCCAAAATCTCAGCTTCGGTGTGGGCATGATGGATAGGGTGCCATGCCTGCCGCTACCCGCACCCTTCCCAGAAAGGTGCAAGCCGGGGTGAGCAGCCTCTCTGGTGGTTTGCAGAAGATCACAGCCATCAGTGGGGCCAATAGGATGGAAATCAAGCAAGCTCAGGCCCAACCTTGTCAGCCCCGTAGTCGCCCTGACCAGGTTTCAGCACAAGACTGGACACAGTTCTGGTCACTGCCTTCACCCTAATTCATCAGTTCTCCACTCCTTTTAAAAAACATAATTACAGTGGCTTCCCTGGTGGCTCAGTGGTAAAGAATGTGCCTGCCAATGCAAGAGACATGGGTTTGATCCCTGGGTCGGGAAGATCCCCTGGAGGACGGCAATGGCAACCCACTCCAGTATTCTTGCCTGGAGAATCTGCATGGACACAGGAGCCTGGCGGGCTACAGTCTGTGGGGTCGAAGAAAGTCGGACACAACTGAGTGACTTAACACTTTCTAGCCGGTGCTCTGGGACCACCCAGCAGGACAGGGTGGTGAGGGAAATGGAAGGGGAATTCAGGACGTGGTGTGGTGGGGGAACACATGTACACTTTTGACTGATTCATGTGGATGTATGCAAAAACCATCCCTAGATTGTAAACTCATCCTCCATAGGCTCTCAAAGAGTCAGAAAAGACTGAGCAACTTCACTTTCAGTTATTCTCCAATTAAAATTAATTAAAAAAAAAGAAGCTGTGAAAAAAATTATAAAGTACAATGGATACAGTGCTGGGGGGAAAAAAATTATTACTGGACTTCCCTGGTGGTCCAGTGGTTAAGAATCCACCTGCCAACGCTGGGGACACGGGCTCGATTCCTGGTCAGGAAAGTAAGGTGCCACAGGCCACAAGGCACCTGGGCCTGCTGACTACAGCCACTGAGCCTGTGCTCTGCAACGAGAAGCCCCTGCCAGAAGCCTGAGTACTCCAACTCGAGTAGCCCTTGCTGACCGCGACTTGAGAAAGACCTCGCACAGCAGCGCAGAACTAGTGTGGCCATGAATACATAAACAAAGCAACACAGAAAACAATCACAGACCCTAGGTGTGCTCCGCAAGCGCAGTGCGGCTCTTTAACGAAGCTGCCAGAAAAAGGCAAGGCTGAACTAAAGCAATGACGGAAGCAATCTGTGTCTGGCACACGTCTTGGAAATGACAGGACTTAGAGGCCTTTAATTTGGGTTTCCCTCCTAGCTCAGTTAGTGAAGAATCTGCCTAACAGTGCAGGAGACCTGGGTTCGATCCCTTGGTCAGGAAGACCCCCGGGAGGAGGAAATGGCAACCCACTCCAGTATTCTTGCCTGGAGAATCCCATGGATGCAGGAGCCTGAAGTCAGAAATGACTGAGTGACTTCACTTTCACTTATCCTCCAATTAAAGTTAATTAAAAAAAAAAAAACATGAAGCTGTGAAAAAAATAATAAAGTACAATGGATACAGTGGTGGGGGAAAAAATTATTACAGAATTTCCCTGGTGGTCCAGTGGTTAAGAATCCACCTGCCAACATGGACACCCGTGGCTGATTCATGTGAGTGTATGGCAAAAACCAGCACAATATTGTAATTAGCCTCCAATTAAAAAAAACAAAAAGAATCCACCTGCCAATGCAGGAGACACATTTTTTACTGTCCATGGGGTTGTAAGAGTCTGACACGACTTAGCGACTAAACCACCGCCACAGGGGCCTTTAAACAACCAAAGACACTCTATAACTCTAGTCACTTATTCCCCTGTGTGTGCGCTGCTCGGTGCTGTCTGACTCTTTGCGACCCCATGGACTGTAGCCCATCAGGCTCCTCGGTCCGTGGGATTCTCCAGGCAAGAATCCTGGAGTGGGTTGCCATTTCCTCTTCCAGGGGATCTTCCTGACCCAGGGATCGAACCCCTAACTTCACTATAACAGCTCATTTCACTATGCTATGCAGACATGTGGCTTGGAAAAACAAACAGGAAAAAAAAAAAAAAAAAACACCGCTACCTTTAGAAGCTGAACTGTGTGGGTTCCTCCATCCCTCATGACTAGATATAAAGTAAAGTTCACAAGTTAATGCCTGGATCTCTTTTGGAGGTATTGAGATGAAAAATGCTATCCAATTACTTTGTCACAGATAGAAACAGTTAAGAATCCTCTGAGCGGGTTTGAAGAGTGCAGTGAACTGGAAAATACCCATCATTTTCCCCCAAAATCAATGTATTTGTTCTGTCACAGTTTATTCAGGCTAGTGATTTGTGTATCAAACTGTGGTTAGTAGGGAAATTGGCTTTCGACAGACAGGAACTAAGCAGCTTTTCTTACTGCTGCAAGTAAATAGGATTTTCTAAGGAGGGAGATGGTTAATGAGATATGAAACACTAAGGCTAAACAGGCTCCTCTACTGTCTTAACCTCACCGGTATCCCGGTGAAATTTTTCTTAATAAGTCTCGATACGTCTAGGGCCGAGGGTGGGGGGTGGGGTCTCAAGCGGGGGTGTCTGAGCCCTCCGCGGATATTTAGCCACGTCCTGGGGATGCTCTTTGGTTGAAAGCAGTGCTACAGAAGGCAGGAACCTAGTGCTCCTCCCCATCACTTCGTCCAGCACTGTAAGAATTAACACGTGTGTCGGGACTTCCCTGCCGGTCCAGTGGCTGAGACCCTTGCGCTCCCAGTACAGGCAGCCCTGGATCCATCCCTGGTCAGGGACCTAGACACCACACACCGCAGCTCAGTGTTCACAGGTCTCAACTAAAGAGCTTCCGTGTTGTAGCCAAAAGCAAAGATCCCGTGTGCCATAAGTAAGACCTGATACAGCCAAAAAAAATAAAAAAGGAAAGAATTAGATGTATGTTAAACCGCTAATTTGGCTTTTGTTTCCCTGAGCTTCCCTGGTAGCTCAGTGGTAAAGAATCCAGGTGCCATGTAAGGAGACACAGGAGACTCGGGTACAATCCCTGGGTGGGAAGATCCTCTGGAAGAGGGCATGGCAACCCACTCCAGGATTCTTGCTGGCGTATTTCCCACAGACAGAGGAGCCTGGTGGGCTAGTCCTTGGGATCGCACACAGTTGAACACGACTGAGCGAATGAGCACAAACACACACGCTCGAAGTACACCACGGTAAGAAAAAAAGTTAGTGACTTCCTTTACAACTGTATAAACCACGGCCAAGTGCGTATTCCACAGACGTTAGGACTAGCTCTTCTCATTTTTCATTGCACAGAAAAGAGGCGTTTAGAAAATGATGTAGCCTGGCCTCCTTGGAGAATAAATTCTCAACAAGTCTCATTTATGCCTAAAGTTGACTGTGGCGTTTAATGAGAATCTGGCTGTTTATTCAGAGCCTGCTGGCGTAGTTGAAATTCAAAGACAGGCTCAAATTTATCCTCCCCAGTCTTTCCAAGATAATGACCAATCTTAAATTCAGTCCTTATTTCACCTTCAAAAGGCTAAACGTGAGCTGTCCCTGAAAAAAAACACTCACACTGTGTGCAGGGAGATTGAGGACATCGTAGCGATGGAGACGGGGTTCTTCTTCCTGAGAGGGACACCATTCTGCATGGACGCCCTCCTGGGTGTGTGTGTATCAGAGAGCATCCGTGGATGTCGAAAGATCATCTCAGAGCATACACACAGTGGGTGAGCTTTAAACATGGATTCAATGATTTGTACTAATTTAGACAGATGCCAAAGCTCTATCCCTCTGCTGTTGCTGTTGTTTAGCTGCTGAGTCATGTCCAACTCTCTCTGACCCCTATGGACGGTAGGTAGCCTGCCAGGCTCCTCTGTCCATGGGATTCTCCAGGCAGGAATACTGCAGTGGCTTGCCATTTACTCCTCCAGGGGGATCTTCCCAACTTAGGGATCAAACCCTCCTCTCCTGTGTGTCTTGGAAATGGCAGATTCTTTACCAGCTGAACCACCGGGGAAGCCCCAGCCCTCTGTGGCATGGTTAATTTCAAAAGCATTTCTGCTCAGCTGTGGGGGTGATACATGACTTTTAAAAAATTTTTTCTTTTACTGAGATACAGCTGATTTACTATGCTTTTTTTGTTTGTTTGTTTTGAGTATAATTGCTTTGCATGGCTGTGTTAGTGTCTGCTGTACAAAAGCCGGTGAGTCAGCCATATGTATACATATAACCTCCCCTCTTGAGCCTCCCTCCCAGCTCCCCACCTCATCCCTTTAGGTCATCACAGAGCACAGAGCTGAGCTCCCTGTGCTGGGAAACCATAAACAAGACGAAAAGAAAACCCTATGAATGGGAGAAAATATTTGCAAACAAAGTAACTGACAAAGGAGGAATTTCCAAAATGTACAAGCAGCTCACACAGCTCAATAAAAGAAAAGAAAAAAAAAAAACAAACCAAAATGCTTAGAAGACCTAAACAGACACTTCTCCAAAAAAATAAAGATATATGGATGGCCAAAAAACACATGACTTGGTTTTTAAAAAAAGGATTTACTTCTCTACGTATCCTTTGCTGAAGACTAATATTACAGTACGTTTGGATTTCCTGATTGTATGCTTCCTTTTGAAGAAAAATAGCCCAGAATAAAACCTGGAGCGTAAAAGGCATGAAGTGAACACATTCAGACATTTGGGGGACACTACGCAAAGGGGCCCACAGATGAACTCCAAGGACCCATGATGGCAGATCAAATCAATCTTGAGGGAGATCAACCCTGAATATTAACTGAAAGGAACTTTGCTGAAGCTCAAGTATTTTGGTCATCTGATGTGAACAGTCGACTCATTGGAAAAGTCCCTGATGCTGGGAAAGATTGACAGCAGAAGGAGAAGAGGGCATCGGAGAACGAGGTGGTTGGACGGCATCCCCGATGCAATGGACATGAACAAGTGCAAAGCCCAGGAGACGGTGATGGACGGGGAACCCTGGCGTGCTGCAGTCCATGGGGTCACCAGGAGTCGGACACGGCTGGGTGACTGATCAAGCAAACAGAGAGCCCGTGACAAGTGTTCGCCTCTGTGCCTGGGTCCTCCAGGGTTTCCCTAGCGGCTGAGGTGGTAAAGCATCTGCCTGCAACACAGGAGACCCGGGTTCGATCCCTGGTTTAGGAAGATCCACTGGAGAAGGGCATGGCAACTCACTCCAGTATTCCTGCCTGGAGAATCCCATGGACAGAGGAGCCTGGCAGGCTACAGTCCATGGGGGTGGGGGTCACAAAAGAGTCGGACCTGACTGAACACAAGTGGGTCTCCTGGTAGGGTCTCCCCAGGGCTGGGGTCGTGGGGTGAGATGGGGGTCAGCTGCACCCCCTGGCTCTGCAGGGCACTACCTTCATGGGAGCGCCTCCTCTGCTGTGCCCTGTGTTGGCGAGGGCCTGGCACTCTCAGACCTCTGATGGTAAGAGCCACCAATGCTGTCTGAAAGGCCTTCTCCCGTGCTCTGGGACCACAGGGCCTGGCTTCCGTCTAGATGGCCAAACTCGCCTGACCCCGTCATCACAAGGTTACCCGGCCAGATGGCCACACCCTTCTTGTTGCATCCTAAATAGGCAGTCTCCTTCTTTCCAGGATGCCCAGGCTGAGAACGTTCCAAACCTTTAAGTCCTCCTCCAGGTTTTGCGGAACAATTCCATCTTGAAGTCTCTTCCCTCTTCCTGTCTCTCACTCTAAGTAGCCAAGAGAAACCAGGTTGCTCCTTCCACGCTGTGCTTGGAAACTGCCCCCAAACATCCAACATGAGCACCAGCGAGCTGTAGCATCCACAGAACACGGGAGGACACACACATAATTCTTCTTGGTCAGCTCATGACAAGGATGACCTTTCCTCCGCCGTCTGCTTAAGATTTCTGGGTTTCCAGGGACTCTGCTGGAAGGCCAGTGGTTAAGGGCCCGCCTTGCAATGCCAGGGACGTGGGTTCAATCCTTGGTAGGGGAATTAGGATCCCGTTCACTAAGGCTAGGCGCTGTGACTGCTGAGACCACGTGCTCCAGACCAGTCACAGCACAACTAGGGAGCCTGTAGACTGCCAAGAAACATCCCACGTGATGCAACGCAAAGTTTCCAAGGGCCACAACTAAGATCAGACTCAGCCAAATAAAGTAATTAACAACA
The DNA here is from genome assembly GCF_002263795.3 of Bos taurus. NCBI lineage: Eukaryota > Metazoa > Chordata > Mammalia > Artiodactyla > Bovidae > Bos > Bos taurus. Next base: position 134,920,436 of record NC_037357.1, on the reverse strand, counting down.
ACAACAAAACTTCGCTTCTGACTGCGACCTCATTCATATGGCCTGCACTCTCCAGGTTTCTCTAAGAAGACGGAGGCGGAGGCTCTCTCCCCGGTTTCCTGTTTTCTTTCCGAGTCCTCACCGGAACCCCCTGCGGCAGTGCAGGCTTTTGCTAACCTGAGCCTCTAAACTCACTGAACCTCTTCCTGGTCAGGAACTCAGTTACAGAGCCACTTCCGGTATTTGTTATAGAGGTTTCTCGCCTCTCAATGCCAGTCGCCCGTTCTAGTCCGTTCAGGTTGCTACAACAAAATCCCACAGACTGGGAGGCTTAGGAACCGAAGTTTACCTGGCACAGTTGTAGAATCTCGGCAGTACGAGCCTCCGTGTCTACTGGGAACCCACTTCTACATCCTCACCTGCTGCAAGCGGTGAGGGGCGCTCTCGGGGTCTCTTTCATAAGTGCACTCATCCCATTCATGTCAGCTCCATCCTCATGACCTCAGCACTTCCCAAAGACCCTCCACCTCCAGACACCATCATAACGGGGGTTAAGACTTCGACACGGGAATTTGGGAGGGATACAGTCACACCAAGGCAGTAAGTTCCATCGCCAGGGACATATGATGCCAAATACTACGGAAATCCAATCCCAGATAAAATGAGTCTTTGGACCCCATAACTTTCAAAGGAGGTTCTGAGAGGAGTTTCTCTGGTGGTCCAGTGGCTAACACACTATGCTCCCAATGCAGGGGGCCCAGGTTCGATCCCTGGTCAGGGAACTGGATGCCACACGCTGCAACTAAAGATCCCTGGTGCCCCAACTAAAACCCAACGCGGTCAGGTGTTTTTTTTTTTCAAGAGGTTCTTAGAAAAGAATCAACTACCATTGCCGCTCAGATGAAAGAAGAATATCTCCATGCCACCAAAAATGAAGCTAATATAGTTTAAGTGTGACTCATCACACAAAAGCACGTGGGTGAATGTGCACCGGGCCAGTGGTGAGAGGTGCTAAAATCAGATGCCTAAAGGCAGCAAAACCCAGTAGTAATCATCCATTTCTCAAGACTTTATAGATGTAGGTGAGCCACCCAGGTGTCACTAGTGGTAAAGAGCTCACCTGCCAGTGCAGGAGACATAAGAGACGCAGGTTCAATCCCTGGGTTGGGAAGATCCCCTGGAGGAGGAAATGGCAACCCACTGCAGGATTCTTGCCTGGAGAATCCCATGGAGGGAGGAGCCTGGAGGGCTACAGTCCACGGGGTCGCAAAGAGTTGGACTCGACTGATGCAACTCAGCACGCATGTGACCACTGTGCTCATGAACAAAGATAGGAGTACAAGAACGTTTAGGAAAGGGTAAATTCTATCCAGTCAGCGGAATAAAATAAAAGCTGGGGCTTTAATTTCATGACAGACTCACACAGGAGTGCAAAGCAGTGATGTGTGTGGCTTATCCTATTTCTTCATTATTTACTAAACATTAACTGTAATTACGGAGAAGGCAATGGCAGCCCACTCCAGTACTCTTGCCTGGAAAATCCCGTGGACGGAGGAGCCTGGTAGGCTGCAGTCCATGAGTTAGACACAACTGAGCAACTTCACTTTCCCTTTTCACTTTCATGCACTGGAGAAGGAAATGGCAACCCACTTCAGTGTTATTGCCTGGAGAATCCCAGGGACGGGGGAGCCTGGTGGGCTGCCGTCTATGGGGTTGCACAGAGTTGGACACGACTGAAGCGACTTAGCAGCAGCATCGGCAACTGTAATTAGGGCTGCCCTTGTGGCTCAGCTGGTGAAGAATCCACCTGCAATGCGGGAGACCTGGGTTCGATCCCTGGGTTGGGAAGATCCCCTGGAGAAGGGAAAGGCTCCCCACTCCAGTATCCTGGCCTGGAGAATTCCATGGGCCACACAACTGAGTGACCTTCACATTCACGTCTTGCTTTAGATTAAAAAAAAAAAGGAAAGAACAACTATCTCAGACAGTGGTTCCCACTGGCCTCATTCATCAGAACACAGCACGTCACCACCCAGAGGGGGAGGGTTTATTTTCCTGTCGTCATGCTTTTTTCTTCTTCCCTCCTGTACGCTTGACCAATCTTGCTCTTTGAACTACGTGCTCATGCGTATTCCAGGCGTCTATTTCATGCATTATTATTGCCACCATCTGCTGTCAAGGAACTAGCCACCTGTTTTTAGTTTCTGCAAAATATTAGACCATTCTACTCAACTCTTAAAATGTGTCTCGTATAACCTAGGATACATGTTAATTATTCTATTATTTTCCTTACAAGGTATTACACAGTTGTGTCAACTGTTTCTCTTCTGTTCAATGAACTCAAGTAATTACACTAGTTCTCTGAGCAGTTATTATCCAAAACAAAGCAAATCAGGAAAAAAAAAAATCCTGTTTACGTACTGCCACAGTTCACTATCCTGGAGAAGGAAATGGCAAACCCACTCCAGCATCTTGCCTTGGGAAGTCGCACGGACAGAGGAGTCTGGCGGGCTACAGTCCGTGGGGTCGCAGAGAGTGGGACACGACTGAGCGACTAAACCACCACCATGGTTCACTGCTGCTGCTAAGTTGCGGGGAGCCGGTGAGGCATTCCACTCATGACAAAGGTCATGAGGAAGGAGGCTCGGCATACGCAAAGGCGGGATCGAGCCTCAGGAGTCCCCCCGGATATTCTCGAGCATTTTCCCCCAAAAAACCAGAGTCTGCCTACTTTATTGCTTTGTGCTCTCACCTCTGACTTTACTAGGGGCTGTCCCCTACCACCATCTCACTCTCTCTCTGTCAAAGAGTTAACTTACAGCTCCAATTAATAAACTTCCTGGGCAATTAGGAGTGTTTAAATCCAAACCCCTCAGATGGCTCTCTAACTCGCCTGACAAGTTTACCCGGACTCCTGCAGCTATGCATACGATTGTTTACAGTCTCCTAGCCTCCAGAGGCACGGGAAGCTTAAGATATTCAAATAGCTTAGAGCCTCTCAGAGAGTTAAAAACTGTCAGAATAAACTAGTAAAGGATTTCATTGATGAGTCAATGCTTGTTGCCAAGTTTTCACATCCCCTAAATTGTATCCTTGAATGTGTATTAATTAATAGTTGGTATATAGAAAAAATAAGTAGTGGCCTTGGTGTTAGTAACTTTAGACCCTTAAGGTAATAAATTCTTTCTTTGTTGTAAACCCATTACACATCCGCCCTATAGAAATGCAATTTTATCTTTGGAAGATGGTGCCAAACCTTAAAATAATTACTCTTAGAGAAAATAAGTCTTTGTTGATAAGTCCTTGTCAAGAGTCATAAAATGTTAGTAGGCCTTCTGGCCAGAAGATGATGTAAATCACCTAAACCATTTGTATACGATAAATTTGCAGGAAAGAAACCTTGGTTTTTGATAAGAATCAAAGACTGCTGACTTTGCATCCCTTATTATCCTCTATGTGTAACTTAGGGTATAAAAGCCCCTGTTAAAAATAAAGCTATGGGCCTTGTTCACCAACGCTTGGTCTCCCCATGTCATTCTTCCCTTTAACTTCCAGCTGAGTCTCCATCTGGAGCGCGGAACCCACCACGCTTACTAATTATGCCTGGGCTTCTAAGACCCACTCGAGAAGGAGTCTAGGGTGAGACACCTTCCGTTATTCGAGAGGGCGCCTGTGGCCTACGTAAGTGGTGCAAACTTCTTGTCTTGAAGTTTTATTGGTCTCCCGCGTAAACCAAGCTACTCAGCTTCTTTTCTCCACTGAATTTTCCTACTGAGCTATCCTCATTCTATTGTTCTCTATATCTCTAATTAGCATATAAATAGTCGCCTAGGCCGTCTCTCCTTCGAATACCCTGGATCAGCTGGGGCTGGTCCCCAGCACTAAGTCACTTCAGTCGTGTCCGACTCTTTGCGACCCCATAGACGGCAACCCACCAGGCTCCCCCATCCCTGGGATTCTCCAGGCAAGAACACTGGAGTGGGGTGCCATTTCCTTCTCCAATGCATGGAACTGAAAAGTGAAAGTGAAGTCGCTCAGTCGTGTCCGACACTCAGCGACCCCATGGCCTGCAGCCCACCAGGCTCCTCTGTCCGTGGGATTTTCCTGGCAAGTGTACTGCTGCTTTAACAATGTACTGCAAACCGAGAGTCTAAAAACAAGACAAACGGACGATCCTAGGGTACGGAGATCGGGACCCAAAATGGGCTGGATCCACCTGAGACAAAGAATTAAGGTGATGGCAGGGCCTTCCTTCCCGGGGGCTCCTGGGGAGACTGGGTTTCCTGCTCACGTAGATCTCGGTAAAGCGTGCGGTTCCAGCAGCTGTAGGACTGTGGTCCCTCAGCGTCACTGGCTGCTCCAAGGGGTGCACACCCTCTGTGACCTCCTTATGCAAAGTCTCCTGCATCTCAGAGTCTGCAAGCGTCTCTTATTTCTAAACGCACTCAGGCTTAGCTGGGGTCTGCCCACCTAGCCCAGCACCATCTCCCCCTCCCCACTGAGATCGTCACGTTCATCCTGTCTACACGATCCCGTCTGCCAAGTGAGATGCCTGGTTCGCAGGTCCTGGGGAGTACAGTGTGGACATTTTAGTGGCGGGGGTGGGGGAAACGTTAGTCACACCCCCACACGAAAGGAATTAAGAGGGTGATTTTATCGAGCATTGGTGGAGTGGGAGCATGGCGACTAAGCAGAATGTTAGACACCTGGGCTGCTGTGGGGCCTCTAAACCAGCTCCTTTATTTTGTCCAGATCACTCAACATGAAGGATGCAGCTTCTTCGTGCTTTTAGTAGGTGCCACCTCAGTTCATTGATTTATTAATTCATATTCATTCATGGAACACAAATTGATGGAGCTGGCATAGTGTGAGGGCTGGGGACTCAGTAGGGGACAGAAGACAGCAGTCCCTGACGCTCCATGGGGCTTACACTCTAGGAGGGAAGACAGACAAAAACGAAGTTAGACAGAGCAGTAACAAATGTGTGCTGAACAGCGGTCAGTGAGTCATGGTGGGATACAGAAAATATCCAAACCACCCGACCTGCCTCCTGAGAAAGCTGTGTGCAGGTCAGGAAGCAACAGTGAGAACTGGACATGGAACAACAGACTGGTTCCAAATAGGAAAAGGAGTTCGTCAAGGCTGTATATTGTCACCCTGCTTATTTAACTTATATGCTGAGTACATCATGAGAAACGCTGGACTGGAAGAAACACAAGCTGGAATCAAGATTGCCGGGAAAAATATCAATCACCTCAGATATGCAGATGACACCACCCTTATGGCAGAAAGTGAAGAGGAACTCAAAAGCCTCTTGATGAAAGTGAAAGAGGAGAGTGAAAAAGTTGGCTTAAAGCTCAACATTCAGAAAACTAAGATCATGGCATCTGGTCCCATCACTTCATGGCAAATAGATGGGGAAACAATGAAAACAGTGACAGACTTTATTTTTTGCGGGGGGGGGGCGGTGCAAAATCACTGCAGATGGTGATTGCAGCCACGAAATTAAAACATGCTTACTCCTTGGAAGGAAAGTCATGACCAACCTAGACAGCGTATTAAAAAGCAGAGACATTACTTTGCCAACAAATGTCCATCTAATCAAGGCTATGGTTTTTCCAGTGGTCATGTATGGATGTGAGAGTTGACTATAAAGAAAGCTGAGTGCTGAAGAATTGATGCCTTTGAACTGTGGTGTTGGAGAAGACTCTTGAGAGTCCCTTGGACTGCAAGGAGATCCAACCAGTCCATCCTAAAGGAGATCAGTCCTGGGTGTTCATTGGAAGGACTGATGCTGAAGCTGAAACTCCAATCCTTTGGCCACCTGATGCAAAGAACTGACTACTGGAAAAGACCCTGATGCTGGGAAAGACTGAAGGTAGGAGGAGAAGGGGACAACAGAGGATGAGATGGTTGGACGGCATCACTGACTTGATGCAATGAGTCTGAGTGAGCTCCGGGAGTTGGTGATGGACAGGGAGGCCTGGCGTGCTGCAGTCCATGGGGCCATGGAGAGTCAGACACGACTGGGCAACTGAAACTAACTGAACTGGTAGAAAATACCAAGGGCTCTGTAGATAGAGTAGCCAGGCACAGACTCAATATAAAGGTGGAAACCATGAGCAGAATTCCTTACATATACATATATACACACACAGGTATGTGTGTGGGTGTGTGTATATATGTATATATATTGGTGGCCCCACTGCACAGCATGTGGTACTTCAGTCCCCACCCAGGGATGGGGCCTGCTGCAGTGGAAACATGGAGTCTTAACTGCTGGACCACCAGGGAAGTCCCTCCCCTCCTGTTTTATGATGAGATGACAGTGCTTTGTTCACAATCTTGTACAAGAAGAGGTGTTCTGACCCACTGCCAGCCTGATGTCTCTGTGTTGGTGTTGACGATCTGTGACAACTCAGGCATGGATTTACCGGCTTCCCTCTTTCTAGTCTTTAAGTCTACACAAGCTTAACAATTACATTATAGAAAAATATTTTCTTAAGAGAGATTGAATATCAGTGTATGAGTGAGACAAGAAGAATTGGTACATGGAGTGAAGATATTATAATCTCTTAAATCGCAGAGTAATTTCACTTGTCAGCTCAACACTTCATTAGGTATTTCAAATCATATCATTCAAATGTAAAATTCAAACAGGGAGATTCGATAGTTAAAAGAAAACAACAATGCATTTATCATTAATTCAGGTGAAACTTTTAGCTCTCACGCTCAATCCATCACCTGCTGCTGTCTGCACACACATGTTCTCTATCACCCGAGGCTTGCTATGTTTCCCACAGAAAGATAAAGTGTGAGTCCCCCAGTCGTGTCCGACTGTTTGGAGACCCCATGGACTGCAGCCCACCAGGGTCCTCTGCCCCTGGGGACTCTCCACTGGAGAATACTGGAGTGGGTAGCCATGCCCTTCTTGAGGGGATCTACCTGACCCAGGGATCAAAGCCAAGTCTCCCGCATTGCAGGCAGATTCTTTACCATCTGTACCGTGAGGGAAGCCCCACAACACCCACAGAAGGAAAATAAAACTTGGCTGGCATTTCTAAGAGCCGTGCATCCTTGCACATTAGTTGCTCAGTCGTTCCGACTCCGCAAACCCATGGATTGTAGCCTGCCAGGCTCCTCTGTCCATGGGATCCTCCAGGCAAGAACACTGGAGAGGGTTGCCATTTCCTTCTCCAGGGGATTTTCTCAACCTAGGGATCGAACCCAGGTCTCCTGCATGGCAGGTGGATTCTTTACCAACTGAGCCGTCTGAGTTACTAGGGAAGCCCTAGTGTGTCCTTGACAATTTAAAATATTTCATGTATCCCCTTACCAATGCATTGCTATTTGCAAGTCAGCTGAAATAGCTCCCAGAGATCATGAATTCTCAACCAGCTTCCATGTGTGTGTGGACAGAAAGGCGTCAATGCCAAACAGAAGAAACGAAAGGGAGCATTCGGTTGAAAAGGTTAAGAGACCCGGATTCCCACTGGCAATCGGTACAGCCTGGGGCGTGCCACATAAAATCTTTCTGCCCCTTTCTTCTGTTAAGAAAGCAACAGAAGAGGCGTTAATCTTGCCTGTCCTGCCTGATTTACAGAAGGCGTGTGGAAGGACTGAAGTCTTACGTGAACTGCAGAGCATTAACCTACAACAGTGTAAAGAACAGTTATTGGTACTCAAGTTCACCCACAGAGTAAATGTGGCCACACTGAACATCACGAGACAAGACACCGGGCTCGTCCACAGGCCTCTGGGAGCCGCCTGCTGTTTTGTGGCCTCAGGAACACTGAGATCCATCCATGAGACGCAGGACTGATGGAGCACCCATTATCTATGAGGCCCGAGATGCAAAGCTGGATTTAGAGCAGGGGTTCACAACCTCCGGGGTCTAATGCCTGAGGGCCCGAGGCAGAACTGATGCAATAATAATAGAAATAAAGTGGGCAATAAATGTGATGTGCTTGAATCATCCCCGAAACTTCCTCCTGCACGTTTCCCCAGTCCACGGAAAAACTGTCCTCAGTGATACAGATGAACCTACAGAACAGAAAGAGACTCACAGACTTACAGAGGACAAACTTACGGTTGGCTAAGGCGGTGGGGGTGAAGGATGGGGGGTGGAGTTGCAGAGTTTGGGATGGACATGGACACGCGGCCGTATGTACCATGGAGAACCCACAAGGACCTGCTGGACAGCACAGGAAACTCTGCTCAGTACTCTAATAACCTTATGGCCACCAGGGGGAAGGATGGGGGAAGGGATAGTCAGGGAGTTTGGGGTGGACATGGACACACTGCTGTATTTAACATGGAGAACCAGCAAGGACCTGCTGGACGGCACAGGGAACTCTGCTCAATACTCTGTAATAACCTTATGGTTCCCAGGGGGAAGGATGGGGGAAGGGATAGTCAGGGAGTCTGGGATGGACATGGACACACTGCTGCATTTAACACAGAGAACCAGCAAGGACCTGCTGGACGGCACAGGGAACTCTGCTCAGTGTCACGTGGCAGCCTGGATGAAGGGGAGTTTGGGGGAGAAAGGATGCATGTGTATGTGTGGCTGAGTCCCTTTCCGTCCACCTGCAACTATCCCAACGTTGTTTATTAATTAGCTATACCTCAATACAAAATAAAGTCTTTAAGGGAAAAAAAGAAAAAGAAAAAAGTGTTCCATGAAGCCATCCCTGGCGCCAGGAACGCTGGGGACCTCTGACTTAAAGACCCTGCATGTTCACTGATCAACACGCACACCGGGCTGGCTGGCTCCCTGCACCGTGGGGTGCGGCCGCCTTTACCTTGACGAGGTCCTCCCTGGAGGGAAAGCTGGACACCAGGCAGTTCCGCCTGGTCCTGGTGTTGGTGATGGAGACGTGCAGGCGGCCGTGGGCCAGCTCGTGCGCGTTGGCAGGGAGAATCGACTCCACTCCGCTCCTGGAGGAGAGAAAGGGAGCGGCCTGCAGGACTGCACCCCCTCGGGCCTTCGAGCCTTCTAGCTGCCCCCACCCGAAATCCATGAGATAGTCCAGACAGTGACAGGAACGCCAGAGGCTTAGCAGCTGCAGAATCTCACACGTCCAAATCCAAAAAGATGTAAAAGCGGTGGAGCAATGCCTCGCCCGTGTGTTGTGGACAGGACAAGGCAGCCAAGATTGGCGGGAGGAGGTGGTCACCGTTTATACGGGGCATTGGGGTTAGGTGGGCTCCTTGGTTACAGCAGGGACCAGCTCATAAGTTTGCAGGTTAACGACCATCGTGGAGGACAGCCATTCCGCTTCATGAAACTGGCAGGTGGAGCCCCTCTGGCCTAAAGATGAGGAGGATCTCGGGGCAGAGACAAGCGAGGAGACGAGACTGGGTGCCTGGGTAGCCAGGACAGGTCCGGACAGGGGATGTACAGAGAGCAAGAGAACTGCCATCTTGAGCAGCCTGACTGTCCACCGCACGCTTCCCCTTTGATGACTGGCCGCCTTGTGAACATCTGAGGAGTGACAATGCTGACTGAGCTTGCTACGGTTCATCCTCAGCAGCCCGGTTACGCAGGCTCTGCGGTGAAACGTACTATATACACGCTCTGCTGACAATGCTGCCTGAGCTCGCTACAGCTCATCCACAGCATCCCGGTTACGCAGGCTCTGCGGTGAAACGTTACTATATACACGCTCTGCTACTCAGTCATGTCCGACTCTTTGGGACCTCATGCACTGCAGCCCGCCAGGCTCCTCTGTCCATGGGATTCCCCAGGCATGAATACTGGAGTGGGTTGCCAGGCCCTTCTCCAGGGGAATCTTTCTGAATCGAACCCGAGTCTCCTGTGTGTCCTGCATTGGCAGATGGATTCTTTGCCACTGTGCCACGTGGGAATATATATATTCCCACCTGGAATCAAGATTGCTGGGAAAAATATCAATAACCTCAGATATGCAGATGATTCGACCCTTATGGCAGAAAGTGAAGAAGAACTAAAGAGCCTCTTGATGAAAGTGAAAGAGGAGAGTTAAAAAGTTGGCTTAAAACTCTACATTCAGAAAACTAAGATCATGACATCTGGTCCCAACACTTCCTGGCAAATACATGAGGAAATAGTCACAAACTTTATTTTTGCAGGCTCCAAAATCACTGCAGATGGTGACTGCAGCCATGAAATTAAAAGACACTTGCTCCTTGGAAGAAAAGCTATGACCAATCTAGACAGCATATTAAAATGCAGAGATATTACTTTGCCAACAAAGGTCTGTTTAGTCAAAGCTATGGTTTTTCTTTCCAGTAGTCATGTTTGCATATGAGAGTTGGACTATAAAGAAAGCTGAGGACCAAAGAATTGATGCTTTGGTGGTGTTGAACTGTGGTGTTGGAGAAGACTCTTGAGAGTCCTTTGGACTGCAAGGAGATCCAACCAGTCCATCCTAAAGGAAATCACTCCTGAATATTCATTGGAATGACTGATGCTAAAGCTGAAACTCCAATACTTTGGCCACCTGATGCAAAGAACTGACTCATTGGAAAAGACCCTGATGCTGGGAAAGATTAAAGGCAGGAGGAGAAGGGGACAATAGAGGAGATGGATGGATGGCATCACCGACTCAACGGACATGAGTTTGAGCAAGCTCCGGGAGTTGGTGATGGACAGGGAGGCCTGGTATGCTGTGGTTCATGGGATCACAGAGTCGGACACGACTGAGCGACTGATCTGATCCGATCTGATATATATATATATATATATATATAAATACGTACCTCAACCGGGCCATGAAATCATAGCCAGGTGTTAGTGCCCCAAAAGACTGCCTTCGGATTTCTTCAGCAAAATCATAGGTAAACTTGTTGCATTCCTGAAAGAGAAAATTAATAGGTGAGCCTATGTTTTGTCAGAAGAAAAGTCATTCTGGTTCCAGACCTCTGTGCCCACCACACAAGGTAATTATATAAGTGATAGTTGCTCAGTCCTGTCTGACTCTTTGTGACTCCATGGACCATAGCCCACCAGGCTCCTCTGTCCATGGGATTCTCCAGGCACGAATACTGGAGTGGGTAGCCATGCCCTCCTTCAGGGGATCTTCCCAACCCAGGGATTGAACCCTGCATTGCAGGCAAACTGTTCACCATCTGAGCCACCAGGGAAGCCTGCCAAACGCAATACCTGGACCCTACAAAGCTAACCCCAGGTGTCGGGTGCTTCACAGGCTAGAAGCCCTTCTGGGCCTGATCCTCACCCTCCACTCCTGGTCCCCAGGCAAGCTATGTGTTCTCCCAATTACAATCTTATTTTTTTTTTTTTTTTTATCACCTTTGGAAAATCCTTGAAGGCTGGATTCCAATGCTAACTGAGCACTTTCTTCCTACAGACCTCTCTAAGGCAACTCCTCTCCCACAACAATTCTGTGGCCTCAGAAACGTTTCAGTTGCAGCTCTGCAACAGCGCTGCCAATTAACACCAACGCCGACAACAGAGAAAGGAGTCGTGATGACTGTCGTCTGCAAAGAGCAGATCACAGTCTCTGGAGGTTAGGCTGGGGCAAAGGTGTTCAACAAAAGCCCCCCTGCTCCCTAAGTGCGGTCTCACAGGCAAGCCAATGCTGGATCCTCTATTGGCACGTGCTCACGTAAGATTGCAAGGTGGGTTAACATAAGTAAAACAGACAGCCAGTGGGAATTTGCTGTGTGACTCAGGGAACTCCAACTGGGGCTCTGTGACAACCTAGAGGGGTGGGATGGGGAGGGAGGTGGGAGGGGGGTTCAAGAGGGAGGGGATATGTTATACTTATAACTCATTCATGTTGTAAAGCAAAAACTAACAGAACATTGGAAAGCAACTGTGTACTGTGCTTAGTCGCCCAGTAATGTCTGACTCTTTGCAACCCTGTGGACTGTAGCCCGCCAGGCTCCTCAGTGTGTGGGATTCTCCAGGCAAGAATACTGGAGTGGGTTGCCACGCCCTCCTCCAGGAGATCTGCCCGACCCAGGGATCGCACCCAGGTCTCCCGCATGGCAGGTGGATTCTTTACCATCTGAGCCACCACGGAAGCCTGGAAAGCCACTATACTCCAAGAGAAAAAAATATCCTATGAGAAACCATAATAGAAAAGAATATTAAAAATTAATGTATATATATGTGTGTGTGTATAACTAAGTCATTTATTGCCCAACAGATATGAATAACAACTTTAAATCAGCTATACTTCACTAAAAAGAAATAAGAAAAATAGAATTTGGGATGGGACGTAGGAGTGAGTTTTAAAAAGAAGGGGATATATGTATACCTATCTGATCCACGCGGATGTATGGCAGAAACCAACACAATATTGTAATTATCCTTCAATTAAAAATAAGTAAAGGTTAAAAAAAAAAAGAATGCAAGGTGGATATAATCACCACACAGGACAGATAGGAAAACTGAAGTTTGTATGGTTAAGCATCTTTCCTACCATGTCATCAAGAATGAGTGTCATAGCCAGGATTTGAACCCAGACCCATCCTTGACTTTTTTAGTTCATCCATCCAGCAAGTTACTGACACCAGACTTTGGGCTCGGCACTGGGATTCACGAGATACACAGAGCCCCTGTGTGAGGGGAGACACTGGCCGAAACCGCCCATCCTAACTCGGCCCGATAGCAACTGTTTACATGAGTTATTTTACGACAGGAGGTTCCCGGAGGAGCGTGTAACCAGCAAGCCAGCACGGAGGAGGAGTTAGGGAAAGGTCAAAGGGAGGACACCACGCGTCTTTCCACCTCCCAGAATCCTTCTTGCAGGCATCCACCTTGGCTGAGCAAACAAACAGGAAGGGCCGTGACTCAGACTGATGGCCCAGAGACAACCCGGAGACTAATCCCCTCACCCTAAAACCCCAGACTTCGAGCCATGTGGCAGAGTAGTCCTCCTGGGTTCCCTCACCCTCCTGCTCTCCACCAGGGCGCCCCTTCCCAAGAAAGTCTCTTGTGTTTAAAATGTTTTGGTTCTGAACACTTAAGTGTGAACTTGAATTCATCCCTGGGCACGGAAGTGTTAATCATTATATGATGACTATTCCAAGTGGTTAAGAGAATGCATGTAATTAACAAACAGAGTATTTTCCACCCACTGAGGCCAGTTCTCAAAGTCAGAGAGAGCATCACGACCATCTAGAAGCAGAAAATTGATTTTAAAAACACTGCTGCTGTTGTCCTTTAGTCGACTGTCTAGAAGCAGAAAACAAATCTTAAAAAACACCGTCGTTGCTGTTGTTTGGTCGCTAAGCTGTGTCTAAGTCTTTTTCGACCCCATGGACTGCAGCCCGCCATGCTCTTCTGTCCATGGGTTTCTCCAGACAAGAATACTCGAGTGGGTTGCCATTTCTTTCTCCAGGGGATCTTCTGGACCCAGGGATTGAACCCGAGTCTTCTGCATGGCAGGCAGGTTTACTACTGAGCCACCACGGAGGGCTTAAAAATACAGACTGCATTAAATGAAAAACTTAATGAAAGCTTATTATTCTTACTTCTAGATAAACTACTTCAAATTCAGGGCTTCTTACTATGGGAATGAAAAAGCCATTAATTACATTCCATTATCATCCCATTTAAATTACAGGGTCATGTTTTACTTTACAGGCCTGTCTGTAAGTAGAAGCAAGCTAAGACTTCATCAGCTACATATTCCAGGCCTTGAGGACAGGCCCTGTGTTCTCATGATCAGTTAACGGAGAAATAAACGTTTGCTGGAAAGAAACAAAGCTGGAATCTTAAGACTAAAGAAATACTCATGAGCAAAATAAGGCATTTTGTTTCCTTGTCTCATTGTCACCCCCCGAATAATCTTCTTTTCCAAATGGAGAGCACAACTCTTTAAGGGTGACGCTTTAAAAGAAATCTTAACCTTTTCTGTTTCCCAGGCAAAGGATGACTTCTATGCAGTTAACTTAATAGAGTTAAACAATCATCTTCCCTGTTTGTTCTTAATTTACTGATGAGCAACACAGCCTAGTTACTACTTAATTACCTCTATTTTCTGCGGCGCTGTCAGGAGAACCGAAGCAACCAAGGATCCCGCAGAAGCCCCTGCACAGGCCTTGACATCCTTCAGCAGCTTTCTGCCGTGGTTGTAGAGTGCCGATGCTGCCCCCAAGTGGTAAATGCCCAGAAACCCACACGCTGCAAAGGACAAGTTGATGTGCTTCATTCTAGCTGCGAAAGTGGGGAAACAGAACCCAAGAAATGCCTGTAAGGTGGTATAGTTTGTTCCACATGGATGCTAGTCATCATTTCTTAGAAGTGATGAGATAAATACAATTATGTATGTTTAATTATATATATATATATACACACACACACAAATATATGCATATGGGCTTCACAGATAGCTCAGTTGGTAAAGAATCCACCTTCAATGTGGGCTAAACCCCGGTTCGATTCCTGGGTTGGGAAGATCCCCTGGAGAAGGGATAGGCTGCTCACTCCAGTATTCTTGGGCTTCCCTTGTGGCTCAGTTGGTAAAGAATCCGTCTGCAATGCAGGAGACCTGGGTTTGATTCCTGGGTTGAGAGGATCTCCTGGAGAAGGGAAAGGCTACCCACTGCAGTATTCTGGCCTGGAGAACTCCATATAGGGGTTGCAAAGAGTATGTATATGTGTCTGCTACTGCTGCTGTTAAGTTGCTTCAGTCGTGACCGACTCTGTGCGACCCCACAGACCACAGCCCACCAGGGTCCCCGGTCCCTGGGATTCTCCAGGCAAGAACACTGGAGTGGGTTGCCATTTTCTTCTCCAATGCATGAAAGTGAAAAGTGAAAGTGAAGTCACTCAGTCGTGTCCGACTTGAGTGACCCCATGGACTGTAGCCTACCAGGCTCCTCCGTCCATGGGACTTTCCAGGCAAGAATGCTGGAGTGGGGTGCCATTGCCTTCTCTGGTATATGTGTCTACATATAATTTTCTGGTCTAAGCATATTTTCAATCAAAGTCTAACTGAACATCCAAATCTTTCAAGGAAACATTTTCTTTTCCCTCACTCACCCTGACCCAATATAATCATATTAATTAAAAAAATTAACATCAGTTTATATCTGTTCAGTACATAGACTATGCAGCCTACTTTCTAATTACTTAGCAAAAAGCAAATGGATTAATTTCAACTGGCAAGGCATTTGGCCTTTTTTCTTAACCTTTTGAAACATTTGGGGGTCTGGGTGATTGGTAACATTAGTAACATCACTACAGACTGTAGCAAACTCCAAATTAAAGACACATTTGCTCTTTGCCAAGTGGCATCAATAAATTTAAATTAGACAGCTTGGCTCCCTACCCGTTTCCCTTGTGAGCATTCCTTTGTTTTTGTCCTGCTTTTGTTTTTAAACGGATGCTCACAATTATTCCATAATGCAATACTGAATTATTCAACAATTTAATGTATTTCATAGGGAAGTTTCTCAAGACAAACTGAGACTGCGACTGCCAAGTGCAATTGAAGGCCCAAAGAAATGTCACCTGCACCATCTGATATTCGCAACAAATTTAACTGTAAAATTCCCCCCCCCCCCCCAAACCTCTGGGGGCACGATTTCACCATGTGTATAAAACATTCACCTTTGCAATGCTCTTCACTCCGAAGGGGAAAGGGGCATCACACCGGATTTTGGTACCTTCAGATTAGGTATTTGGCCTGGGCTTGGAATTTAGGAACTCAAGGACCTGATCCATCCTAAAAGAAATCAGTCCTGAATATTCATTGGAAGGACTGATGCTTAAGCTGAAACTCCAATGCTTTGGCCACCTGATGCCAACAATTGATGCTTTTGAACTGTGGTGTTGGAGAAGACTCTAGAGAGTCCCTTGGACTGCAAGGAGATCCCACCAGTCCATCCTAAAGGAGATCAGTCCTGGGTGTTCATTGGAAGGACTGATGTTGAAGCTGAAACTCCAATCCTTTGGCCACCTGATGCAAAGAACTGACTCATTTGAAAAGTCCCTGATGCTGGGAAAGATTGAAGGCGGGAGGAGAAGGGAACGACGGAGGATGAGATAGTTGGATGACATCACCGACTCATGGACATGAGTTTGAGCCAGCCCCGGGAGTTGGTGATGGACAGAGAGGCCTGGCGTGCTGCAGTCCATGGGGCCACAAAGAGTCAGACACGACTGAGCGACTGAACTGATCTGAAGGCCCTGATGCTTGGAGCCAGGCCTTGCGCGTTCAGTCACTGAAGCCGAGCCCCGGTTTGGGTTTAATTTCTTAAGGATGGACCGGGGAGAAGCGTTTGGGTGCTCAGCCTCCAAGGAGCCGGCCCAGCAGTCGCAAGCCCAGTGCCCAGCCTCCCACCCTCGAGGTCTGGGTGCGGCGGGAATAAGGACTCCTCCTACCCAGACCCGCTCGCCCCTGGAGACACATGGGCTGGCCAGAACGTGCGGCCCGCCCTCCGCCCCCCGCTCCCGGTCCCCCTCTACCAACGCAGGTCTGAGACACTTCGGCGCAGAGCAGCATTCTCCCGCCCTCAACCGGAACCGGAAGGCGGGGTTAGGCCGTCATTCAACTTGGCCCCGCCGATCAGGGCGGGACGACGCGCGCCCTGGGCCCGCCCAGGAAGGTTCCGCAGGTAGAAGGCAGGCGCCCGGTCTACGACGTCATCGCGCTGACGCCGGCGTCCACTCGGCCCCGCCTGCTCCGTTGAAAATGCCGAACCTAACATGGCGGCGCGCGCTCGGCCCGCTTCACCCTGGTGTTTCCTCTCGCGCGGGTAAGGGAGACGACATTCTGGGCTCGTACCGTCTCCGGATGGCTAGGGTCGGCCCTTACCTGTGAGTCCGCTGACCTCCGAACGACCCGCCTGTGCCTTGCACCGGAAGTGCTTGGTCCTGTGGTCGGCTGTTTCCCGGAAGTGGTTTCCCGTCTCCTTCTCCTCGAGGCGGGCTCGGCTGTCCGTGTTAGGGCGGGCCGTCCCTCGGCTTTTGCAAGCCAGCCTGTGATTTGTTCCTCAGCATTATTGGAGAGGCCGAACTACGGCTTTGGGCTGCGTTCGGTTCCTCAGGCCGCCTTAGGTTGTGTGGATAAGGGTTGTGTTAACCTTTCTGAGCTTCCCAGGTGACTTCTCTGCAAAACGGGGTGGCAAAATGCGAGCTGGCGCTAACGCGTGGAAGTTCGTGTTGCAAAGCCGGCCTGCAACGGACCAGCCTCTTGCTTTCGTCAGCGGGCACCACTGGCCCTCGTTAGACCTAAGTATGGCGGCCCGCACTCGGCTGGCATTCCCACCCAGAGTCAAAGGACCGGCGGCTCTTTCTGTCCCTGAACAATGTCTTCCCTGTCCAATCCTAACAATCAAGCCTGGAGGAATTGGTGGGCTTTGTGGTGGAAGGTGACCCAGATCCCCTTGTTGGAGGACAGGTTTATTCACACCGAAGCTACAGAAGAGAATCTGAAGGATGCCAAGAGAGTCTCTTAGCGGGAGAGGGAGTGGGCGGGAGCTCCCCAAATGGCCTTTCCCTTGCACCTTTTCTTTCTGCCCCGTTTGAGATTCCAGGGCCCTGGACTCTGCCCCAGGACACTTTCTGTAAGCAAGAGAGCGAAGGAGGTGATTTTGTTTTTCTTTCTTGTGAACAGCAGATCATGAAGACACCCTAACAATGATGGGTAGCACAACTGCCTTATGCTGAATTCTTGACTGCATTAGGGTTTAGTGAAGGGAAAGGGGAGTGGGTATAGCAGGACATGTAGAAGGACGCTCTGTTCAATCTTTAATCCTTCCACTGCCTTCTAACTCTGGTAGGGTGTGGTCTTTCCAAGAGAGCATCCTCCAGGGAACTTACTGGAAAAGAGAAACCCAGGCCTCAGATCTAAAGCAGAGTCTGCGTTTCAGCAGAATCCCCAGAAGTTGCTTATTATTTCCAGGCAAGAGTACTGGAGTGGGGTGCCACTGCCTTCTCCGTCTCAACCTGCTGGCAGTGCCCAAATGCACGAAACAGTTGGTTGGCTACCATGACCACCAAATTCTGGCTCTGTGGCACCACAGATTTTTGCTCTGTGGACCTTATCTCTCCTTAGATCTGTGATGCCACCACGTCACTTTAAGCCAGACCACCCCAGGTGTTAGGCCAGGCCTTTGCCAAGTTTAGCAACAACAGCAAGCAGGTTGATTCAGAAGATAGATGAGCACTATGTCCCTGGGGCAGCAAGGCTGAACACCACGACTCGGAGATCCTTTGTTAAAAGAGAGAATGAGATCAGTGGTTATTACCACCCCTGTCGGTGAGTGTGATCCCACCACATTTAAGGGTCACGGAAAAGTGTTCACGAGCTCTATAATATAAGTCTTAACAATTTAAACTCTAAAAAATAAAGAAACATCCCTCTTCTCTCCCTTTTAGCCCTTGTCATACCTACATGTGACTAATTAAAAGGTTCATTTGCATGCAATGAATTAAAAGGTTCAGTTCCCTTTCCTTAAGGAAGAATATCAGATTTAAGCGTATTTGTTTTCCTAATCTCAGCTCCGTGCATACTGCTTCTCACATAGTGCATGATTAATAAATATTTGTTGTGATTGTTGGATTTAAGTAAATTACTCTTGTGAGTGAATAGTACTTTAATTGCCCTTTAAGATCTTTTTTTTTTTTTCCCCAGTATATCTTTTGCCTGTTTTTGTTGCTGTTTTCCCCAGTAACTTAGTTTTGAACTGGCTTATTTGCTAGCCATTTATCATACATTTATTAAGGACCCATTGTTTAACAGACATAGTGCAGGTACCGGGCACACCCAGTTAACAGGGATTCATTCTTCCTCACCTAGAGCCTAGTGGGCAGGGAGGCAGTCGATGTGTAATTGTAGAGGCGTGATCGTGTGCTAGTACACAGGCACACGGAGATGCTGTGCATGTCCACACTGAACTGGGGCCTAGTGAACCCTTAGCTCTGAGAGGCACCCACGACAGCAGCTGGCACAGAAGCAAAGTGCCCAAGGCTTTCCCTGTCCTCAATTTGAGTGAAAGTTGCTCAGTCGTGTCCGGCTCTTTGTGACCCCATGGGCTATACAGTCCATGGAATTCTCCAGGTCAGAATACTGGAGTGGGTAGCCTTTCCCTTCTCCAGGGGATCTTCCCAACCCAGGGATCGAACCCAGGTCTCCCACATTGCAGGCGGATTCTTTACCAGCTGAGCCACCAGGTAAGCCCACTGGTGTGGGTAGCTTCTCCCTTCTCCAGTGGATCTTCCCAACCCAGGAATCGAACTGGGGTCTCCTGCTTTGCAGGCAGATTGTTTACCAACTGAGCTATCAGGGAAGTCTGTCCTCAACTTCTACAAAATTTGATCATGTGTTTTCATCAAGAAGGAGAAAGATGCAGGCAAGGGATGCTTGCCACCCCTCTGCCCCAGGGACAGGGCCAGAGTCTCTCCTGTTGCAGTCTGCCGTCCACGTGGTGGGATTTGTGTTCCAGCCTTGGCATCCTAGCACAGGGGAACAGGTCTGTGGGGCAGGCCATCATTCTGTGTGACACCCTTATGGTCCCTCCGTGTGGCAGCTCCTCACCCCTGTCACCTCCTCCCAGAACTCTGCATGCTGAGCCTGATGGAGATGAAAGAAGAAACGCACAGGCTTCAGTTTCAGGGGGTTGTGGCCAGAGCATTGGCCCCCACAGCGGCGCCCTTGCCCCAGAGGCATCGAGGTGGTACCGCAGGTCGCCATGGCCTGGTGAAAGCATCCCTTGTGTCGAGACCACCGTAGAGTTCGGAGGAAGGCACTTCTGCAGTCCTGGAGTAGAGCATGCCCTGGGCACCCACAGAGAAGGAGGCTGCGTTCCTTCCCACAGGTTGTTGCTCAGGAGGAAGGGTAGGCAGCTGTTGGTGAATGACACCACAGGGAGGGAATAAAGGCTGTTTAGAGGGAGTTAGCGCAGAGCCAGGGCTTCCCTGGTGGTTCATTGGTAAAGAATTCACCTGCAATGCAGGAGACCTGGGTTTGATCCCTGGGTTGGGGAAGATCCCCTGGAGAAGGGAAAGGCTACCCACTCCAGGATTCTGGCCTGGAGAATCCCATGGACAGAGGAACCTGGCGGGCTACAGTCCATGGGGTCGCAGAGTCAGACATGACTGAGCGACTAAGCACAGCACAGCACCACGCTGAGAGACAGGGACAGAGAAGCTGGCCTGGGAGGTGTGATGGCGTTTGTTGGGCCTGGGGAGGCAACTGTGGTCTTCCCATACCACACCCACCCTTTTCTCTTTGTCTTCTTCAATGAGTTGAAACTGAATTTCTAAATCTTGCGAGCAGAACAGTTCTTCATAATATAAGTGCCTTTTCCGTTGCACCTGCTTTCTGTCTGTTAGAAATATGCTAGAAGAACTGACCACTTGGAGTAAAACTCAGTGACTCTATTCTAAATGGAAATATTTGTTTTCACACTCTATATGAATTCCATATGTAATATGTATTTGACATATATGTGTGTGTGTGTATATATATATATATATAGGCTTCCCAGGTGGTGCTAGTGGTAAAGAATGGTAAAGAATTTGCCTGCTGATGCAGGAGACGCAAGAGGTGCAGGTTTGATCCCTGGGTCAGGAAGATCCCCTGGAGGAGGGCATGGCAACCCACTCCAGTATTCTCGTCTGGAGAATCTCCATGAACAGAGGAGCCTTACGGCTAAGGTCCATAGGGTCGCAGAGTGGGATACGACTGGACCGACGGTAGCACTCAAGCATGCACACATATGCAAATGTATGTATTTAATGTGTGTGTGTATATATATGTGTGTGTGTGTAGTTTAAAACTAGGGGATACATCTGGAAAATTGGATACATCTGAAAATATATAGTACAGATCCTAGCATAGCCTAGAAACTAAATATCAAGCTTTTTTCCATTAGAGAAGCATTTTTTTAAATGTAACCTTTATGTATAAACTTTGTTTTAATTACACAGGTGAAGGGTTCCAAATATACACTGAACTGAGAAATCACAAATGGAAAGGTTTTTTCCCAGGTGTTTCTATTATTTATACTACTCGCAATTGATATTCTGCATAAGTGTGAGATGGGCCAGATAAGCTTTCAAAATTTTCATACTTAAAAAATATCTTTTTATACCAAAGGAGTTGAGGTCTTTGGTAGCTAGGTATTGGTGATTGGGGGTGATGGTGGGAGAGGGATACCAAATGCAGGACAGAGTCCTAAATACTTTTATAAGCCCAATAAAAGAAAATCTGTATTCTCTGCCCTGTTTTTTTTTTTTTTTTAATTTTTATTTTTTTATTGTTGTTGCTAAACAACGCTGCCCTTGACCTGACTGTTTGTGATCCACAGTTTGTACGGATATTTGCAAATAGGCCTTCTTGTTATCCTGCACGTGGAGGATCTTCCAGTGGGGGGAATTATTGGGGAAATTATATCAGTGTCAGGAAAGTGAGGTTGCTGAGTAATACGCAGAATGTCATCTTTGGTGACTTATGCTTCATCAGATTCACCAAAATGCCACTCTGTTTTAATTTGGACTGCAGGATCTGATCATTACTGACACTGTTATCAAAAAAAAAAATACCGTTAATTGCCAAAACATCCACTTATCTAATCACCTCATTTCAAAGGGATTAAATAATAATTCTGGTCTATTTCGTTTTAGCCTGTACTCCTATTTGCTGGAATTCTACTATTGATGATGATTGTACCTATTGACTGCCCATCCCATGTCAGTCCTTTGTACACAAGGTCTCTTGTAACTTTTACAACAGTGATGTCAAGTGGGACAGTAAAGGAGAATTCTGAGCTAAAATGGTTTTCCTACATCCACACAGACGCAGAGATTATCAGCCCCAGTCTCCCTAATTCCAAAGCCTGTACACAGACCCTACTTCCCTACACTGGCTCAAAAATGAGAAATATTCTCAATAATGAGATATTTAAATATGTGTGTTTCTCATTATGCGTCCAGGATTGCGCTGTTTGGCCATTATAAGTATTACAACCTTGTTATCGCTTCAGTCCTTTCCTTGGTTGGAATTTGTATATGGTCTTCACATTTAGTTATTTATAATTTTACTAAAAAGTGGTAAAGTAACCCAAGTGTTAGTCACTCAGTCGCGTCCAACTCGTTGCGACCCCATGCACTGTAGCCCACCAGGCTCCTCTGTCCATGGGATTCTCCAGGCAAGAATACGGGAGTGGGTTGATATTTTCCTGCTCCAGGGTATCTTCCCAACCCAGGGATTGAACCCACGTCTCCTGCATTACAAGTGATTTCGTTACTGTCTGAGCCATCAGGGAAGCCCCCCAAAATAGTAAAAGGGTTTAATAAATGGGATGCATGAATTTATTTAAAATGTGTAGGAAACATGCTTGCATCTAGAAAAGAAAAAAAAAAAGGGAAGAGTAGCAGTTAATTAAAGCAACCCTTCCTGCATTTATCAGTTACGGCGGTAACTCTTCATGATGACTGCTTTTCTTGGAAGTTGTGTCATAAAGTTGGTTATTGTAATGAGACCAAAATTTGCATTAAGAACAGTGTTATAAAAGGCGGTCACGTCATTGGCCAGGGTCCTACCTCCAGATATACTATATATCTAATCAGTTGTCTTTATGCCTTTCATCACTCTTTAAATAAACTTTATTTAGTGTCTAATATAAGACAAAGACTGGAGTTGGCGTTCGAAAATTAAAAAAAAAAATCTTGATGGATAAACTGTCCATTTTTAGCTCGCTGTCTTTTCTTGCTGGAATGTACTTTCACATTTGTCTGTTGTATTACGTTTTACTTATCCTTCAAGGCCTAAACAGACCCTTCTGTCTCAGGGTGCCCTTTGGGATTAAATTCAAACAAGTTCCGTCAATATTAACCCCACTCTTCTGTTTGGTACCAGGCCTGGGGCATCGTGACAGCATTTATTACCTCTTATTTTGGTGAGAGATGTGTTTCGCCTCCACCTTCTGTGTTCAGAGTTGATTAGGAGCAGGGACTGTCTCGTCCAGACTGGTTGCTGCCAGCTTCTAGGAGGTAGTTAACACATAATACCTGTTTAGAGGAGTTATGAATCTTTAGGTTGTGTGTTTAATACAATCTTTAGTTGGTGTATCTGACTGGCTGAGGCAGAGAGAAAGTTCTGCGTCAAGTATCTTCACGTTTCAAGTTTCTTCAAACTTCGAGGCAGTTTAGCTAGAAAAATGGTACCAATGAATCTGTGTGCAGGGTAGAAACAGACATGGACGCAGAGAACAGATATGTGGACCCAGTGGGGAAGCGGGGGGTGGAATGCACTGAGAGATCAGCACTGACATATCTACAGTGACATGTGTAACACGGACAGCTAGTGGGGAACTGCCGGATAGCACAGGGAGCTCAGCTCGGTGCTCTGTGATGACCCAGAGGGGCGGGATGCGGGGAGGAGAGCGAGGTCTCACAGGGAGGGGTCATATGTATGCATACGGCTGATTCCCTGGTGGCTCAGCTGGTAAAGAATCCTCCTGCAGTGCGGGATCCATGGGTTGGGAAGATCCCCTGGAGAAGGGAAAGGCCACCCATTCCAGGATTCTGGCCTGGAGAATCCCATGGGTTGTATAGTCCATGGGGTCCGCAAAGAGTCAGACATGACTGAGCGACTTTCACTTTTGGAGAAGGCAATGGCAACCCACTCCAGTACTCTTGCCTGGAAAATCCCATGGATGCAGGAGCCTGGTAGGCTCCAGTCCATGGGGTCGAGGAGAGTCGGGCACGACTGAGCAACTTCACTCTCTCAGTCACTCAACGGCTGATTCACATTGTACAGCAGTAACTCACAACACCAGAAAGCAATCATCCTCCAATGAAAAGACAAGTATCAGAAGGGTTAGCGGTTGGACCAAGCGTAGAGGTGGCAGGATCGGGCATCTAGTCAGTATCCCAAGGCCACCCTTGTGCCTTTTCCAGTTTTTTTCTCATCTGGGTTTCCACCTGCAGTCTGGACCTCCCCCAGGAGGCTGCTGGCAGCCTCTCAGCACATTGGTGGAAAAGTTCTTTCACTGCCAACCTCTCAGGTTCAGGAGGGGAACTCCTGCTGGTTCTGTTTCCTTCACGTGCGTGTCCCTGAAGAGTCCGTGTGAGCAGCCAGTCGTGACCCAATGGCATGGGCCCGTGATGGGGGGAGCGAGTGCCCCAGAGGATGGGTGTGCAGTGAGGGAAAGCATCGCCAAGTCCAGATGGACCTAGTTGCTCAGGCCTTCCTGGGGAGGAGGTCTGGCGGTCTCAGCACGGTTGCCTCTGCAGTAGGAATATTTGTTGAGTTAAAGAAGCCAGCATTCAGCTGTCATCTCTAAATAACAGCTTTCCTGGGGTGCCGTGGTAAAGAATCCGCCTACCATGCGGGAGATGCAGGTTCCATCCCTGGGTCGGGAAGATCCCCTGGAGGAGGGCATGGCACCCCACTCCAGTATTCTTGCCTGGAGAATCCCATGGACAGAGGAGCCTGGCGGGCTGCAGTCCATGGGGTCACAGAGAGGCGGACACTCCTGAGCGGCTGAAGCTGTCTCTGAGACGGGACCTCCTCTTCGGTGAACATGCTGCTGCTAAGTCGCTTCAGTCATGTCCAACTCTGTGCGACCCCAGAGACGGCGGCCCACCAGGCTTCCCCGTCCCTGGGATTGTCCAGGCAAGAACACTGGAGTGGGTTGCCATTTCCTTCTGGCCCATGAATCAGAACACACACATTCGACCCCAGTCCCACTCGGTACTGGCCCTTCATGCATCTCCATGGAGCCCAGGCTCTATGGAGAATCGAGCTGGAGAAGAGAATGGTCTAAATTAGAAGAAATGAGCTCAGTGCTGTGCTGCAAGAAAGTAAAAATTCTTACACTCATCAGAGGTACCCAGAATAGTCAAGGGCAAACAAGGGCAGTTGAAACATGGTGTGACCGAAAAACCCAGAAGACAAAAGCCCAACCCTCTCATTATAGTCTGAGATGTTAGCGTCTCATATGGACTTCACAGGTGTTTCAGCGGTAAAGAACCTGCCTGCCAGTGCAGGAGACACAAGGCACTTGGGTTTGATCCCTGGGTTAGGAAGATCCTCTGAAGGAGGAAATGGTACCACACTAAAGTATTCTTGCCTGGGAAATCCCATGGACAGGGGAGCCTGGTGGGCTACAGTCCATGGGGTTCCAAAAGTGTCGGACACAACCTAGTGACTGAGCAAGAATGCAATCTCTGTGTAAAACAGGCAGACAGTCCTTTAGATATACAAAGATTTACAATACATATTCATCTGGTGAGTGTTTCCTCAAAACAAATAAGACTTAAAAGTGATGTTTGGTGCATTGAAAAGTTAGTTGCGATTTTACATATGTTTGGATGAGCAGTGCATGCTATTTGGCATAAATGTTGTTTAGCGTTAAGTCAAGAATAGTTTTGACTTTTTTTTTTTTTTTGCATTATCTGGGCAATTTGGGATATTAGAAATGGTACAAGACTATTGCTGATGAAATCGGTATAAATGGATGCAAATTTTTCCCTGTGAAATTTCCCTGTAGGAAGCTGTGATTCTATTGGTGTGCTACCGATATCTCATCCTGTACATAGGGGCAGAGAAGTAGATGCTAAATAATGTTTGTTTTTGACAAAGAAGTAGATGCTAAATAAATGCTTGCTTTTGACATCAGTGAAAATACTGACAGTGCCCTTCTCCCAAGAACATTTCGTAGAGTGGGGAGTGATCCCAAATGTCTCCCCGTCATCCCTCACTTCAGAGCAATTGGGAAAGAGTATAGTCCACACTTAGTCAGTGTCCACCAACGTTTTTCATATTTTATTTTAAAGCCATAACAAACATAAACTTTCAAAAACATCTTTTGCAACATCTGCACAGAATTTCTAAGACGAAAGTGACGTAATATTAAAAACTATACAGATGCGTCCCCTATATGGAATGCTACAAATTAAACAAGCAGAATGGGCCAGAAGTCTGAAATGCAGGTCAAAGTGAAATTTTGAAAGGACCCAGGCTGACATGGAAAAGGCAGCTATAATTTCTGAATCTTCTGTCAGGACTTGAGTTCTCAGGAGACTGGTAGCAGAGCCATTGTGAGGCATTATTGAGCCACATTTGTTGAATCGTATAGACTGATTCCATTTTTTCCTGGGGGAAAAAGAAATCCCCCGGTATGATCAACAGTCCTAGATCCCAATAGACAGGTAGATTTATAATATGAAATTCATTCTCAGGCTTCCCTGGCGGCTCAGCTGGTAAAGAGTCCGCCTGCAATGCGGGAGACCTGGGTTCCATCCCTGGGTAGGGAAGATCCCCTGGAGGAGGAAATGGCAGCCCATTCCAGTACTCTTGCCTGGAAAATCCCATGGACGGAGGAGCCTGCTGGGCTGTAGTCCATGGGGTCACAAAGTGTCAGACTAAAGAGTCGACTTAGCAGCAGCAGCCAGTATGAGAGGCTTCTCCTGTAGCAAACCATTAAGCACGAAAGTTCTCAAGACTAAGACTCGGAGATGTCCTTTCTTCCTGTGGAGGAAGGGGGCTCAGGATGTGATTTAGAGCAAGTCCCTGCCTGAGCACAGGGAGGAAGCCCCTCCTGCGCACAGGCACAGTTGAGAGGGAGAGGAGAGATTGCTGAGATAGAAGAGTCACCTGCTCACCCCGGTTCTGCTTGCAGCTCAGGAAGGGCCTTGCAGACAATACAGACCACATCCATTTCCCCAGATTCAGCCTTGGGGCCTGGGACACCCTCCTGCAGTGTAGGGTGTACGCCCCTCCAGCTTCACTCTTCTGGTTTGGTTAGTCTGTGATGGAGCCTGGAGGTCAAAACTATCATCAGGAAGAAACAGACAGCTCCCAGGTGAGTCTAAAGTGTGGTCAAGGCTGACGACCACTGTTCTTGGCAGGGGAATCTTAAGGTGTAGCCAAGGATCAGGACGAACGTTCTTTGAGAAGTTCTTGACGTGGCCACCAGGGTGGTGGTGGTGGTTCAGTCGCTCAGCCGTGTCCGACTCTTTTGAGAACCCCCTCCCCCCAGACTGTAGCTCACTAGGATCCTCTGTCCATGGGATTCTCCAGGCAAGAACACTGGAGTGGGTTGCCATTTCCTTCTCCAATGCATGAAAGTGAAAAGTGAAAGGGAAGTCGCTCAGTCGTGTCTGACCCTCAGCCACCCCATGGACTGCAGCCTACCAGGCTCTTCTGTCCATGGGATTTTCCAGGCAAGAGTACTGGAGATGGGTGCCATTGCCTTCTCCGGGGCTACAGTCCAGGGGGTTACAAAGAGTCAGACACAACTGAGCAACTAAATAACAGCAGGAAACTTGAAAGTAGGCTTTTGAACTATGTTTGTGGATTTGTGGCTGGACAAACACACGCTCCAGTTCAGTCGCTTAGTCATATCCGACTCTGTTCGACCCCGTGGACTGCAGCACGCCAGGCCTCCCTGTCCATCACCAACTCCCAGAACTTTCTCAAACTCACATCCATTGAGTCGGTGATGCCATCCAACCATCCCATCGTCTGTCGTCCCCTTCTCCTCCCGCCTTCAGTCTTTCCCAACATCAGGGTCTTTGCAGTGAGTCAGCTCTTCGCATCAGGTGGCCAAAGTATTGGAGGTTCAGCTTCATCATCAGTCCTTCCAATGACTGTGCAGGACTTATTTCCTTTAGGATTGTCTGGTTTGATCTCCTTGCAGTCCAAGGGACTCTTAAGAGTCTTCTCCGACACCACAGTTCAAAAGCATCAATTCTTCGGCACTCAGCTTTCTCAAGACAGCATTATTACTTCACCAAAGAAGTGTGAGTTATTTGTACTCCTGTAAGAGTTTACATTTTAAGAAATAAAATATTTTTCTTATTTCTAAAGAAACACATTCTTCATGGAATATTTAGAGAATACAGATACAAATTTAGAGAAACAAAATATTGACTACCCATGTAAAATTAATATATGTGATAAATATACCATACACTGATAGGTAAATGGAATGTATAATTTACTTTATAGAGATTTCTATCTCACACTTGGTACAAAACATTATATAAAAAGCCATCAATATGAGATCATCTAAGCTAATAACTTGCTGGTGGCTCAGTGGTAAAGAATCAGCCTGGCAATGCAGGACACGTAGATTCAATCGCTGGGTCGGGAAGATCCCCTGGAGAAGGAAATGGCAACCCACTCCAGTATTCTTGGCTGGAGAATCCTATGGACAGACAGAGAAGCCTAGTGGGGTACAGTTCATGAGGTCTCAAAGAGTCAACACAAGTGAGCGACTAACACTTTCAACATAAAAGCTGCCAGTAACTTGATTGATTATACAGTCAGTGACCTAATAGTAAGTGTATGTAAGACTCCCTTTTGCATATCTCGCTTCCAGACGTCGTATCAATAATCTAGACTCGTGAACATCATATCAACATGTAATAGTGTGCACTTGTGAATGATGTGAAGAGGAGAAAGATTGTATTAGATATGGACGTTTAATTATTTGCTAGGCTTTTTCACCACCTAAATGAGGTCTTCCCACCGGCTTTTACAACCATGCTGTCTGAATTTGTGTCTTAACAAACATAAATTACGACTTGCCTTGGGTGTCAGTGCCAGAAGTACTAAATACACGAAGATCAAGGCTGTCTATTAAGTAATATGGTAAAGTTTTTTAACACACCCATCAGAGCTCATACTTTCAAGTAAGTGTTTTATTCAACAGACTCCTGTTAAGAGGTGATTAACTGTCTGCTTCATCTATGAATGTATTTATTCAGCAGTGTCGCCTGTGAGTGCTCTGGGTTTGACATTTGCCCAGGCTCATGGTGTAATAATGAATGAGGCAGGTAGGCTAGAGTCTCATGAGGAGGAAAGATGGCACCCAGCCATTGCAAAACAGGAGTGTAAGCCTTAAGTTGGCACTGATGATGTGAAATCCTACCCAACCTAGTCCCTGGCATCAGGTCACTTGTTAAAACAACATGACTCCTCGGAGAAGGAAATGGCAACCCACTCCAGTATTCTTGCCTGGAGAATCCCATGGACAGAGGAGCCTGGCGGGCTACAGTCCATGGGGTTACGTGCATGAGGGTGGAGGGAGATGGGTTGGTAGCAATAAACTGCTGTTGCTGCTGCTAAGTCACTTCAGTCGTGTCCGACTCTGTGCGACCCCATAGACGGCAGCCCACCAGGCTCCGCACCCCCCATCCCCGGGATTCTCCAGGCAAGAGCACGGGAGTGGGTTGCTATTTCCTTCTCCATACTAAAAAAAAGACTCCTAAGCTGAATCCAGGCCAGTGGAATTCCAGAGTATGAGTAAAGACTTTAAAAGTTCATTGATTATCATTAGTTCCATTTGCAACAGTGTGGGTACTCCTAGGGATTGTCGTACTGAGTGAAGTCAGTCAGACAGAGAAAGAGAAAGCATATAATATTGTTTATACGTGGGATCTAAAAAGAAATGATACAGATGGACTGTCTGTTCACAAAACAGAAACAGACACACACTTAGAGAATGAACGTATGGTTGCGTGTGTGCAGCGGGGGCTTCGGGCGAAGGATGGGGGAAGGGAAAGTTAGGGAGTTTGGGATGGACATGGACACACTGCCGTATTTAACATGGAGAACCCTCAAGGACCTGCTGTCCAGCACAGGGAACTCTGCTCAATACTCTGTAATAACCTTATGGTCACCAGGGGGAAGGATGGGGGAAGGGAAAGTTAGGGAGTCTGGGATGGACATGGACACACTGCTGTATTTGACATGGAGAACCAGCAAGGACCTGATGTCCAGCACAGGGACCTCTGCTCAATATTATGTAACAACCTAAATGGGAAAAGAATTTGAAACACAAAAGATACACGTGTATGCAGAACTGAATCAGTTTGCTGTAAACCTAAAACTATTGTTAATCCACTATGTGGTCATTTCGTGATGCATATAAGTCGAATTATTATGTTCTCCATCTGAAACTTACACAGTGCTGTGCACTAATCATGTCTCAGTAACACTGGGAGAAAAAGTCCATTATCAGAACTGTATCATAAGTCACTGTAAAAGCGGGCTGCTCTTGGAATCATCTTCAAAAGTCTAGGGTGTTTTATTGACTGTTCCTCAGAGGGACAAATGATAAATATTTCATATAAATGAGATTCTTTTCATACGAGTACTGCTAGTTCAGAACAGTGTTAGAGTCATACTTAAACCTTCTGTTTTGTCGTTTTATTTATTCTTTTTGACTGTGCTGGGTCTTGGCCGGCTTTTGCGTGGGCTTTCTCTGGCTGTGGCTAGCAGGGGCTCCTCTGTTTGCAGGCTCCTCATCGCAGTGGCTTCTCTTGGCGTGAAGCACGGGCTTTAGGCGCACAGGCTTCAGTAGTCGTGACTCATGGGCTTCGCTGCTCCGCGGCACGTGGAATCTTCCCAGACCAGGAATCGAGCCCGTGTTGCTTGCATTGGCAGGCAGAGTCCCAGCCACTGGACCGCCAGGGAAGTCCCCGTGCTTAACCTTGTAAAAGCTCTGGGTTTTGGTAGAGGGAACGGCATACAGTAGGCGCTCAGTGACTGTTTGCTGCTAATTGACTGCACGAGAGGTCTGACAAAATGATTGACGTACAGCTGGAAAGTTCTGTTTCTGGCCTGAAAGCAGACAGGCCCGAGTGCTGAGCCGGCTTTGCCAGTGGCGTTTCTCATTCATTGTGTCATTTCCAGGCACTCTTCAGAGAGGAGAGACCCTCTTGGACAAGAGAGGCAGGCTGCAAAAGCCCACTGAACGTGCTTCTGATATTCAGGGTGAGTACTCAGCCAGGACCATACATATTCAGATTTTAAAATTCAGATGCATTTAAGTCACATCGGTGGGATGTAAAGTAACTCCGTTCACATGTACACTGATATGTTTACACACAGACACACACTCACAGTGAGAGTTTAATGGCTGTGGCTTACGGTAAGTCAGCATTTGTTTTTCCTCACTCGTGCTGACTGTTTGGTTCAAATCCGGGAAGTGCCACATACAGCTGTGTGACCTTGGGAAGCTTACTTAACCTCTCTGTTTTTCAGGTCCTTACGTTATACCTTATGGATAACATAATGTAATTAACACCTAAATTATAGAATGTGTGTGAGGCTAAGTGAGTTAATATGTATAAGGAGCCTAGAATTCTGTTTGTCACATAGTCAGAACCGTTTCACTGTTGAATTGTTATTATTTTCCACCATAACAATATTAACATTAGAAATATTTAATTTACCAGACAAATAATCAATAAATTGTTAATATGTATAAGAAGATATTATTATGCTTAAAGTTTTAAATATTTCTGAGTCCAGATGATTTAATATATACAAAGAGTGTAGACTACCTTTTGTCACATAGTAACTATTTTATTGTTGTTATCCTTAACTATAATAATGTTATATATAATGAACACATAGATTACTGGATCCCACTACCATTTTAATGGTTTTGATTATTTTTATGTTTTCAGTATGTAGAAAAACCTGAATTATCAAAATGAGAATGAAATTAAATGGTTACTTTGGAAATGCAGTAATTTAGAATACCTTTCCTCTCTAGATGAAAAATGTGTCCTCAAGAAATCCAATTCCTTGGAACTGAGTATATTTTAAAATTCTAACTCATTTTCCTTGCAATGTATAGATCTAGCATTATTAAAATATTCATATCTTTGAGCTAATGTGGCATAACAAATTTAATTTGCACAACAAATATGACACGAATAGAACATGATCTATAATCACTTTTTTTCAGCCTCACGCTGTAGGCACTTCATCAGAAAGAGGAACAAGTCAGACATATTTTGTAACTCTATAAATCCTTCCAAATAAACTTAGGAAGTGATGCAGTAACGCAGTTTGAAACAAAAGATTTTGTATGGTTTTCATGGTGTCTTAGTTGAGTAAGGTACCACCAGCTGTCCTTGACAGGGTTGTTTGACATGTATGGGGATGTTTTGTGTTATTTTTCACTGAGGATTCTCTACTAAGCAATATAAGCTGGTATTGTGAAGGAGGGATGGAGGAGAAACGGGGGGAGGAACCATAGGCTGCAATGCCGGTCCAAGGGCAGCTCCAGGGCAGACATGACCAGACCCTTGTACTGAGGAGCCTGGTCTACCTCTGGCTGGGGACTTCCCTCAAAGACTGGGGCCTCCCGAAACCCGGGAGCAGACCCCGGGGCTGCTGCTGGAGGCCTGTAGCCCAGTGTACTCCTCACTGCCCAGGACAGGACACAGGGTCTTCGTCGAAGGCAGATGTGAGGCCTCTGAGGCCTCTCTCCCCTGGGTTCTGTAGCCAGCTGAACATCTGTGTAGAGTCTGATTGTTTGCTCTTTGTACCAGACACGTCCAGGGTTCAACATGGACACACGCCTGGTGTGTCCGCTTTCACAGAGTGGCTTCTCTGAGGATGACTCACGTTGCCCTCTGGTTTTTTGGGAGCGTGTGTGAGAGGCGGGTAAAGATTAGCTCAGGGGGGTTTACAGTGATTAATCTTGTCTCTCTGAAGGGCTCTGCCTTTGGGGCTGAATGTTATTATTAGTTCTGGTAGGGGGAGGAGGGGGAGGGGAGGAGGAGGGGGAATTATAGCAGTAAAAGCAGGTGGGGAAGCGAGTAACAGAAGGAGTAACTGTAACAACAGCAATAGTAATAACATTGTTACTATTTTTTGGATCTGCTGCTGAGGTTTGCCATGTGAAATGTTACCCAATTCTTGCAGCACTGCTGCAGAGCAAGGATCTGTGTTATTTTAATTTTAGAGATGATACATGCAGAGGTTGAGTAATTTGCCCCAGTTTATCAAGCCAGGGAATGACAGATGTGAAATCCAGACCCATGTGGTAGGGATCCCCAGGCGTGTGCTCCTAACCTCCATGTTTCTAATCAAGACGCGGGCGTGATTACTCCACATGCTGTTTGTGTTAGACGCCTGGTGCCCGTGTGCGTCATCTCTGAAACCCCAATATCTTCTCCCATAGAAAGTCAATAATCATAATAACCAACCTGACTTTCTCATAGAGTTAATGCAAAGAGAAAAAGATACTGTTGAAAAAGTGTTTTTGTAAAGGGAAAAGGTTTTGTTAAGTGTAAACTCTTTGTAAATACATGTTGGTTATTACTGTACTGTTGGTTATTATTGTACTGGTGTGAAATTTTTTGTGTTCTGGAAAGGAGAGTAGTTTGCAGTTGACCATAACAAGGGTGAGAGAAAGTCATGCTCAGGAATTAGGATCCCAGAGTTTTGAGAGCTGGAAGATCTTGGGAGGGTGTCCAGGTCAGTGGTTCTCGGTTCCTTGCCTATTTATGTTGCCTGGGGGACCTTTTAAAAATCGATGCTCAAGATGCATTCCAGTTTCAGAAATCTCATTTAACTGTTCTGGAGTAGAGCTTAGACATCTCAGTGTACGCATATGCATATGTGTCCGTACATGTAAATGTGTGCATGCTGATGTAGTATCAGTATATGCTTGTGTGTGTGTGCACAGGCACACTTGTGTGTGTTCACCTGCAATTGAGTCTAGTGTGCAGTTGGGGGCAAGAATGGCTGAACAGAACTCACAACCTTCTTTCTGATAATCGTTGTTCAGTTCAGTCGCTCAGTCACGTCCAGCTCTCTGCGACCCCACGGACTGCAGCATGCCGGGCCTCCCTGTCCATCACCAGCTCCCAGAGCTTACTCAAACTCACATCCATTGAGGCGGTGATGCCATCCAGCCATCTCATCAACAATCACGGTAGCCTCTTGTTTACCCAGAATGGTTACAGCCAGCACGCCCTGCCCAGGTCCCGGCTGATAAGCCCACCCCCTTCCCTCTCAGGTGTCCTGGCTTGGATGATAAATTATGCCGTCCTCTGGTGGCTCAGGTGGTAAAGAATCTGCCTGCCAACACAGGAGATGTGGGTTCAGTCCCTGGGTCGGGAAGAGCCCCTGGAGAAGGGAATGGCAACCCACTCCAGTGTTCTCCTGGAGAATCCCATGGACAGAGGAGCCTGGCGGGCTACAATCTGTGGGGTCGCAAAGAGCCAGAGGTGACTGAGCAGCTGAATGCACTGCTGCGGAGGAATCAAGACTTTAGGGGGCTATTTTCCTTCCAAAGGGAATTGATTAGAATGCCCTCCTTGGGCTTTCAAAGGTAGCTTTGCAGTCATGTTCAACACCATATGAGTAAGCATGGTGCTTCTTGAGAGTCTTAAGATGAGAGAATTTCTCTTTTGTTAAAGTCTTCTTTTAAAATTTATTTTATTTTTTGGCTGCACTGTGCAGGGCATGTGGGATCTTAGTTCCCTGACCAGGGATTGAACCAGTATCCCCTGCATTGAGAATCTTACCCACTGGACCCCTAGGGAAGTCCCCAAGCTGAGAGAATGTCTTGCTTTTGCTGTGATAGTGAAAATTCTTTAAAATAGAACTACACTGTGTTTCCATGTGGCCACCTAAGTTTTGCAGGACTGAAGTCTCCCATCTCCTCTGATTCATGTATGTAGGGAACACGTCATCACTGTTTCAGTTCCTGAAAGTGCCTTCTCATGAATGCTAGCAGGTGTTACTTAGGGAATTAAATTTTGAAAACAGATCAACAGCTTTACCAACTATCTCGGGTCTACTTCTCTGAGTATCATGCAGGGCGGTGTGGACCCTGCTGGGTATGACATGCCTGATGACAACATTTATGAGACCTTTGTCCAAAAGAAAATTTGACGTTGACCAAGAAATCTGAGTGCTGAAGAATTGATGCTTTTGAACTGTGGTGTTGGAGAAGACTCTTGAGAGTCCCTTGGACAGCGAGGAGATCAAACCAGACAATCCTAAAGGAAATCAACCCTGAATATTCATTGGAAGGACTGATGCTGAAACTGAAGCTCCAGTACTTTGGCCACCGGATATAAAGAGCTGACTCATTGGAAAAGACCCTGATGCTGGGAAAGACTGAAGGCGGGAAGAGAAGGGGATGACAGAGGATGAGCTGGTTGGATGGTATCACCGATTCAATGGACATGAGTTTAGGTAATGGCTCAGAGGTTAAAGTGTCTGCCTCCAATGCAGAAGACCCGGGTTCGATCCCTGGGTTGGGAAGATCCCCTGGAGAAGGAAATGGCAACCTACTCCATTATTCTTGCCTGGAGAATCCCATGGACGGAGGAGCCTGGTGAGCTACAGTCCATGGGGGTCACAAAGAGTCGGACATGAACAACAACAAAATCTGACCTGTAGTTGAGTCTGACAGGTCTTGATGGCTTCTTCTTGGCTGAGACTTTCTCAGTCAAGGTCACATCTGATTTTGTCATTAAGGTCTGCATAGCCCAGACTATACACACCCCAGAATAACTCAGATACTTCTCGGCCAGTAGGCTGGCTTTTAGGGGATACCCAGGAAGTCTGTGTTCAGTACAACTGTGAGTCCATGGATGTCGGCACTTTTTTTTTGGCTGTACTGGGTCTTATTTACCACACGTGGGATCTTATTTTTTATTCGCCGCACATGAAATTTTAGTTGTGCCATGTCTGGGACCTGGTGTCCTGACCAGGGATCTGACCCCGGTCCCCTGCATTGGGAATGTGGCGTCTTAGCCTCTGGACCACCAGGGAAGTCCTGGCACATTTCTGTAATAATAGTAATCACGCGTTTCTCCTCACCGTTGGGCGTATCGTCCCGGAATGAGCCAGTCTCTAACTAGTGCGCTAGTTCAGCTCTCGGAAAGTGAAATGTTTCTCTTGAAATTGCTCAGAGTGAAATCAAAGACGGAAGATGTTCCTGTCAGCCAGCATTAATGGCTTTGCCTCCTTGAGGTTACAGCCAACACTGGCTTCGAATGCTCATTTGTGACAGCTGAGTCGTCACCCCCAAGATAAGAGAGCTCTGAGCCTTCCCGAGTCCATTAGATTTACAGTGTGTCTTTCATACATAAAGGTGTCCGTTTCTGAGCATTGCATCATCTACGTGCTAAAAAAAAAAAAGACAAACAAACAAAGAGCTGCGTATCGAATTGGACTCCCACGCAGGTGGTGCTTTTCGTAACACCAAGCAGCTTCTGGTTTTCCTGTGTGCGTTCAAGGGAACCATAAACCACCTGGCTGAGTTGAGTTGTGCCTATCCATAAAGCACCAGGCGGCCCCAGGACACCAGCTCTGCTTGCTAATCAAAAGCGATATTGTCGACGTGCCGGCTTAATGCAGAGATTGATAAAGATACGCAGGTGCCGTGGGGCTAGGCAAGTTTTATACCCAAGCCAGCTTCTATGCCTGTGCAATTAGCTATGTTTGCAGACCACTTTTGGGATTTTTCCCTCCAAGGATAAATCACTGCCTTTAATCTCGTTATCATCTGTACATCACTGAGGTGTTATGCTCTGTTTACAAGGTGAATGACAGTCTTCCTTTTGGAACTCAAAAGTGGCAGATGATTCAAGACCCACCTGGAAACTTTTGACTTTAGGGAACCCCCCCTTCCCCTGCAACACACACACAAACCCAACATGCACTTCGCTCCCTGACTTCCAAACCATCAACATTAAAGAAAGAAGAAAATGACTAAGAATGATTTGGAACTACGTTGCAATCTCCTAACCAGATTGTAGGGGGAGCTCTCCCTGGAATTAGCCCTGGGCACTACCTGTGGCAGGGTTGACCACTGCACCTAGCCTTTTTTTTTTTTTCCCCAGAGCTCTTTTCTCTGCTTTTCTGCTTAAAAGACGGAGCTTCGTATCCATTCTCCTCCCCTATCCCTGGTAAAGGAAATCTTGCAAATAACCCGTTTCATAGCTTACCAAAAGTGAAGTCACTCAGTCATGTCCGACTCTTTGTGACCTCATGGACTGTAGCCTACCAGGTTCCTCCATTCATGGGATTTTCAAGGCAACAGTGGGTTGGGTTTCTATTTTGTTCTCCAGGGGATCTTCCCAACCCAGGGATCAAATCCGGCTCTCCTGCATTGTAGGCAGATGCTTTACCATCTGAGCCACCAGGGAAGCTTACCAAAAGCAGTGACTTTTTCATATGACTTGCATCATGATCATTATGTATTTCTGGTTTTCGAAAAACAGGAGCGACTTGAACATGTTAATAACCTTGGACAAGCAGTATGAGTTTTTAACAAGAATATATTGTGCATAAGCTGCAGTGAAAGAATTGTTAATTGTCTAGTATGTATCTGAAACGTACATTCAGATGTACATTGCATTCAGTTCAGTTCAGTCTCTCAGTCATGTCCGACTCTTTACGACCCCATGGACTGCAGCATGCCAGGCCTCCCTGTCCTTCACCATCTCCCAGAGTTACTCAGACTCATGTCCATCGAGTGAGTGATGCCATCCAACCATCTCATCCTCTGTTGTCCCCTTCTCCTCCTCCCGCCTTCAGTCTTTCCCAGCATCAGGGTCTTTTCCAATGAATCAGTTCTTCACATCAGTTGCATTATTTCTATATTTTGGTTCTTCTTTATATTTTTTAATCTTAAAAAAAAAGCAAAAAAGATGTATTTTTGGAGTAGGTGGTTCTGACTGTTGCATGCCAGGCTCCTCTGTCCATGGGATTGTCCAGGCAAGAACACTGGACTGGGTTGCCATTCCCTTCTCCAGGGCATCTTCCCAAACCAGGGATTGAACTCGGGTCTCCCACATTGCAGGTGGACTCTTTACCATCTGAACCACCAGGGAATTCCCAAGACAACAACAAAAAAAGACTTACTTTGGGAGTAGGTGGTTCTGTTGTCCGGTTCTGATTTACCCAGGGGAACAGTTGTGGCATGCGAGTTCTGGTTCCCTGAGCAGGGACTGAACCTGGGCTGCCTGCTGTGGGAGTGCAGAGTCTCAGCTACTGGACCTCCAGGGAGCTCCCGTGCTGATTCTTAATATTCTTACTTCTCTTCGTCTTCTGTCCATACCCAGCCCTCCCCCGTCGTTTTCCTCTTCCTTCTACTGCTCGTCTTTTTCACGCGGTGCCTTCTCATGACCTGTGCTCACCTGGTCGTGAGGTTTTTGCCCTATCGTTCATTAACATGCTCCCTACAATAGGGAGCTTTAGGAACTGTAGTTGAATACCTTTTTCTCTGGGCGCTAGCGGTAAAGAACCCGCCTGCCAATGCAGGAGACTTAAGAAATGCAGGTTCTATCCCTGGGTTGGGAAGATCCCCTGGAGGAGGGCACGGCAACCCACTCCAGTATTCTTGCCTGGAGAATCCCATGGACAGAGAAGCCTGGCCGGCTACAGTCCACGGGGTCACAAAGAGTCGGACATGACTGAAGCGACTTAGCACGCACGCGCCTTTTTCTTGAGAGAAGCAAACTCAGAGGTAAAAGGAGAGGCCGCTCCTGTTTGTAGAGCACCTCCCCGTCTCAGAGAGTGCCCCGGCTGCTTTCTGCTCAGGAGGGCACTGGGTCTCGTCTCGGCCCTTCAGGTGGACAGAGCGGGCCTCCCTTTGCAGGGAGGACTGTTCCAGCACGCCACGCAACGCTCACCAGACCTGAAGCCTGTGCAGGAGACTTGAACACGCGCCTAAGATACAGTTCTCTGTTTAGTAGAAACCGGGAGAGTAGTCTGGGGGCCTGGTTGAAGAAATAGAAGCCAAACGTAATCTTCACGGGTGGACATCTCCCCGCAGATCTTTATGTGGGGTTCCTACCAACATGTGGCCCGCTTCGCCCCTGGCTCTGTTGTGAACTGCTGTGTGCTCAGTTGCGTCCGACTCGGCGAGCCCGTGGACTGTAGCCCACCAGGCTCTTCTGTCCAAGGGATTTTCCCAGCAAGGAAACTGGAGTGGGTTGTTGCCGCGTCCTTCTCCGGGGGATCTTTGTGATCCAGGGTCAAACCCTCATCTCTGTACTGGCAGGTGGATTCTTTACCCCTGGCACCACCTGGCGTCAGGTCATTTATTCTGCCTCCTTATCCTGTTACTGTTGAGACGCTGAGTACTTAATATAAATAACAAAAAAAAATCCTTCAGAGAGAAAAACACTGCTGACAGGTGGGCAGCGTAACTCACCTTCCTTTCTTTTTCATATCTGCTTGCTTTGGAGCTGACATTTCCGTATGAAATACTCTTCTGTCTCAAAGCCGAATACCTCGGCTTCATTTCCTTCTCCAAGACCATGAATTCTTTCCAAGGAAACGCTGTTTTCCGTGGGGCCTTATTTCCATGTCGCCCGCTGCTTTGTAATTTACTTACGGTTCTCTTGTTGGATGAGAACACAGGTCCACCTTGTGTCTCCAACTTTGTTTTTCCTGTAAATTGCTTCTCCTCCCCACCTCCCACCTTGTTTAATTTCTCTGCAACCAGCGTGCTCTATACGTTTTCACGTGCGTCTCACGGTTCTCCGATTCCCCGCATGCACCGTGGTCATCGTGAGACAAACGTTTCTAAATCTGCTTCTCACGTGACACGTGGACAGGCACTTGGGCGTTCTGTGGGATGTCTGACACCGGTGAGTTGGTTGACACCTCAACGCTGGTTTCTGCTTTTTTTCCTGTTTCCGAAAACTCATAAAAAAGCACCGTGTATAGCGTCATTTATTTTTACTTCTCTCCTTAGGAAGGTTTTCTTTCTATCGTACAACCCATGTCCTTCTGAGGCAGTTTTTTTGTTTACATGTTTCCTCACATTTGCTTTGAAAATAAAATCGACGGACGTTTAGAAACGTTTAGTTGGAAAATAAAGCCACCTGGCTCAGCAGTTTCTAAACTTCACTGTGATCGAAACAAACTAACAAACAAAAAATGTTTGTATTCATTAAAGAGAACGCTTTTCAAAATGCGGATGGGATGATCTGGATGGAAGCAAAGAGAAAGGAAAGACGGGCGTGCTCTCGGTATGAAACGGACATCCCCTGGCATTTGATGAGGGCTGGTGGCTGAGGAAGGACCCAGAGGGAGAGAAGTGAGGTTCCGTGTCCCTGTAGCCACCCTGAGTAACCCCGATCATGCCGGTTGAGCTGCGTGGCAGGCGTGGGTATTGGTGTCTCGCCTTCAGCTCCAAGGCAGAGAGTTGGGAATAGACTGGGCTGGGCTGAGGATCGAGCTTCACTTTCAAAACGGCCCCATGGAGGTCACCCAGAGCCTGAATTCCAGTTGTCCATGCAGGTACCGTGGCTTCAATTCCTCATCATCTTTATGACCGGAGGAGATCAGGGCACGTGTCAAAGGAATGATCTGATGAATGAATGAAGTCTGTATTTTCACAACTTTTTTTTTTGTGGATTCTTTGCCATCTTTTTTGGGGGGTTCAAGATTCTTAAGTGCAGGACTTTCCTGGCAGTCCAGTGGTTCAGAATCTGCCTGCCAGTGCAGGGGACCCAGATTTGATCCCCAGTCTGTGAAGAGCTCACACGCTGTGGAGCAAAAAAAAAAACCCGTGTGCCAGAACCTGTGAAGCCCGTGTTCCGAAAATCCATGCTCCACCACAAGAGCAGCTCCTGCCATCAGAAGCCTGTGCTTTGGAACCAGAGTGACCCCCTTTAGTAGCTCTCTTCAACTAGAGAAAGCCCATGCACAGCCACAAAGACCCTGTACAGCCAAAAATAGAAGGGAATAAAGTCAATGCACAATTGTACTTGGGGAAAAAAAAAAGATGTTTTAGTGTGATGTTTTACTGTTGTGTCCAAAAGTCCGAGGTGTGTTGTTCCAGCTCACCCACGGAAGCTGGCATTGCAAATACACTCCGGTGCAAGAGAGAGGGCCTGGCCGAAGGCTGTCACAAGAGCCAACAAGAAGACGTCAGGAGGCCGAGATCAGTGTGCTTAAACACAGCATGAGGCTTCACAGCTTGAGGGGCTTCAGACGGTGGGAATAAGGGCCAGGCGGATGGAACTGGGCTGCGGTCACTTCCGGCACTGGGGCACCAGGACTTACGAGTCCCTGCTTATAGACTCCATGATATGATGACAAGTCATCGTCTCTGTCGGCAAGCACGATGCTAGAATGGAATTTGAACCAAGCTCCTCCGTTTTCGTTCCTTTGCCTTCAGGCCCTGGCCCTTCTGTTCAGACAGCACCTTTGAAAGGGTCTGGTTTCTCACTCAGACCACAGTCTGTCCACCCATCCTGCTGGGAGAACACACGATGCGCGGTGGATCTTAAAAGTAGGAAAAGGCAGGCTCCGTCAGCCGGGTGCTTGATGCCCAGATGACACACGCTGGGATCCTGATAACCACCCCCACCCCCACCTCAGCTTTCTCTCTTGTCCCACGTGTGAATCCTGTTACTCCAGCATGGCGATATCAGCCTAGATTTTAAAGACCCACTTTATAGTAGAGGTGTCTCTATAGTCATGGCTGTGGTCTTTCCAGTAGGCATGTACAGATATGAGAGCTGGACCATAAAGAAGGCAGAGCACTGAAGAATCGATGAAGAACTTCTAAGAATCAAACTGTGGTGCTGGAGAAGACTCTTGAGAGTCGCTTGGACTGCAAGGTGATCAAACTGGTCAGTCTTAAAGGCAGTCAACTCTGAATATTCATTGGAAGGACTGATGCTAAAGCTGAAGCTCCGATACTTTGGCCACTGGATGTGAACAGCCAACTCACTGGAAAAGGCTTTGATTCTGAGAAGGATTGGAGGCAGAAGGAGAAGAGGGCAACAGAGGATGAGATGGTTGGATGGCATCACCGATTCCATGGACCTGAGTTTGAGCAAAGTCTGCGGGATTGTGAAGGACAGGGAAGCCTAGCATGCTACGGTCTGTGGGCTCACAGAGTCGGACACAACCTGGTGACTGAACCAACAACAAAGCAAGGAAGGAGAAATTGGTGAAAGAAACGTGAAAGTGTTGGTCTCTCAGTCGTGTCCAACTCTTGCCATGCAGATCTCCAGGCAAGAAGACTGCAGTAGGTTGCCATGCCCCCTCCAGGGAATCTTCCCAACCCAGGGATCAAACACGGGTCTCCTGCATCACATGCAGATTCTTTACCATCTGAGCCACCAGGGAAGACCAGAGAAACTGGGAACCAGTTATAAAAGAGAGTGGAGATAAAATCAAATGCAGAATCATTACATTAAATCTCTGTACTTTTCACATTGTAAGTGAAGTAGCCATCATTTTTAATAGTTCAGATAGATATTTAACGGGCTTCCCTGGTGGCTCAGTGGTAGAGGATCCATCTGCTACTACAGGTGACGTGGGTAGCATCCCTGACCCAGGACGATCCTGCCTGCCACGGGGCATCTAAGCCTGTGTGCCACACCTATTGAACCTGTACTCTTCAACAAGAGAGGCCACTGCAGAGAGAAGTCAACGCACTGGCTCTCCGCCCCTGGCTCTCTGCAACTAGAGAGAAGCCCACCCAGCAACAAAGACCCGGCACAGCCAAAAATAAAGAACATAAATGAATAGCTTTTTTCAGGTAGACTTTATGAGCCTGAAAGTTACACAACAGTACTTTCAACGACAGAGGGGATTTGGCTCCACGTATATTTTGCACAAGAAAAATTCTTTACAAATTAAGTAAAAAAAAAATATATATATATATATATATATATATATATATATATATATGTAATGTGAAAGGGCCTGTGACTTGGAAATGGAAGTCTTGGGTGTGGGTGCTGGGTTGACCTTTGAACTGTTGATCCTCAGCAAGTTCACTGTGACACGTGACTTGCAGCCAAACCATCCATGAAGAGGTAGCGGGAAAAGTGAGGCTTCCATGGTGTTACTTGGGGACCCTCACAGAGAGCTGCTCTGTGTGTGTGTGTGTGTGTGTGTGTGTGTGAAAGAAAGTAGCCAGTATGAATTTAGAGATGTCATAAATGTATATAGCCCTTGCTATAAGTCGCAATACATACACATTTCTCTTTTAGAACTTTATTCATGAGGCATTAATATGAATATTAATAGCGATTCTATGACTACAATAGTAATTCTCATTACTTGAGTAGTAAAACTGCGTGTAGTTTTTTTTTCCCACTTGATGGCAAGACAATAATGTTTAAGGCTTTCATAGGTTTTATAGATGACGGAGATTACAACTCTTTTAAAAAATGATTACATTTGTCCTTGAATGATAAAAAGGCACTGCAGTCAAATTAGTATTCAGTTGAATTTTTTTTTAATCCCAACTTTCTGAGCTGTTTCCTAAAGAATCATTGAGTATTTGCCACCTCTTTTGAAACCCACAAAATGATATTTAGGGAAGGATTCTGTTTCAGAAGGGCATGCAAAGTAAGTACGACTGAATGAGTGTCTGTAGAGTGCAGAATATCTAGAAAGTATAATACAGCTGGAGCTTTGATGGATCTCACGTTGAGAATATAGTGGAACTTTCTGAGGAGCTAGGTAAAGTTGAGACTTTGCCTGCCAACACAGGGGGTTCGG
This sequence comes from Bos taurus, assembly GCF_002263795.3. Taxonomy (NCBI): domain Eukaryota; kingdom Metazoa; phylum Chordata; class Mammalia; order Artiodactyla; family Bovidae; genus Bos; species Bos taurus. The sequence goes on along the minus strand of NC_037357.1, from coordinate 134,877,234 downwards.
GTTCAATCCCTGGTCGGGGAGTTCAGATCCCAGATGCTTCATGGCCAGAAAACTAAACCATAAAACAGAAGCAGTATTGTTACAAATTCAATAAAGGCTTTAAAAGTAGTCCACATCAAAAAAAAAAAATACACGAAAGCAGTCTTTATTCCTTGAAGATAGTTCATGTGTGTGCTCAGTCACTTCAGTCGTGTCTGACTCAGTGCAACCCCATGGACTGTAGCCCGCCAGGCTCCTCTGTCCCTGGGATTCCCCAGGCAAGAATACCGGAGTGGGTTGCCATGCCCTCCTCCAGGGGATCTTCCCGATGCAGGGATCGAACCTGCATCTCCCGTGACTCCTGCATTGCAGGCAGTTTCTTTGCTTGCTGAGATACCAGGGAAGCCTAACCGGAACCTTGGTTAATTACTGATCCACATGATCAGATTTGCTGCCTGGCTGATCTCCAAGTTAGTGAATCAGCCAGAAAGCATGGATCCTGCAATTTACAACTGGGGCGCATCTCTTGATCAACCAACTTTCGATCAAAGTTTTAGAAGATTAAAGCATGTTTCACTCAGGAATGACCTTTAGTCGTGCAGAATTTGTGTTTTATTTTTCACTATTCTTGAGTGTTAGGTCATAAATGTGAGCTAATGACAGAAAATGTGTGTAAGATTAACAGGTTAGGTGGATAGTAGACATGAAAATATGATCCTTTCCAGGGGACTTCCCAGGTGGTCTGGTGGTTGAATCCGCCTTCCAATGCAGGGGACGAGGGTTCAATACCTGGTCGGTTAACTAAGATCCCGCAGGGTGCAGGGCGACAGGCCCATGTACTGCAACTCGAGAAAGCCCGCATGCTGCCAGGAAGGCCCAGCTCAGCCAAAATTGAAGGGAAAAAAAAGGATCGGTTCAGTTCAGTCGTGTCCGATTCTTTTCGACCCCGTGAACGGCAGCACACCAGGCCTCCCTGTCCATCACCAACTCCCAGAGTTTGCTCAAACTCATGTCCATTGAGTCAGTGATGCTATCCAACCATCTCATCCTCTGACATCCCCTTCTCTTCCTGACTTCAATCTTTCCCAGCATCAGGGTCTTTTCCAATGAGCCAGCTCTTTGCATCAGGTGGCCAAAGGATTGGAGCTTCAGCTTCAGCATCAGTCCTTCCAATGAATATTCAGGACTGATTTCCTTTACGATTAACTGGTTAAAAAAAATTTTTATTTTTAATTTGCTATTGCAGTGCATAATAAATCAGCATTATCTCTTCTGGGCCTCTTCATGGATCACTGCCTGGTCATGGCAAAGCTTGTGTAACTCAACAAAGCTCTGAGCCAGGCCGTGCGGGACCACCCAAGATGGACAAGTCATAGTGGAGAGTTCTGACAAACTGATCCACTGGAGGATGGAATGGCAAACCACTCCGGTATTGCCTGAAGACGCATGAAAGGGTGAAGAGGGAAAAAGAGACGACACTGGAAGATGAGCCTCTCAGGTTGGAAGGTGTGCAGTGGAAAAAAAAAATCACCTGATATTTTCTTAGCTCCTGTCTTTGTGTCATGGTGCTCAGATCCTTCTGCAAGGATCTACAGGTAGTTCTTTCTATAAAGGAATCCTGGGAAGAAACTGTATAACTTTATTTTCACTCAGTAATTCAAAACACATCTGCTCTATCAGTTCAGTTCAGTCCAGTCGCTCAGCCGTGTCCTACTGTTTGCGACCCCATGGACTGCAGCACCCCAGGCCTCCCTGTCCATCACCAGCTCCTGGAGTTTACGAAAACTCGTGTCCATTGAGTCGGTGATGCCATCCAACCATCTCATCCTCTGTCATCCCCTTCTCCTCCCACCTTCAGTCTTTCCCACCATCAGGGTCTTTTCCAGTGAGTCAGTTCCTCGAATCAGGTGGCCAAAGGATTGGAGTTGCAGCTTCAGCGTCAGTCTTTCCAATGAATATTCAGGACTGATTTCCTTTGATGGACTGGTTGGATCTCCTTGCTGTCCAAGGGACTCTCAAGAGTCTTCTCCAGCACCAACATCTGCTCTATAAATTAAGATAAACTACACTCCCTGTGATTTCCTGTTGTATTTGGTCACAATCATGACCACTTATGGACTCATTGTCATTCCTTTGAGATTGCCGATTGGGAATTGCGTATCTTTTTACACCGTGTTTCACTCTGTGGGCTTCTCACTGCAGTGGCTTCTCTTGTGGCTTCTGAGCACAGGCTCGGTAGTTTTGGTGCGTGGGGCTTAGTTGCTCCGAGGCATGTGGGATCTTCCTGGACCAGGGATGGAACCTGTGTCCTTGGCATTGGCAGGCAGATTTCTTACCCACTGAACCACCAGGGAAGTCCCTGGGAATTGCATATCTTGGAGTGTTCATTGCAGTGCTGTTTATCAAACGTGTGTGTGCCTGCTCAGCTGCTTTAGTCGTGTCCGACTCTCTGAGACCCCATCGACTGATGCTCACCAGGCTCCTCTGCCCACGGGATTTCCCAGGCAGGAATACTGGAAGGGGTTGCCATGCCCTTCCTCCAGGGGATCTTCCCAACACAGGGACTGAAGCCATGTCTGAGTGGGTAGCCTTTTCCTTCTCCAGGGGGATCTTCCCAACCCAGGGATCGAACCCAGGTCTCCCACATTGCAGGCAGTTGTTTACCAGCTGAGCCACAAGGGAAGCCCAAGAATACTGGAGTGAGTAGCCTGTCCCTCGGAGAAGGCAATGGCACCCCACTCCAGTACTCTTGCCTGGAAAATCCCATGGATGGAGGAGTCTGGAAGGCTGCAGTCCATGGGGTTGCTGAGGGTTGGACACAACTGAGCGGCTTCACTTTCACTTTTCACTTTCATGCATTGGAGAAGGAAATGGCAACCCACTCCAGTGTTCTTGCCTGGAGAATCCCAGGGACGGGGGAGCCTGGTGGGCTGCCGTCTATGGGGTCACACAGAGTCGGACACGACTGAAGTGACTTAGCAGCAGCAGCAGCCTGTCCCTTCTCTAGGGGATTTTAAACCGGGGGTCTCCTGCATTGCACGTGGATTCTTTACCAATTGAGCCACCAGGAAAGCTCTAAGTGGGAATTAGAGGGGGCTGACAAAAAAAAAAAAAAAGCCCTCAAAAAACAGAACTGTTAAAGACACAGGGGTTCACAGAGCACCTAGCTTGGAAAGAGCAGAGTGTGAAGCTTGTGGGGAAAACGAGACAGGAAGAGGCTGTCCTGATGCTCGGGTTGCCCTTTCCCCGAGCTCAGGAAGAGGCTGTCCCGATGCTCGGGTTGCCGTTTCCCCGGGCCGTGTCTTCATGGTCCTTCTCAGTTGTGTTTGTCCTTGTGTTCATGAGATGGGGTGTCATTAGGGTGTATAGGATGTGATTGAGTTGCATATGTTTCCTGAGTTTCTCTCACATGCTGCCTGCTGCTGCTGCTGCTGCTGCTGCTGCTGCTGCTGCTGCTGCTAAGTCACGTCAGTCGTGTCCGACTCTGTGCGACTCCATAGATGGCAGCGCACTAGACTCCCCCGTCCCTGGGATTCTCCAGGCAAGAATACTGGAGTGGGTTGCCGTTTCCTTCTCCAATGCAGGTAGTTAAATCTGAGTACCTTGGTTGCAAGACTTATCGCATCCCCTTTAGCACTTGGACAGAATGTATCTGGAGTGATTGCAACACTGGTTCATCTGCTTCAGAACATGGGGGAAGAGTAACCACTTGCCTTTTTTAAAAAAAATTTTAAAATACCTGCAAAATTTACACTGGCCATAAACTGTAACAGCTGGGAAGGACAGTACTTGCTATCAACCTTTACCACTAGTGAGTTCATCAAGGTTCTGTGAATTTGCAATGATTTTTTTTTTTAACCGCTTGCCTTTTAAGGGGTCGCTGAGTTTTGGTCCTTCGCAGGATCTCCTAGTCTGCAGATAGCGTCCAGTTCCTGGAGGAACAACGTTGAGCTTCACTCCTCACCCCTGCCTCTTGGTTCTGAGACTTTTGCTTCCATTATTTTTTTTGGGGGGGTGGGCTACGCCCTTCCCTCCTGTCTCCCCTCCCCGCCATACTCCTCAGCCCTGTGGGGTCTTGATCAGCCCCCCAGTTATCCCCATCCCCTTAAGCCCCACAGCCCCTGCTCTGTTGACTGTGTTATGCTGCTCCCCGCCCTCCACGGTATCATTTGTGTTTGCACCGAAGGTGATGGTTTATCTTGTGTTTGCACCGAAGGTGATGGTTGATGAAAAATAGCCCTGTTGCTCTTGCTTGTCCTTGGGCTCAGCCTCCACCCCTCTCAACCTCCTCCGGGGAGCCGGAATCATCCATTATCTAAAATGCCTGATAAGGATTTCTAAAGCAGGAGTGGAAAGAAGAAATAATGAGGTCATCGTTCACCTCCACCCCCAAAGTCTTTTTGAGAGCCTGAGGTGAAGCTGGTGATCCTGAAAGGCAGGCTTTCTCAAGAAGGGGGATTTGCGGCCAGCTTTGCATATCAAAAGGAAAGCTGGGCGGCCAGCCGGTCAAGTCTGACTCAAGTCCTAGAATAGAGAGAGTGGAGGGTTACCTTTGAGGCTGGGATCAGCAGGCTTTTCCCGTCATGTGTCGACAGTGAATACTTTAGTCTTTGCCACCACTCCTCTCTGCGCTGTGCTGCAGAAGCTTCCGCCGGCAGTGCCTGAACCCACGAGGGTGTCCGTGTGCTCGTAAAAAGGTTGCTGAGGACTGAAATTTCAGTGTCAGTAATTTGCATGTGTCACCAAGTCTGCTTTTGATTTTCTTCAACGATTAAAAAAAAAGATTTAAAAGATATTCTTTATCTCTTGGGCCATAAAAAAAAACAGCAGGGCCTGGCCTGGATTTGGGTCTCCTTAGGCTAGTTTGCAGACCCCGTGATTTCAGTGAAGAGTCTCTCTGCGTAAAAACTTTAGGCAGGTACAGGAGGCAAGGAAGGAAAGAGCTGTTTATTCTATTTTTTATTTTTTTGATCCTAAATATTTTATTTCACTTTTTTATAATTTTCTTTCTTTACTGGTGGCTGTGCTGCGTCTGTGTCGCTGCTGAGGCTTCTCTGTAGTTGCAGCAAGCGGTGGCTCATTTCTAGTTGCCGTGCGCACGCTTCTCATCATGGGGGTTGTCTGGTCGTGGAGCACAGGCCCTAGGGCTCCTGGGCTTCTGTAGTTGCAGTTGCCAGGCTCCAAGACAGGCTGACAAGTTGTGGCACACAGGCTTAATTGCTTTGAGGCATGTGGGATCTTCCCCGGACCAGGAATCAATCCCACATCTCCTGCTTTGGCTGGCAGATTCTTTACCGCTGAGCCACCAGAGAAGCCTGTAGTTCATTTTGTTTTAGGTTGGCGTATAATTGAAAGAAATGATGCTGAAGTTCCAATCGTTTGGCCACCTGATGCAAAAAAACTGACATTGGAAAAGACCCTGATGCTGGGAAAGATTGAAGGCGGGAGGAGAAGGGGGCAACAGAAGATGAGGTGGTTGGATGGCATCACTGACTCCATGGACATGAGTTTGAGGAAACTCAGGGAGTTGGTGAAAGACAGAGAAGGCTGGCATGCTGCAGTCCGTGGGGTCGGATATGACTTACCAACTGAACAGCAATAACTGCTTTATAATGTTGTGTTAGTTTCTGCTGTACAACTGGGAATGCCCGACTGAGTTGAAGTGCTGGAGAGGAGGCTGGCTGCCCTTTTCCCTCGAGGGCCTCCGTTAGGAGCCACCTTGGCACAGAGGAGACCAGGTTTGTTGTAGGGATTCTCTGTGGGGGACGGTCAGGCTTCCCTGGTGGCTCAGTGCCAACGCAAGAGGTGTGGGTTTGATCCCTGGGTCGGGAAAGATGCCCCAGAGGAGGGCATGGCAACCCACTCCAGTATTCTTGCCCAGAGAATCCCACAGACAGAGGAGCCTGGCGGGACTACAGTCCACGGGGTCGCAAAGAGTCAGACACAGCTGAGCGACTCAGTACACACAGGAGTGTGTGCACTGGAGACGCAGGAAGCAGCTCCTGGGGGTGACTCAGTGTGGTGGTGTGTGGCAAGGGGTAAGGGGAGGTTTCAGCAGAGGCGGTGGGCTGGACACGGGGGGACATTCGGAACAGGAGGAACAGGACGGGAGGAAGCAGTCCTTCCAGCAGCTGACTTGTGGAAGAGACGGGTATATTTCATGCATTTTCTCCTGAATTACCTCAGTATGGATATTCATTATTTTTAATCTCTCACTCACCGCTGGGAGTTATTTGCAAATATAGTCCTTTTTTTTTTTTTTTCCCTGGCTGCAAAACCAACTGGTGTCATTTCAAGGGGCTCCGAGGAGCTCTGGTAACCCCGGTCCTTCATGTCAGGGCAGAGGAGAATTCAGCGAGAGCAAAGTGGTAGGTAAGAATGATTTAATGGAATAGGATGCTTCCGAGGCTTCCAAGCGGGTGGGCGGGAAATGCCACCCTGAGAACGCAGTGGGCTGCAGTTTTATACTCAGAGGAAGGGGTTGGGGGAGAAGACTTTTTCTCTTGAATCATCATCAAGTTCCTTCTTCCTCTTGAACAAGATCGTCTCTTCCATCATCATGAGTTCCTCCCCCAGGTAGGGCAGGGAAATTTGTCCCCGTGTGGTCAGGCCGCGACTGTCGTAAAGCACTTTGGAGAAATATTTTCAGGTCCGAGTATGAGGATCTTTTGTTTTGAAAAGTCACCTTCCCATAAATGATTTTTTCTTATGTTTTTTTTCTTATATTTTCAAAACAGAGCCTGTTTTGAAAGTCATTAACTTACTGAGTTGGTGATGGACAGGGAGGCCTGGCGTGCTGCAGTCCATGGGGTTGCAAAGAGTCGGGCACAACTGAGCGACTGAACGGAACTGAACTCACTGAGCTCCTGGGACAGGATGTGGGGCTCCTGCCGCCATTGTTTCATAGTTTGGGGGCGCATCCCATGCTTCAGTAGCATGCTTTTGTTGCTACGCAAGCCAGCTTGGTTTTGTGGTTAAGCCACCCTGCTTTCCTGAGGAATCATTAACGTACAGGAGTTTCCCATAATTTTCCACGTATAATCCCCTAGTGGGATTAAGCGTTTAATTGCCTCTTTTGTCCCTTCATTCTGTTCCTATCGGCTGTGCTGCATGGCTTTTGAGATCTTATTTCCGTGACAAAGTTTATAAGATCTTAGTTCCCTGACCAGGGATTGAACCTGGGCCCTCAGCAGTGAAAGGGCCAAGTCCTAACCACTGGACCACCAGGAAGTCCGAGTGATATAGTTCGTTTCTTCACCTCCTTTTATCACCCAAGATCTAGCCTCTCCGCCAAAAAACAGGTGGTTGATGATTCTTTATTTTTATTCTTTATTTATTCTTTTTTCTATATGTTATGGTATATTATTTATGCCTCAGTTATATTTTAAAGGACCTAACGACCCAAACTCACGTGTTCTTAAGTGAGCCTTTGCATGCATGCACGTTCAGTCATGTTTGACTCTTTGCAACCCCATGGACTGTAGCCCACCCAGCTCCTCTGTCCATGGGATTTTTCCTGGGCAAGAATACTTGAGAGAGTTGCCATGCCCACCTCCAGGGGATCTTCCAGACCCCAGGATCGAACGTAGGTGTCCTCCATTGTAGGCCGATTCTTTACCGTCTGAGCTACTAGGGAAGCCCTGAAATACATATATATGTGTGTGTGTGTGTGTGTGTGTGTGTGTGTGTGTGTGTGTTTTTTCTTTTTCTGAGAAGCTGCTTTAGACTGAACGGTGTCACCCCCAGAAATCATATGTTGAGATCCTGACACTTAGGGCCTCAGGAGGTGATGGTAATTGGAGATGCGGCTTTAAGGAAGTAATGAAGGTAAGATGAGGTCATTAGCTTGGGCCCTAATTCCTTCTGACCCATGGCCTTATAAGAAGAGATGCAGACACAGACACACCCAGAGGGACGACTGCACGAGGACCCAATGAGGAGACAGCCATCTCCACGCCCAGGAGGTGGGACTTATGGGTAGCCAACCTGCCTGCACGTTGATCTCGTTGATCTCGGGCTGACAGCCTCCAGAGCCGTCAGGTCCGTTTGTGTTGTGGAAGCCTCCAGTCTGGGGTGCTGTGTTGTGGTAGCACACTCATACAGAAGCATTTTGGGATTTGTAGGCCCCTGGGAGATTGGGATGAGTAGCCCAGGCGTGATTACAGCATCCATTCTCTTTACAACACTGTCTTTCTTTATATTCTCAGAATTGGATTACAAGTTTCAAGTCCAATTCAAAAAAAATTTTTTTTAATCAATAAGGTAATAAACTTTCTAGACTTTTAGCAGTAATGTGGATGTGAGTTCAGTCCCTTCGGTCATGACCGACCCTTTGCGACCCTGTGGACTGTGGCCCGCCAGGCTCCTCTGTCCATGGGATTCTCCAGACAAGAATACCGGAGTGGATTGCCATTTTCTTCACTAGGGGATCTTCCCAACCCAAGGATTGAACCCACATCTCCTGTGTTGAAGGCAGATTCTTTACCACGGATCCAACAAGGAAAGCCCTGTGGCAGTAATATTAGATGTCAAAATACACAGAAGTATATCATAGTTTTGAATGAATATAAATTAGAAATGTAGCATTTGATTCATACTAAGTCAAACAAGTCGAATCAAAATGTCATCAATTTTTTAGATAGGCAGAAATTTTTAAGTTTTCTAAAATATATAGATTATATTGTACATACTATTTATATGTGTGTGTGTAGTGCTTTAGTTACTAAATTGCATCTGACTCTTGGGAGCCCACAGACTGTAGCCGTCCCGGCTCCTCTGTCCAGGCAAGAATACTGGACTGGGCTGTCATTTGCTTCTCCAAGGAATCTTTCCGACCCAGGGATTGAACCCAGGTCTGCTGCATTGGAGGTGGATTCTTTACCAACTGAGCCACCAGGGAAGCCCCATATGTGTGTGTACAGAAGCTTTTCTACTACACTTGATAAAGCCTTGAGAAAGAACAACAACAAAACAACAAAAAAAAGATGGAGAAATTGGAAAACATAAACCGAGAGAAATGGGAGCACTGAATATGAAATAGAAAAAGTGGAACAGACAAGATAGAAGTAAAAGATCATCGTATAGTCCTGTTGTTTTTAAACACGGATACTCAGTACAGATGCCCAGTATTGAGGCAGTCCGAGCACCTGGACAAGAGTTCCCAGACACAGGGCGTTTCAGAAGGGAGTGAAAAGCTTGCTAAGAACAAAGAGCAGAGATAAAGTGCGCAGTGTGAGTGCTTCAGGCCAACCTCCCGACAGACAGTTTTCATGGGTTAACAGCCAATGTTTATAGTCTCAAGACAGAAAATTCCTGTTGGAAGGCTGGCGTTAGGTGACTGGTTTGGGGGTGTTTACTGGAGTGTGCATCTCTGCCTAATAGGCAGTGAGGAAGCTTGTGAGTAATGATTGGGGGCTTTTGGCAATGATTACAAAGGGGCTCCGTCAGCTTTGGAGGCGTCGTTGTTGCAAGGCCTTGCTCCTGTGGCCCAGGGTAGGACTCAACGCCCAAGTATTGCCTTCCCCCCCAACCGCAGAAGATCCGTAGGTGTTTGTAATCAATACACATCCTTTGTCTTGCTGGGTATCTCTGAGCTCTTGATTAAGATGGGCACACAGCTGGTGACCATCCAGGCACACAGGTCAGCAGGTGTCAGTCGGGCTGGCTTGGATGATATTTGGGTGTCACGCATCACCAAGGTGGGGGTGTCCAGCACGTAGGTCCCCCAGAGGCCTCTGGAGTACAGCTGACTTCGCTGAGTCCCAGAAGTCTAGGGTTTCCTCCTCTGCTCTGAAGTCTCAGAAACTTGTTCCCATCGGAAGCCAGCGGGGGCTGGGTTCTCTTTAGGTTTGACTCCACCGTCCATCCATAAGATCAGTGAAAGGATCGGTCAGACTTCAGCCCTCTCATCTGCCGTTAAGCATCGTTCTTCTTTCTTTACTGACTTACGCAGGCTGCGGTGGGTCCTCCTTGGTGTGCGTGCTTTCTCTAGTTGTGGCAAGTTGGGGCGATTCTCTAGCTGCGGTGTGCGGTCTACTCATTGTGATGACTCCTCTGGTTGTGGAGCATGGGCTCTAGGCGCTCGGGCTTCAGTACTTGTGGTACACAGGCTTGGTTGCTCTGCGGCTTGTAGGATCTTCCTGGACCAGGGTTGAACCCGTGTCTCCTGCATCTGCAGATGGATTATTAACCACTGGGCCCCCAGAGAAGCCCTGAACATCATTATTCTAAAGACGATGTTCAACATTCAGGAGACTTTGGCCACCTGATGCGAAGAGCTGACTCATTGGAAAAGGCCCTGATTCTGGGAAAGATTGAAGGCAGGAGGAGAAGGGGACAACAGAGGATGAGATGGTTGGATGGCATCACGAATTCAACAGACATGAGTCTGAGTAAGCTGCGGGAGTTGGTGAAGGACAGGGAAGCCTGGCGTGATGCAGTCCATGAGGTTGAAAAGAGTCTGACACCACTGAGCGACTGAACAACAAAAGACACTCAAGTCCTTTAACAGACACCCTCACAAGGGTGTCTTCCTGCCCTGCAGACTGCTATGCGTGCGTGTGAGTCAGTCACTGTTATTACGTAGGTGCTGTTCCTGATGTTGTTATGGAGACAGACACGGCTCAAGTGACCTGCCTGTCTCCTCAAGGGCGGTTGGTCAGCACGATGCTTGGCAAATTGTGCTGTTGCTGTTGTTTTCCCTTCTTTCTCTTCTCCTCTTCCTCCTCACTTTTCTCCCTCCCTTCTCTCCTCCTCCTTTGCAAGAGAAATACTGCAAAATAATTAAATACAAAATAAATAAAAGAAAGTTAATACAAATTAGTTTACAAAGAAGTTACATCCCAATAGTCTATTTAGAAATTAATTTGAAGTTGTGTGGTGCCTTTGAATCCAAATTTTAAGTGGAAGTCATGTTCCTGGTCCGTTTGCAAGCATCTGTTATAAGCCACGGGTAGCCTTGAAAGTAGTAAATAACTCAGCTGCATTTGTTTGATTTCAATATTGTGTATTTGGAAGTCAAACTATGACTTACAATTGTGCGGTTTGTATAGGCAATAAAAGTTTGTGTTTTGCACACCGACCAAGGAGCAAGGCAGCTTGCACATCACCCCTTCTCACTCACCCAGTATCACCCGCAAAGCCACTTTTGCTGGCTTCCGGGCTCGGCTCCCTGGACTCACATGACAGCTGCTTGTTTAGTTGTGGGAGGAGGGAGAATGCTCAGCGGTTCTAGAAACATTTTGAAAGTTGGGGTGAACAGGGTTGTTACTCAGAAGGAAATCTCACTGTTTCAGCTTTACCTATTTTTTTTTTTTAATTGGTTACTTAATTATGTGCGTCTGTGCTGGGTCCTTGTCACTGGGTTGCAGCCACGCGTTCCGGGAAACAATTTCTGTTCACTCAGAAGGACAATGCAGATCGTGGCGTGCAGTTGATTACACCGGCGGGCCCAAGGCAGAGTCTCCTCTTAGCCAAGGACCCTGACCAGTTTTTGTGAAAACCTGATATATACCCTAAGTGTACGTGCCCAAATCCACCTCCCCAAATTCCCTGAAACTAGTCTGAACAAAGGAAAAGAAAGATACAATCAAAGTTATCCCAAGATTCATATGTTGTAAGCCTAGCTAGTTAAACAGAGGACATTTATCAATAGGCCTGTGGTCATATCCTGATAAATATAATGGAATTTATGACTTTGTTCTGTTACAGAGATAATTAGCATATTCTTTTAGGCGACTGAGAGTCCAAGTCCTGAGGCTTTTTTATTGGAGGGTCTGGTTTTCCATTGATATGCCATTTCCATAGACACACCAGGGCGCAAAGTTCAGAGTCCATTGGGAGGGAGACCGTGCGTGTAGCCTAATCTTGGAATCCTGGCCTAAGACGGAGTCCAGCTCTGTCTGTTTCCTCCTTCAACCCCACGGACTGTAGCCCGCCAGGCCCCTCTGTCCATGGGAGTCTCCAGGCAAGAATCCTGGAGTGGGTTGCCATGCCCTCCTCCAGGGCATCTTCCTGACCCGGGGATCGAACCTGTGTTTACAAAGACGGAAACTGGAGCACGGGAGACGCGCAGCCTTTCTTCCCATTCCCTGCCTTCCTTGTCGGTCGCAGCAGGACTCCTTTCTTTCGTTCCTTTGCTGCAGCCCCACAGTAATCCTTTTACGGCTGGGAACCAGAAATGCCTGCATAAGAACCTGAGGACAAACTCCCTGAGGCTTCCTCAGGGCCGGGGGCGGGGCAGGGTGGGGGAGTGGGAGCTTATTCCCCAGGTTCCCCGGGGCGGGAAGGGCGTCCCTGAGCTGCTATGGTCCTCTCACCCCGGAATTCCCCCAGGGGTCCTCTGAGGGTGAGGGGTGTGCAGAAATGGAGTCCCGGAACAGGCTTCTGAGGCCAGGGGTCCAGGCTGGGACAGTGGGAAGGGGGTGCGTTGGGAAAAGCTGGGGTGGGGGGGGGGGTGGGTCCCGGCACCACTGACTAGGGTGGCCTGGGAGTTGTTAGTGAGAAAGGGAAGGGAGTGGAACCCACCTACCACTGTGGGGTAGGAAGAGGCTCCCAGAGCAAAGGGATTCCCTCCAATAAGCCCCAGTGCGAGTGTGTGAAGGCAGGTTGCTCACACGGCAAAGCACACCGCTTGAAAACATCCTTGGCTCCAATCCTTTGGCCACCCGATGCGAAGAGCCGACTCTTTGGAAAAGATCCTGACATTCCCACCAAACAAACAACAGGTTTGCGACTCATTTTTCAGTCGACATCATTTTGGTGAAAATAAGTTGGTCATTGGAAAAGACCCTGATGCTGGGAGAGATTGAAGGCGGGAGGAGAAGGGGATGACGGAGGAGATGGCTGGATGGCATCACTGACTGGATGGACATGAGTTAGAGTAAACTCCGGGAGTTTTTGATGGACAGGGAGGCCTGGCGTGCTGAGGTTCATGGGGTTGCAAAGAGTCAGACACGATTGAGCGACTGAAGAAGCACTTTATGCAAGATGCCAGGGGGTGCTGTGACAAGCTCACCGTGTCCTGGATGGCATGCATTCATGCTGAGGGCTGTGACTAAGGACGAGCAGTGACTCGCAGGGTGAAGAGTCTGGGGGCAGGGGAGGGACTTCCCGGCTGGTCCTCTAGTGAAGACTTCGCCTTCCACTGTGGGAGATGCAGCTTCCATCCGTGGGGGAGGAGTGAGGAGTCCACATGCCCCGGGGCCAAAAATCCAAACCAGAACACAGAAGCAGTATTGTAACAGATTCAGAAAGACTTTAAAAGTGGTCCATGTCAAAAAAAAAAAAAAATCTTAAAGAGATGGGAGGTAAGAATGGCAGTCGGTTTTATTGGGATTCCAATAGCTGTCAGTCACCAGAACAATGGATTTGTGGAGACTGCACTCACCAGAAGATCTCTAGTGCACCTCTAGGTATGAGGGGGAGAGACAGAGGGGCGGGGGGACCCCCACCCAGATAGAGAGACAGGGGTGGGGGACCCCCACCTGGAGGGGGAGAGACAGAGGGGTGAGGGGACCCCCACCCGGAGGGGGAGAGACAGAGGGGCGGGGGGACCCCCACCCAGAGGGGGAGACAGGGGCGAGGGGATCCCTCATGGGACCCCCACCCGGAGGGGCAGACACAGAGGGGCGAGGGGATCCCTCATGGGACCCCCACCCTGAGGGAGAGACAGAGGGGCGAGGGAACCTCCACCCAGACGAGGAGAGACAGAGGGGCGGGGGGACCCCCACCCGGAGGGACAAAGGGGGAGAGACAGAGGGGCAAAGGGACCCCCACCCAGAGGGGGAGAGACAGAGGGGCGAGGGGACCCCCACCTGGAGGGAGAGACAGGGGCGAGGGGACTCCCACCCAGAAGGGGAAACACAGAGGGGTGGGGGATCCCTCAGGGACCCCCACCCAGAGGGAGAGACAAAGGGGCGAGGGGACCCCTACCCGGAGGGAAAGACAGAGGGGTGGGGGGACCCCCACCCAGAGGGGGAGACACATAGGGGCGGGGGATCCTTCTTGGGACCCCCACCCGGAGGGAGAGACAGAGGGGCGAAGGGACCCCCACCCGGAGGGGGAGAGAGAGGGGCGAGGGAACCCCCACCCGGAGGGGAAGAGACAGAGAGGCGGGGGGACTCCCACCCGGAGGGGGAGAGACAGAGGGGCAAGGGGACCCCCACCCGGAGGGGGAGAGACAGAGGGGTGGGGGGATCCCCACCCAGAGGGGGAGAGACAGAGGGCCGGGGGGAGCCCCACCCAGAGCTTCCACACTCCCCAGCATGCATGTGGGAAGAAGAATTGCAGAGCAAAGAGGTGAGCCCCCGTGAGGAATTGCTCTGTTTTCTCATCTGAAATGACTCTGTGGCCAAGATGCAAGGGTCTCCCCTAGCTTATTCAGAGAGGGATCCCCTGTCAGATCCGGTGCATTAAACCATCCTGCAATGCAGGAGACCCGAGTTCCATCCCTGGGTCGGAAAGATCCCCTGGAGGAGGGCATGTCAACCCTCTCTGGCATTCTTGCCTGGAGACTCCCCTGGACAGAGGAGCCTGGCGGCTACAGTCCACGGGGTGACGAGTCACATGGGACGGAGGGACTCACACTTGTGTGGCTTCACGGAGCTTTCCTGTGGTTTGGGGCCTCTCTGGGGAGCTTTCAGGAGGTGGCCTACAGCCAGTTTCCAAGGGAACACACAGAAATGTGGGGGACCTCTTATTCTCAGCAGTCCCCTCTCTCTCCCGGACCTCTACTGCTGCCTGCCAGGTGTCTGCCCTGGACGCCTGCAGTGCTTCCTGTTTCTTAGCTGGGATGGAGCTGTAGCGGACAGGCCACACTCACTGCTCGCCTGCCCTGAGTTTTGGGGTGCTGGTCACTGTTTAGTTTCTCAGTCGTGTCCAACCCTTTTGCAACCCCACGGACTATAGGCCGCCGGGAGCCTTAGCCCATGGGAGTTCCCCCAGACAAGAACACTGCAGTGGGTTGCCGTTTCCTCCTCTGGGGGATCTTCCTGACCCAGGGATCGAACCCATGTCTCCTGCATTGGCCGGTGGATTCTTTACCACTGAGCCAGCTGGGAGGCCCTACTCACTAAATACACAGTATTTAGTATTTTCCTCCCCCAAACCTTGACTGGAAGCGATGTTTCAGGGGGAAGAAAATGGAGTTGATGTTGCTGCCTCTTAAATAAAATGTCTGTTTTTAGAGACGGTATTCTGGGCTTGCTGCTCATTGTTCACAGCCAAGGAAAAAGCAACTTGTGTTCAATTTTTCATTCCCAGTTACCAACCCACTTGTTACGGATGTTGAAATCATTCCTGGGCAGACTTCCCTGATAGCTCAGATGGTAAAGAATCTGCCTGCAATGTAGGTGACCAGAGTTTGATACCTGGGTTGGGATGATCCCCTGGAGAAGGCAGTGGCACCCCACTCCAGTTCTCTTGCCTGGAAAATCCCATGGACAGAGGAGCCTGGCGGGCTATGGTCCATGGAGCACAAAGAGTCAGGCATGACGAGTAACTAACAGTTTCAGTTTTCCCTGTAAGTAACAGACTTAGACTTTTCAAAACCTGTTCTCGAGCTAGCAAAGCTCTGAGCTGGTGGCAACCATCTGTTTGTAACTGAGAAGGGCTGAACCACATTTGCCTGAATCTTTGGGGACTTGCAGCTTATGAACCATTGATTAGAAGCTCTATTAAGAGATAGACGCATACACACACACACACACACACACACACACACAAACAGAGAGAGAAATGGCTACATGCAAGGACTTTTTGCAAACATCCTTTCAAATATAGAGAATGTAGATGCTCCATTGGGGAAGTGACAAATAGACTCACATTATACCAAAGTGAGATAATTGAGTATGTGAAACTGGTCATGGCAAGGATTTAATAGGCAAACTGTTCCTTCCAGGGTTCTTCTTAACCTCTTCTATTATGTTCGAGCCTTTTTAAACTTAAGATCAGGAGTAAAAAGATCCCAGACCCTCTAACCCATCTTTCTCTTTGCCCCGCCAGGGACAGTCTCTCCCACACCCTCTCAAAGTCCTGGTGCCCCAGAGAACCTTCATTAAAAGGGTGGTCTGCTACCCGTCACCTTCGCTTGGGGCTCTTCCCCGAACATAGTGACAGTGATACAAAGCTGAAAACGGACGTCTGGAGCTTGGAACGCCTTCTCTGCAATGCAGGTCACTTTTCTTCCTGTGATAGAAATCTCCTCTGTGCATCAGAAGACTGATTTCAGGGCCTGAGACGTCACGGACGCCAAGCCTCGCTTCTCAAGTCCTGTCTTAAATTATGAAACGCAGCTCGGGGACTTGAGTGTAGATGACCTGTCTCAGCAGAGCGAGGTCTGGCAAACAAGAGAATGCTCAAGAGTCAATAACTGCTCAAGTGCTTTCTCCTGACTCCGGAGGCTCTCAGATCCCGGCGTTAATGTGAAACCTCTCTGTTTCTCTCTCTCTCTTGCCCTAATACCGTGTATGTTTTTTTTTTAACATGGTCTCTGTCTCACTCTCTCTCTCTTCTATTGCTTGTAGATTTGCAGAGTTCTCTAAACGCCCGCAAATCCTGTTTCATTAATCATATTTCCATCAGTCCAACAGAGTAAAGCGTGCAAAGGCATCTTACTTGCATTGAGGTTAGAGACAGTCTAGAGAGGTTTCAGAATGAGATTGTGGTAATTTGGCGAGGGCGTGCTGGAACACACCCAGGCTTGATGTCCTCAGCCTTCTGCAGGACGATCCTGCTGTTCCCGCTGTCGAAAACACAGCAAGACAAGGGGAGGGGCGTAAGAAGTACAGCGTACTGTGTATAAAATAATGAGCTACAAGGAGATACTGTCCAGCACAAGAAATATAGCTAGTACTTTTTTAATAGCTATAAATGGAGTATGGGTTTCCACGGTGGCTCAGATGGTAAAGAATCTGCCTGCAACGCAGGAGACCTAGGTTCGATCCCTAGGTTGGGAAGATTTCCTGGAGGGGATGGTATGACTACGCACTCCAGTATTCTTGCCAGGAGAATCCCATGGACAGAGGAGCCTGGCAGGCTACAGTCCATGGGGTCGCAAAGAGTTAGGCAGGACAGAAGTGACTTAGCACACACATAGCCCTGACATGGCCCATCAAGGCTACGCAATCAAATTTTCTGTATTTTTAGGCACACAAGTGCCTAAATACAACGTGAATGGTTACTAGAGTTTTTAAACCAAATTGTAATGCGGGAAAATCTTTCGGGTAAACACTTCACTGGTTTTTATGAGAAAGGAATAACTGTTTTGGGAATTGATTCATCGAGTCAAGAAGCATAGAAGAGTTGGAGAAAGGCCACAATCTGTAGAAAGTCACGGTGAGAAGTGTAATATAAACGACATTATTGTTAGTCTGAGTCTTTTTTTTTTTTTAAGTAGGCCAGCTCTGTGCAGAGATTTCCCTTCTTGGTGGCATCATGCGATGCCCATAAACCCTGTGTAAAGTGTAATTCCATAAAATAATTACATTCATGCTAGAGCTGACCAAGTGTCCCTGAGGGTGTGGCTTTGCATAAAGCTATCCTGGTTGTAAGTAGTCACCGCCCAGGTTTTGAACCCAGACGTCGTAATGCGTGTTCCACTTCACCTTGGCCACCAAATTCTAAAACCCACAGAGATCTTCCCAAATCTGTGCATGGTCTTTAGGGAGGTCGTGAGCATCTGCAGAGCACATGTGCCTGTGCATGGCTGCATTTTTCTCAGGGAAGACACCTCAATATTTCAAATTTCTCGAAGGTTTTATAAGCCGTACCAGCCACCTAAGAGAAAAAGCAGAGGAAATGGAAAACTTGTAAAACTCAGCAGAGAGGCAGTTTCCCGTCTTTCCTGTTTAAAAAATATGCTCTCAGAGAATGACCTTCAGAAAGCTTCTCTCTTTTTTTTCCACACTAGTAGCCTGTTTATTGATTTTTTTTTTTTATGATGGCTGTGGAGATAACAGTAATTAAATGTGGTGGTGTTTCTTTATCATATGAATGATTTCTTTATCTTGCGCAACCATGTGAATGATTTATAAGTTTTATAGCATTTCCAGCAGTCAAATATTAGATAGCAATTTGTCCTGATGGAGATCACTGGTGACGTTCCTTTCTTTCTCTCCAAGACCAACCCTCAATACTACAGAGCGTCTCTGAGCCTCTGATGGACTTAGTGTGTGAGCACGTGTCTGACTTTCTGTAACCCCAGAGACTGTAGCCCAGGAGGCTCCTGTGTCCATGGGAGTCTCCAGGCAAGGATACTGGAGTGGGTTGCCATGCCCTCCTCCAGGGGATCTCCTCCAGGGGATCTTCCCCACCTAGGGATCGAACCCGGGTCTCTTACGTCTCCTGCATTGGCAGGCAGGTTCTTCACTACTAGTGGCCCCTGGGAAGCCTGTGATGGACTTGGAGATGTTTTTATTCGGGAAAGATGCTACTGGGCTGTGTTCTGAAAAAAACGGCACCAAAAGTTCACATAGATAATCCTTTACAGAGTGCGCCCCCTGCTGCTGGCTGCTGTGGAATTGCGCGTCTTTGTGCCGTGGCCCCGTTTCTATGAGCGAAAATGGAACGCAGTGTCAGGGCCAGAATCTAAGAATAGACACACTCGGGAATAAGAAGCTAAAGCCTGGCCCCGCATCAGATGGAAGCCGGACGATACATCGGTGCCAGAGAAGAAGATAAATTAATGACTGAGAATTAAGGACCATGAGGCTGGGAAGATGGGCTGCTGTCCTTCAGGGTATGGCTCTCATTCAGTCCCTCAGTCGTGTCTGACTCTTTGTGACCCCATGGACTGCAGCACGCCAGGCCTCCCTGTCCATGACCAACTCCCAGAGTTCACCCAAACGCAGGTCCATTGAGTCAGTGATGCCATCCAACCATCTCATCCTCTGTCGTCCCCTTCTCCTCCCGCCTTCAATCTTTCCCAGCATCAGGGTCTTTTCCAGTGTATCAGGTCTTCACATCAGGTGGCCAAAGTATTGCAGCTTCAGCATCAGTCCTTCCACTGAATATTC
Source organism: Bos taurus (assembly GCF_002263795.3). Classification (NCBI taxonomy): domain Eukaryota; kingdom Metazoa; phylum Chordata; class Mammalia; order Artiodactyla; family Bovidae; genus Bos; species Bos taurus. The sequence continues at coordinate 134,858,242 of NC_037357.1, read as the reverse complement.
AGGGCTGATTTCCTTTGTGGGGTCGCACAGAGTCGGACACGACTGAAGCGACTTAGCAGCAGCAGCAGCAGGGAATCAGGATGTGGTAGACGGGGTCAGAGATTGAATGTGGGACCGTGTGTCTGAGGAGACGGTTACCAGGTCCAAGCTTACTTTCTCGGTGAATCAGAGACGAGGTGTTGAGGCGAGGAATACAGCTTTACTCAGAGAGCAGACTGACCAAAGAGATGGCAGGGTAGTGTCTCAGAGTAACCATCTTATCGGGGTTCTGAGTGCCAGGTTCTTTCGTGGATGAAAAGAAAGGGGTAGGTGAGGAAACCAAGGAAAAAGGCCATTGATCTTGCAAATGTGTCCTACAATGGCAAGCCTCGGGGCAGGAGAGTGTGTTAATTCCTTCCTTCCTGCTGTCCCCAGGTGGACAGGGCTCTGAACAAACGTGCTTGCTTTAGTTTAAGGTCCAGGCAGAGGGGCAGGGTGCTCTGAGGCAGGCCGTTTATGTATGATTATAACAACAAAAAGCAACGAAAAGCAAGTCAAGGAAACAGTTCCAACAGGGACTCAGAACTCGCCCTGCCCTTGCAGCAAGATGACCTGGGTCCTGAAAGCCCGACTCGAGGCGGGAAGGTCTTGTTGCAGGAAGAGGGAACCCCCACCCCTCGGGCCCCCGAGAGTGGGCTCTTGTCTAACCCTCGGAAATGAATTGTCCAAGGAGACACATACATGCTGACTGTCCTTGTTTAATGACGTGGGCGATGAAGCCCACCAGCCCAAGGAATGGACTTGGGAGACACCAAGTGCAGCGAGAAGTGAGGCTTTCGTGATGGTCTTTGCAAGATCAGCTGCCTGGTGGGGAGGCTCACCCAGAGTTGTTACAGCGGGGGTTTTTATCCACTTGGCCCACAAGTCCCTCATGAATTTTTTTATTGGGATGCCACAGGGTTAGCCATCTTCCTGAGAGGGTCACCTGGATTTTTTTTTTTTTTTTTACTCTCCCCAAGTCCTTCTTCTCGTTTTTATGTTTTGAATTTACCAGCAGAATGAAAATCCTCGGCATTTCAGTCTCTCCCCTTGTCTGGCTTTTCCTGCGCAAGGATCCTGAAAGGCTGTTTGGTCAGCAGGCTGTCCCTCTAGGCTGGTTGTCCCTGAAAACGGAGCACTTGGTGTTTTTTGGCTTCACTTCATAGCGGTGGCTGATGCTGCGTTCTCCAGGGAAGAGCTGCCTCGAGGCTGCATGCACCAGAGTGTCGCCTTCTGCGCTCTGGCCTCGGCAAGGAGGACGTGTGTGGCTCCATCAGGGAAGCCAAGCGACCAGCACAGGTGACCCCTGAGGTTCAGGGGTCAGGTGGCGGGGTGGGGGGTGTCTAACGTGAGATGCGCTGCTGGGAGCCGAGGTTTCTCCTCCTGACTTAGCGCTGAATTCCCCTCCTAGAGCAGAAGTCAGGGTCTAGAAGAGACGGACAGGATCCCTGAACAGGGACGGAGAAGAGAGGTGGACTGGGCTGCCCCTTCCAGGTGCCCAGCGTGGGTGGGTGCGTGCGTGGGGCACGGTTAGTGTATGGTATAGTTCGGGCTGAGGCAGAAAAGAAGGAGACACGATGTCAACGGAGGTGGGTGACCTTCATTCAGGCAAGGAGGGGCGACAGTGAATCTAATGACCAGGCTGAGCGCGAGAGGGATCAGGGAGGCTTCATGTTTAAAGGGAGGTTTGTGGAAGCAATAAGGGAAATGGTAGTCAAGTGGGATGTTTTGGGCACTCTTTAGTTGAGATGGCCTTTGTCGTTGAACAGGGGGTAGGAGGTTTCTGGGCAGGGGATGGTAAATTCCAGGTAGATGCAACTGGCGGGGACATCAGGGTGGAAATTAAAGTTGGATGTGGTTTTCCCCGAAGTGAGATGACTCAGCAAGGGCCTTTGAGACCCTTGTTTTCTTCTCTAGGCCCAAGGACTCGGTCAGTTAGGAGTGGCTTCAGCCGCAGGTCGTCCCTCTGCTCAAGGCTTTGTCTCTGCTGGGGTGACCCACATTTAAAGAGCGCTTGAGGTGGGAGGAGACACAGCCCTGCCAGCCAGCATGACACAGGACGACTCTCTAAGGCTCCCTGCTCCCCAGTTGCCTCCCTGATTCCCTCGGGCTGTGCCAGAGCCTGGTCTGTTCAGCCCTCTCCATCGACCCCCATCTTGGGTCTTCTCCCTCCCTTCCACCTGTGTTGATAGGAGAAGTCTTTGGATGCTCATCTATTTTTTTTAAATTGTCAATTGGATAGACAAAATATCTATGTTTACATTTAATATCTTGACATTTTAGTTTTTAATTTCTTATCCCCTCCCCCCTTTTGGAATTGAAGTGCGCTTACTCAGAATACACTAGATTTGTGGAATTATTTTATGTACCACAAATAGAATGTTGGGATTAGATAAACCAATATCCTGGTGGCTCAGGTGGTTAAGAATCTGCCTGCAACCCAGGGTGCGATCACTGGGTTGGAAAGATCCCCTGGAGGAGGAAATGGCAACCCACTCCACTGTTCTTGCCTAGAGACTCCCATGGACAGAGGAGCCTGGTGGGCTGCAGTCCACAGGGTCGCAAAGACTGGGATACGACTGAGCGACTAACACTTTCACTTTCTTTTCAAACTGACATTTAAAATTTTTTTTTATTTATTATTGTTTTCTTTTTTTATTATTTTATTTTTAACTTTACAATATTGTATTGGTTTTGCCATATATCAACTCAAACTGACATTTTAAAGCAAAACCAAATATGCAGAAATACACTATGATGAACACACTATGATGTCTTTTAATTTGTTTTCTGGGGATTCATTTCATCATTGCGAAATGAAGAGACGTGGCATGTAGTGGTGAACTTTAGTTTGTATTTTTTTATTGCTTTAAAGGAGATTTATATCTATTATACATGGTTGGCAAACAGCTTTCCTCTGTGGAAATTTTTTATCATGTGGTTTAGTATTTCCTTCTGGAGAAGAAACGAAAGGTTTATTTCTGCCCATTGTTTGTAATCCGAATTAATGTTCCAAGCATAGTGTGATTTCAAAATGAAATATCTTAGAGTCCATGGGGTCGCTGAGGGTCGGACACAACTGAGCAACTTCACTTTCGCTTTTCACTTTCATGCATTGGAGAAGGAAATGGCAACCCACTCCAGTGTTCTTGCCTGGAGAATCCCAGGGATGGGGAGGGGAGCCTGGTGGGCTGCCGTCTATGGGGTGGCACAGAGTCAGACACGACTGAATCGACTTAGCAGCAGCAGCAGCAGACATTCAGTTCAGTTCAGGTCAGTCGCTCAGTCGTGTCGGACTCTTTGCACCTATCTCTGACTTTACTAAGTAACCAAATGTCACGCAGAGAATGGAGATGGCTGAAAATGTTGACTCTGAAATGAATGACCTGCAGGGGGCAGTGTGCTACAGTGTAAAAGACCCATCTCTGCTTGGATCGCTAGCCTTTGCCCTGCCCTCGGGTAAGCTTAATACCAGGCTTCCTAACTTGATTAAAAAACGTTATTTTCCCTACTGTGGCGACAGGAATGTTTGTTTGTGGAAATTATACTAGCAACTGATCTCAGTTCTTTATTAAAAATGGATACATATATATATATATGTATGGATGAGTCCCTTCTCTGTATTCACCTTGAAACAGTCACAAAATTGTTAATTGGCTATATGCTGCTCCTGCTGCTGCTGCTGCTAAGTTGCTTCAGTCGTGTCCGACTCTGTGCGACCCCATAGACATCAGCCCACCAGGCTCCCCCGTCCGTGGGATTCTCCAGGCAAGAACACTGGAGTGGGTTGCCATTTCCTTCTCCAGTGCATACCCCAATACAAAAGAACAAATTTATAATAAAAGTAAAAAGCAAATTTCTCTGGGGAAAAAATATAGGGATAGCATGATTGTCACAAATGTGATGGTTAGATGGAGTTTCGATTTTCTATAACGTTGCTTGTCTCCATTTATTAAATGTCTCAGTTCAGTCGCTCAGTCGTGTCCGACTCTTTGCGACCCCATGACTGCAGCACTCCAGGCCTCCCTGTCTATCACCGACTCCCGGAGTCTACTCAGACTCATGTCCATTGAGTCAGTGATGCCACCCAACCACCTCATCAGCTGCCGTCCCCTTCTCCTCCCGCCTTCAATCTTTCCCAGCATCAGGCTCTTTTCAGATTAACCGTTTATACTTTGAAAAAAAAAAAACAAAAAACATATATATAGTTTGAACTTAGAATATCGGTTTCTTAGTTTTAGTGTATATTTTTTAAAAAAGGCATCCAGATGGTAAAATACTGTTTCAGCTTTCTGGGATTCATTTATTATGATTGTTACAAAATTGACAAGTCAAAAGTGTTAGTCAGTCATGCTCAAGGTCAGTAAACTGCCGGTCTCTAGCACAAGATGCTGGAGAGGGCGCCTTGATGCTCCTGTGGTTCTCAGGCAGTCGCTCCAGTCCCCCCGCCCCCGTCGTGTATCAGGCATTAGGGCTTTTCTCCCGTCCGATGGAAGACTCCATGTCTTGGCAAGTGGTTCGCTCTGTAGCACCTCACAGGACTGAAGAACTTAATCCTACGCCTGAAGCCTTGGAGTCTGTCCCTTTGGCAAGACCGAAGTGGGAATATTGTTACCGGCTTGGATTTCCACTTCAAGAGAAAAAAAGAATGCTTGTCGTTTCAGCCTCCTGTGCTGAAATTCAAATGCAGATCTGACTTGGCCTGCCCGACCACAGTGGAGGGAAGAACAGTTAGAACGCTGAGGTTCTGAGAACTGGGCGGAGGCCCTCTTTTTATCTCCTTTTTCCATTTTTTTCCCATTTACTCTCCTTTTCTCTCTTTTCTTTTTTTTTTTTTTTCAGACCTGCCTCAACATATAGAACTCACGGTTCCCTGGCGGCTCAGCAGTAAAAGAATCAGCCTGCAATGAAGGAGACCTGGGTTTCGATCCCTGGGTTGGGAAAATCTCCTGGAGGAGGGCATGGCAACCCACTCCAGTATTCTTGCCTGGAGAATCCCACGGAGAGAGGAGCTGGGCGTGCTGCAGTCCATGGGGTCGTAAAGAGTTGGACACGACTGAGCAATTTAACATAACACAAGCATCCCCTGAGCCTTGTTAGGGCCAGATCTTTTTTGTTTCTTTTACTTTATTTACTTTTTTATTTTTGGCTGGGTCTTGGGCTTCCTCTCGTTACAGCGGGTAGGGGCTGGGTCTTGGGCTTCCTCTAGGATAGGTAGGGGCTGTCCTCTGGTTCTGCTGAGCAGGCTTCTGATTGCAGAGGCCTCGCTTGTTACGGAGCGCAGGTTTCTGTAGTTGTGTTTCTCAGGCCCTAGAGTGCGGGTCTCAGAAGCTGTGGCTCAGCACGGCCTTAGCAGCCCCGAGGCATGTGGCATCTTCCCAGACCAGGGATCGAACCAGTGTCCCCTGCATTCCAAGGCAGACTGCCAACCACTGGACCACCAGGGAAGCCCGCTTTGACATTCCTAATCTTGGCACAGTAGAAGTTTACAAGCCAGTCGTTGCGTGGAACGCCCCTCAGTTTCCCTGGTATTTCCTCGTGAACCTGTGTGGGCTGCCCGTCTTCGCCAGAAGGGCAGCACAGAAATAACGCTCTGTTCTTGTCATTGTATTTAGTTGTAGACCATAGTGTTTTGAGCATTCCCGTAGCTGCTGACGATTTGACTAAAGTGAAGTGAAAGTTGGTCAGTCATGTCTGACTCTGCATACAGTCCATGGGATTCTCCAGGCCAGAACACTGGAGTGGGTAGCCTTTCCCTCCTCCAGGGGATCTTCCCCACCCAGTGATCAAACCCAGGTCTCACGCATTGCAGGCGGATTCTTTACTAGCTGAGCCACCAGGGAATCCCAAGAATGCTGGAATGGATAGCGTATCCCTCCTCCAGCGGATCTTCCCGACCCAGGAATCGAAGCAGGGTCTCCTGCATTACAGGTGGATTCTTTACCAACTGAGCTAAGGTGGTCCTCAATTTTAACACTTTAATTTTAAAGAAGGGGAGCTCTTTCCTTGATGCTAGCTCAGCCGGCAACTAGGATTAGAGTCTGTCATGAAATCACACTATCAGAGTTTTGGACATGAGAAACATCAGTTCCTTCCTTTGACAAGTACCCTAACATCTAGAAGGCAGAACGAGTGCTTACTCTTGTTATGCACACATCACCTTTAATCTTGTCCATGTGGCTTATTAAAAAACCGAACAAAAGTTGAATGTTTCTGATTTAGTTTCACTTAAGGTTTGAATCTTTTTTTTTCTGGAAAATTCATCAAGCTGAGGCGTTTTTGGAGTAAGAACTTCCTAAGTGCTCCTTTAGGAAAATAGGAAATCATAATTTGGAAACGGGGATTTAAGGAATTTTACTTTCCAGAAGACTATTTCCTATTCCATGTCTAGTTTACTTGTGTTTCTGGACAGACCCTCAGAATACATAATATTAAATTTAAAGAGTATATTTTCTCATGTCTTAGGTTATATTTATCGAGAAAGGATAGATGCTGAAAGTAAACCGCGGTTTCTCGCCTTTAGCATTATGATCATTTAGGCTCGATAATTGTGTTTTTTTTTTAATTTACTTTTTATTGGATTTCAGTTGCTTTCCAATGCTGTGTTAGTTGCTGTGTCCAGCAGAGTGAATCAGCTATATGTACACATATATCCGCTCTTTTTTTTTGGATTTCCTTCCCATTGAGGCCACCCCAGGGCACTGAGTAGAGGTCCCTGAGCTGTACGGTGGGTTCTCATCAGTCACCCATTTTACATGTGTGTGTCTGAGTCTGCAGCCCCATGGACTGTAGCCCACCGGGCTCCTCGGTCCATGGATTTCCCAGGTGGGAATTCTGAAGGGAGTTGCCATTTCCTACTGCAGGGGATCTTCCTGGACCAGGGATCTATTTTAAACATAGTATCAATAGCATGTATCTGTCAGTCCCATCTCCCATTTCAGCCTATCACCATCCCTCCCCACCTTGGTATCCATGTGTTTGTTCACTATGATCTGCGTCTCTTATTTCTTTGGCTGTGTGTCTATAGTGGGTCCGGTCTGTGAATTACAGGCCATTTAGCAGCTTCCATGGCCCCTGCCCACTGGATCCAGAGGTTTCTCCCAGTTCTGACAACCAGAAATAGCTCCAAATGCTGCAACTGTCCCTTTCTGGGTAACAGAAGCTGGACAAACAAACTTGCCTCTTCTTGAGAACTCCTGAAGCAGATCATAGAATTGTTATGTAATTTCTAAACTTTGAAATTTAGGAACTATGGGTGGGGTTATAGACTTATAATTCAAACTTTTATTCAAGTAGAATTTTCAGCATTTCCATTATTAAGTGCACGGACTTTTAAGAATAAGTTTCAAGAAGAAAGTAGACCAGATAAGGTTAAATTTTAAGTATTTCTAGAGATGTATCTTTGCAATATAATATCAATATATTCAACTATAATATCAATATATAAAATATTAAAATGTATATATATTAAAGTTAATGTGTGTTCTCAAGGTGTCCTCAGCCGCTCACTTATGTCTGCCTCTCTGCGACCCCGTGGACTGTAGCCCACCAGGCTCCTCCGTCCGTGGGATTCTCCAGGTAAGAACACTGGAGTGGGTTGCCATGCCCTCCTCCAGGGAATCTTCCTGATCCAGGGATTGAACTCATGTCTGCCTGCACTTCCTGTATTGTAGGCAGATTCCCTACGCACTGAGCCATAGCGAGGTCAGCAGCATTAAAATTAAAATATGTTAAAGTATCAACATATATTAACACATTACAATTTTAAGTATTTCTGCAGATACGTTTTTACCCCATAATATATCTATATCTATATATAGAGAGAGGTGTTATGGGGATGACGTTTATTTTTTGCTAAATTTCATCAGCATTTAGACAACAAATCCACCTTTTTCACGTCAGTTAGGCCAGTCCCGGTTTCCCCGAGTAGACTTTGATAGAATTTCTCGTCACACGGAAGGATGCATTCTCTGATCCTGCGTTCACCAGACTGCCTCTGTGCTGGTGGTGACCGCCGAGGAAGCTCAGCGCCCATTCCGGATGAGAACTTCGGTGGGAATGTGTTTCCCCAGGGCGCTTCACCATCAAATCGAGACCTGCTGTAATTGCTTTTCAGTGGTGCCAAGTTTTACTTCTTTTTCAGTCCTCTTCTGTCAGCTTGCCACTGGGAGGACTGAACTGCAAGGAACGGCACATAATTTGAAATGGGTGTGTGTTCCCTACAAAAATCCTCTTGGCAGACGAAATATTTTTTACTGCGTTCACCGTGTGCGGTAGGGAGGAATGAATAAATACTTTCCCATCATATCTCTTGAGTCCTTGGACAGGTCAGAAATGAAGCTTGAGTAACCACAGGTGCTCACGAAAGGAATGTGAAAATATTTCTGATGTGTTGTTCACCCATTATGCAAGTATTTGCTTTATTACAGCTATTGAAATACCTTCACAAATATTTTCTGGCAAAGCGAGCATTTATTTTGGAAACATTTACTTGGCTTTGAAGGTTGCTCTTACTCAATTGTTTGCTCAGTAGAGGGGAAAAAAAATGGGAAATGCTTTTCAAGTTATTTGTCACATGTACCTCTAGTACCCTCGTGAAGAAATCTTCGGGGTTAGGCTCGTGTTAAAATGGTTCACAAATCAAAGAAACACGCAAGAAAGTGAGAAAAGGCCAATCTGATGGCTACAGGAAGATGACAACGTGGTAGAGACTTAAGAATTAAAAAAAAAAAGAAAACACAAGAGCCCTGAAGATGAAAACAGGAGAAAAACCACGGGCAGATACGAGAGTAATGGAAATTAGCAACAGAAGCAGCTTCACGGGGACAAAGAATTTCACTTTGTTCTAAGATTCCTTAGCAACAGGAGCAGCTTCACGGGGACAAGGAATTTCACTTTGTTCTAAGATTCCTGATGTTCAGGGTTCTTTCCTCAGGTGTCAGAGGTGATAATGGAAACTCGGTAGATAAGGGTATGAGGCTGGCTTTGGGTGGATTGAATATAACTTTCCGCTAAACTGGATTTATGAATGAAGGAGAATATATGCGTCAACTAGAAAAAAAAAATGCACAACGAGAGAGTTGAGTTAAGTTTTATTGGAGGCACAGTGAGGACTGTGGCCTGGGATACAGCCTCTCAGGTGGCTCTGAGGAGCTGCTCCCGAGAGGGCAGGCGGAGGTCACGGTGTATCTTGGCAGAACGTGATTGTAGTGAAGGGGGATCTGTGCAATGAAGCACACACGTTTGGCAGAAGGTGGTCACTGGTCACAGAGGGTTGCTGGTAGTCGCAAGGAGCTGCTAACTCCATCAGGGATTTTAGGGCCTTGCTAGATATGAGATGATGCAAGAAACTGGGCATGTTAAGCCTTTTCCCAGGGAGGTCCCTGGTAGTACAGGGGCTAAGACTCTGCACTTCCGCAGCAGGGGACATGCATTCATTCCTGGTTGGAAACTAAGGTCCCATATGCCACACGGCCAAAAGAAATAAATCAATAAATACTAGAAACAAAGCTTCATTATAGAAACTAGGTAGCCACTGAGAAATCTGTTCGCCAAGCGGCAGTGGAGACGCATAGAAACAGAGTTACGGATAAAGAGAGGGGTTAAGGGAAACTGTTAGTCACTCAGTCGTGTCCGACTCTTTGTGATCCCGTGGACTGTAGCCCTACAGGCTCCTCTGTCCATGGGATTCTCCAGGCAAGAATACTGGAGTGGGTTGCCCCTTCCTAAAGAGGGAGAGCGTGAGATAAATAGAATAGCATGGATGCATACGCACTAAGATATGTAAATAGATAGCCAATGGGAATTTGCTCTCTGACTCAGGAGTCAAAGTGGGGCTCTGTGATAATTCTAATTCAAATTAGAATTCTAAATCTCTGTGCGTCCTAAGTTGCTTCAGTCGTGTCTGACTCTTTGCAACCCCATGGACTGTAGCCCTCCAGGCTCCTCTGTCCCTGAGATTCTCCAGGCAGGAATACTGGAGTGGGTTGCCCTTTCCTTCTGCACTAATTCTCTGTAATAATCTGTAGGAATGGGCGGGAGGTGGGAGGGAGATTCAAGAGGGAGGGGACATACCTACATCTCTGATTAATTCATGTTGATGTATGACTGAAATCAGACCAATATTGTAAAGCAGTCATCAATCAATTAAAAATAAATGCATTTTTAAAAATATTAATAGAAACAAATACTTAACAGGACAAAAGTTAAAAAAAAAAAAAATAGGTAGCCCGGCCCAGTCCCCAACATGTTTAAAAAAAAAAAAAATCGTTTCCTGAAAATATCTAACTATCTGCAGACCTGGTCTGCTAGTCTTTCCAGAGCACAGATGGCTCAATTCCTCACCTCCACCCTGAACTCCTTTCAGGGGGGCATGGAGGGTCAGTGACTGCAGTGGCCAGGGACCTCATCCTAAAAGAAGCAGACGACAATGGCCAGTTTTCAGTCCTGACGAGAACACGATCAGTTTGTTTTTCACATTTATTTATTTACTTGGCCGTGCGAGGTCTTTGCTGTAGCGTGCAGGGTATTTAGTTGCAACACATGGGGTCTAGTTCCCTGACCAGGGATCGAACCCAGGCCACCTGCATTGGGAGCTTGGGGTGTTAGCCACTGGATTGCCAGGGAAGTTCCTCAAATAAGTTTAATCGTGGGATCCCATGGGATGTCTTGTGTAAAGAAAAGAAATGGTGATTCAGCGGATGCTATCAGTCAAGACTTGGTGAGCTGAGGTGAGCCAACTCATTAGAAAAGACCCTAATGCTGGGAAAGATTGAGGGCAGGAGGAGAAGGGAACGACTGAGGATGAGCTGGTTGGATGGCATCACCGAGTCGACGGACATGAGTTTGAGCAAGCTCTGGGAGACAGTGAAGGACAGGGAAGCCTGGCGTGCTGCTGTCCATGGGGTTGCAGGGAGTCGGGACACAACGGAGCCACTGAACGACAGTGACCAGCTCATGCTGGAAAGGACTCTTATTTCTTTGATCCCGACGAGGGAAAATTCTTTGATGGTTAATAACCAAGTACCACCTCATAAGGAACAACGGGCACCATCCTTTTATGTCTTTTTGTGCATTTCTGGAAACTTTGCGCATGGAAAGTGCTCAGTAAATGTACACTGAAATGAACTGAATTAAGTTGAAATTGCTGTCTCCAAAGCTCGCGGTAGAGCAACAGTTTGGGCTACGAGAGCCCCAGGCGGCATCTGTCATCTTGCAGATAAGCATTCCTAATAAAGTTTAAATGCTAGAGGCATTTGCCTTCATTCCAAGCCTTCTGTGAGGGCTCATTCGAGGGTCCGGAGAAGCTGAGAAGTCTTGTCAACACCACATCAATGGGGACACACATGAGTTCCTTCCGCCCTGAAATGTTATCCGTGGCCACGACTGCCCCTGAATAGGAGCTTTTGAAACCCAGGCTTCGAGCTACCCAGTACAGCATCGATACCATCAGAGCTTATTATCAAATTTCCATTCCCCCCAGAACTGACACCCCCAGGCCAGTCATAACAGCAGCAGCCTGCTTCTCGGATGAATGAGAACACGTTCATTCATTGGAGGTGCTGAGTGCCTTCTGCAAGGAGAACACGAAATGCCAATGCTTTCAATTGCGTTTAACTTCTGTAATGTGATGATTGAGTGTTCTGGCCATCCTGACATATAGAAGTATTCACTTGTGTATTGTCACACTTAAGATTTGAAACACGTATCTTTGTTTAACGCCATTTCACATTAAATAAGGGAAATAGATCGGTGTAACAGTTTATATCTAAGTTTTCTTTGGCTGAATTTCCCTGAATTCTCGCAAAACATTTCCCACTAAATTTGTTTTGTCATTCAGTCGCTCACTCGTGTCCGACTCTTTTCGACCCCATGGACTGCAGCATGCCAGGCCTCCCTGTCCTTCGGCATCTCCCGGAGTTAATTCCTATTAACTTGCATAATAAAAATACAACCTATAGGGACTTCCCTGGAGGGGCAGTGGTTAAACTTTTGCCCTCCGATGCCGAGGATGTGGATTTGATCCCTGGTCAGGACCTGAGATCCTACATTCGTCACGGCCAAAAAACTGAAACGGAAAACAGAGATGATATTGTAACAGATTCAATAAAGTCTTTAAAAAATGGTCTACGTGAAAAAAATAAAGTCTTAAAAAAATCATCTATTTCTTGCTGAGGAAATGTACCTATGTGTGTTACTAAAAACAGTCCCTTGGCAAATGTTATTAAATATCCATACAAAGGTAGACACAGGGGTGGATGAAGGATTAAAGACAGGGGCGGAAAAGTGAAGAATGTGAACAGATTGTGTTTCAGAAAGGTACAGATAAACAGAAAGATCAGGAAAAGTAGCAGCATTCTGAAGTAGTGCTCAAAGGTGATGCTCAGAGAGGCTAGAAATGGGTGGAAAGAGAATCTTGGGTTTTCCTGTGGGAGACCACTGCTTCCCAAGGTGGGGGTGAAATTTGGAGGGTAGGGGTCATGCTTTGGAGAAGGGCATGGCAACCCACTCCAGTATTCTTGCCTGGAGAGTCCCCATGGACAGAGGGGCCTGGTGGTCCACAGTCCACGGGGTCGCAAAGAGTGGGACATGACTGAAGTGACGTAGCACACAGTACGTCATGGTTTAGTTGCCACGGTCCTTGGGGGAATTCCACAGCCACTGAGATGCTCCATAGACAAGGGCCTCAGGCGCATACGACTTCTGAATGACCCACAGGGTCCACTTGTATATGACTCTCCAAAGCCCACAGCTGACTTTATGGTATGTAGATACCCAAGGCTTGCTGTTTGTGGTTCTGCTATGTAGTGAGGATTGCAGGCACGCAGCCCTGCAGGTGGTTCAAAGAAATATTTTACTTTCTTTTGCCAAAACTATCCCTGGGCGTCCTTGTGCAGTGCTTGAGAAAAATCTCTTCATTTTTGACAATGCCCCTTGTTATCTTGAGTTGTGAGTAGACAACTCGTGTATCAGCTGCTCCTGATATCATGTATTTATGGTAGATTTATAACGATGCACCAGACTCATCTGATTTCAGAATATCAATTTTTTTCAAAAGTATCATTATTCATTTGAACAGTATCTTACACCTCCTATATCTAAGTTGTTCTTTAGAAATAGGAACAAGCATGCAACCTCATTCTGCATTCTGGTGTCACTGTGCCCAAATATTTACATGTTTAAAAACAGAATCATAACAAATTATAGTATCTTGCTTTATGCTTTATATTGCAATGGCCATTGTTTCCTATAAAACTGATAATAATATCTGTGAAAGTGAAACTTGCCGCATCGTGTCCAACTCTTTGTGACCTCATGGACTCTACAGTCCATGGAATTCTCCAGGCCAGAACACTGGAGTGGGTAGCCTTTCCTTTCTCCAGGGGATCTTCCCAACCCAGGGATGGAACCCAGGTCTCCTGCATTGCAGGTGGATTCTTTATCAGCGGAGCCACCAGGGAAGCCCAAGAATAGTGGAGTGGGTAGCCTATCCCTTCTCCAGCGGATCTTCCCGACCCAGGCATTGAACTGGGGTGTGAATTTTATTTCAGGAGAGTTCAAGAAAATGTGATGAAATGTTTATGGTACAGAGGAAGGGTGATCCTGAGAAAAGAAGGACACAGGACCTGGGAGCAACAAGTCCATAAGTCCAGTTCTGGTTTTTAACTGCAGCAAAGTTAGCCTAGGTACCCACCTAACATAATCGGCTATATAGTACTGCACTGGAATAAGTTTGTAATGAAAGTCAAAATGTTAGTCACTCAATCGTGTCTGACTCTTTGTGGCCCCATGGACTGTAGCCCCCCAGACTCCCCTATCCGTGGGATTCTCCAGGCAAGAAGACTGGAGTGGGTTGCCATTCTCTTCTCCAGCGGATCTTCTCGACCCAGGGATCAAACCCAGGAGACCTCCGGGAGTTGGTGATGGACTGGGAGGCCTGGAGTGCTGCAGTCCATGGGGTCACAAAGAGTCGGACACAGCTGAGCGACTGAACAGCGGCAACAATGACAATCTGTTGCAGGCAGATTCTTTACCGTCTGAGCCACCAGGGAAGCCCTACTTTTCACACAAATATTGAAAACATAAAAAACAAACACAGAAAACAAATTAAAAAGTTTTTAATCTTACAGCACAGCACCGTGAAAAAGCATAGTACAGTACTACCAGCTCCATCACCACTGGTTTTACACGCACTTCCAGACATCCTGGGCTTGGAATAAAGATTCCGTATTACTGGCCTCTCTACAGTACTGCCTCAAGGAGATCAGTCCTGAATATTCACTGGAAGGACTGATGCTGAAGCTGAAGCTCCAACACTTGGCCATCTGATGCGAAGAGCTGACTCATTGTTAAAGATCCTGATGCTGGGGAAGATGGAAGGTGGGAGGAGAAGGGGTTGACGGAGGATAAGATGGTTGAATGGCATCACCGACTCGATGGACATGAGTTTGAGTAAACTCTGGGAGTTGGTGATGGACAGGGAGGCCTGGCGTGCTGCAGTCCGTGGGGTCACAGAGAGTCTGACATGACCGAGCGACTGAACAGCAACGACAATGACGATATAGAACCGTATAGTAAAGCACAACCAGACGTAGAGGGTACATGCCTGTGACAATGTCCGCCAGACGTGTAAACTAACTGATGTAACTGGACACTCGAACGCATGTTCCCATCTTTCAAAGATTGCAGCTCGAAGGTTTATATGTAGTGGACTTATATGATACAGCGTTTTTTGTTTTTTTTTTTCTAAACCTAAATAAAAATCACCTATTATTTACAAAGCTGTGTCCTATAGTGTAGAACCAGATGACTAAGACACTCGCTACTTAGGAGGAGTTCACATGTTGTTTCGAGTAAAAATATGTAAACACGGATATAGGGGCAGACAGTTGGCTCAAATGTTTAAAAGAGTGGAATTCAGATTTGTAAGAAATATGACAGGTAATGTTGCTAGATGTGCTGATTCTCGAAGGGAATAAAGAAATAAAGAAACCTTTATAAGTTTGTAAAATCTTCTGACCTGATTAACATGGTTGTTATTGTTCAGTCGCTCAGTCCTGTCTGACTCTCTGCAACCCCATGGACTGCAGCACACCAGGCCTCCCTGTCCATCACCAACTCCCGGAGTTTGCTGAAATTCACGTGCATCGAGTCAGTGATGCCATCCAACCATCTCATCCTCTGTCGTCCCCTTCTCCTTCTGCCCTCAATCTTTCCCAGCATCACGGTCTTTTCCAGTGAGTTGGCAGTTCCATTCAGGTGGCCAAAGGATTTGGCCAGATTTATATATAATTATACATATATGTGGACTTCCCTGGTGGCTCAGCTGGGAGAGAATCCACCTGCAGTGTGGGAGACCTGGGTTCAATCCTTGGGTTGGGAAAATCCCCTGGAGAAGGGAAAGGCCACCCACCCCAGTATTCTGGCCTGGAGAATCCCATTGACAGAGGAGCCTGGTGGGCTACAGTCCATGGGGTCACAAAGAGTTGGACACAACTGAGCGAGTAAACACACACACACAAATACATATATTTACAATTACTATGTATCATTGGAATAGGAAATGAATCTTTTCCTCCACTAGTTGGAAGATGAAAAATCCTTCACTATGAAGACATCAGACACCCATCTGTGCTTTCTTCTTGACATTTTATATTTTTAATTAAATTGTCCAAGGCGTTCAGTATTCAAGTTAGTGTTTGATGTGCTGTAAACCTCTGAATCTTTTATTTTACTGAGATAGCTATCCAGTTGTCCTGATAACATTTATTGCACAGTTCTTTCTCTCTAAATAAGATAGTTCTGGATCATTAATCTTCCTATCCCTCTCCAGCCAAGTAGTTATTTTTTATGTATTTTACCAGTTTCAACTAAAGAACATACTAATGAAAGCCTGACTAAAGTCCTGACTGTAGAATACGTATGGGCTTGTTTGCATGGTCTCTCTCACTCCCTGGTCATTCACTTTTATTCATGCTTCTTGAGTTTGATAGATGAGAAATACCTCTTTATTTTGGTTAATAATATTGAGATTAAATTGTTTAAAATTTAGCTACGGAACCTTTTTAAAAGCTATTTTTTCAAAGATTTATTATTTTGTTTGATTTTCTCATTTTTGGCTGCCCTGGATCTTCAGTGCCATGTGGGCTTTTTTTTCCCTCTAGTTTCGGTGAGTCGTGGTCACTCTAGTGGCCGTGTGTGGGATTCTCACTGCGGTAGCTTCTCTTACCAGGGAGCGCATTCTAGAGCACAGGCTCAGTAGCTGTGGCACCATGCCTTAGGTGATCTGCAGCATGTGGGATCTTGGCTGGCAGATTCTGAGCCTCCCAGAATTCTGAGCCACCAAGGAAGCCTAGGCACTTATTCTTTGCTGTACAAAATTTGACAGCATGTTCCTATGATTTTTTTGAATATTCTTACCTTATCAGAGAAGGCAATGGCATCCCACTCCAGTACTCTTGCCTGGAAAATCCCATGGACAGAGGAGCCTGGTGGGCTGCAGTCCATGGGGTCGCTAAGGGTCGGACATGACTGAGCGACTTCACTTTCACTTTTCACTTTCATACATTGGAGAAGGAAATGGCAACCCACTCCACTGTTCTTGCCTGGAGAATCCAGGGATGGGGGAGCCTGGTGGGCTGCCGTCTATGGGGTCTCACAGAGTCGGACATGATTGAAGCGACTTAGCAGCAGTAGTTTATATGGGCTTCCCTGGTGGCTCAGATGGTGAAGAATCTGCCTGCAGATTCAGGAGACCTGAGTTCAATTCCTGGGTCGGGAAGATCCCCGTGGAGAAGGGGATGGCAACCCCTTCCAGTATTCTTGCCTGGAGAATTCCGTGGACAGAGGAGCCTGGCGGGCTGCAGTCCGTGGGGTCACAGCACACAGCTGAGGTACCGGCACACATAATAGCTTATATGTGTATACAATTGTAATTCTGCCGTGTTTTTGCACATATTACTTTCACTGTTACAGTTTCATGTCTGTGTGTTTATGTTCCCATTCCCCCACATATGCTGGGTTTTTTTTTTTTTTTGATGTCGTTCTTTCCTTAGAATTCTAGAATGCTTCTGATCCTTGTGGTCTTTTTCCTGAAGGTTCCCTTCATATTTTAAAGACTGCACTTCTGTCATCACCATCATTAACAGAGCTTCACTTTTCAGTGTTCTTGTATTTCCTCACTCTTCCTGAGGCTCAGGGATCATGGGCATTCCGTAGAATTTTGCATCTGAATTCTTACTAAATGGCTGTGTGTTATGTTGATTTTCCACAATTATTTGTATATTTCTGTGAAGGTTTATGAGCATATAAATAAGACGTGTGTGGTGCTTCTTCTGTGACAAGGTTTTTGACTTGGCACGACTCTTTTCGTTTCTACTTTTCCGTTCTCGCGTTCAGGTTTATTGGTACGTGGGTGGTTCGTGTACTTTCGTTTCCATGGATGGTGTGCTCCCAATTTCCTTTGTGTCCTGAAATGATCTCTCCTTGTCCCTTTCCCTGAATGACAAGTGAAAAAATTCTCGGATCGTGGGGCAGAAAATTCTCGGATCGTGAGCTGTTTCCTCAAGAGCTTAGGAACTTGGCTCTAAGGTCTTTGGTACTTAATATGTAGGGAGAGAGTTTTGAGTCACTCTTTGTTGGTTCTTTTGATATACTTTTTTTTTTTTTTACCATTTTTTTAAAATTTAAATTTATTTATTTTAATTAGAGGCTAATTCCTTTACAATACTGTATTGGTTTTGCCATACATCAACATGAATCTGCCGTGGGTGTTTTTTACCATTTTTAAATTTTTTAAGTGTTGATGACGTCTGCCGCCTTTGGAAGAGACACATTTTGTCGGGTTGGGTTGGGGTCTGCGTTGTCCAGTTATTGTGTTCTGCAGGAAACGATCTCCACACCATTCTGAATTCCAGCTCAGCAAAATCCCCCATTCCCACCTCAGCCCTGTTCTCTGTGTATTCCTTCTTTTCGGAGACGTTCTGTATACCTGTCGTATCCCCTGTTTCCCGTGTGGGCGTGCGTGCATGGATGCTAAGTCGCTTCGGTCGTGTCTGACTCTGCGACCCCACGGACTGTAGCCCGCCCGGTTCCTCTGTCCATGGGATTTCCCAGGCAAGAGTACTGGAGTAGTGTTTCCACGCCCTCCTCCAGGGGATCTTCCAGACCCAGGGATCGAACCGGCAACTCAAGTCTCCTGCATTGGCAGGCGGGTTTTTTTCCCACGGGGGCCGCCTGGGAAGCCCCCTCTCTTTCCTAGAGGGTGCTAAGCTTTGTCCTCTCTCTCAGTATCTGGTTTCGTTGCCTAGTTTTTTCTTTGTGTGTTTTGTATTTCTGTCTTTTTTATTTTTCTCATCCTATTTTTTGGCATTATTATTGGTAATTCTGCTTTGGATTTGGGTGTCACAATCCCTGATGGATACAGAAGAACTTGGCAGGGGGAGGGAAGGAGACCAGCACACTGATATCTCACAACCTGCTTCCTCAGAGTGCTTCTTCCTCGAGGAACAGTGCCGGTCGACTCTGAACCACACATAATACAGCCGGTCTGCAGGGTTTTTTTGATTTATGACTTGTCTCCAGGAATTCTGAGAACTGAATGAAGCTGAAGACCAGCCAGCAAACTCCCCAGAATACCAGCTCCTGAGCCAAAGAAAATTAGATTGGAGGAAGGTACTCAGTTAATGCCCCCTTTTTTTTTTTTTTTTACACAACCTTCTGAAGTGACCGAAGAAGTGTAATTGGTCTCCCCCTTGAAGCAGAAGCAGTCTCTTCAAGTGGAGAGATACTGAAAAAGAAAACACTCTTGCTGTTAAACAAAAAGACTTCTGGCTGACCCTCAAGATCTGCAGCAGTTGACAGTCAGCTGAAATATTCTCTTTCAGTCATGTGAAATCCTGCAGATTCATAATGCATGGGACAGCTCGGCAAACTCGAGACAGACTTCGTAATTCTATCCACAAGGCTGAAACTCTGTCCTTACCAGGAATGAGTGGTTACTTAACCTAGTACGACTCTACCCAATCAGCTAGGATATTATGTTGCATGTGGGGAAAACATTGCTTACATCAAACACACAAGAATATGCACATGGCTGTTTGTGCTAACATATTTTTCCTTCATGTCAGAAAGAAAAAAAATAAGAAAATATAGGTAGCTTCTCCACTGTATTTTAATGTCGTTCAATCAATAATATGCCCTGGTACTGATTCTAAGCCTGTTTAGGGAGAGGTTCCTTTTCGTTTTTAATTGATAACAGAGGTATAAGATTTTTTGTGTATTTGTAACATAGTTTATGCAGCCACTTTGCTAAATATGGGCATTTAGGTTTCAGATATTTTGCAGTTACAAATGATTCAATGAATAACTTTGTTCAATCTATATTTTTGTTTCCTTGGAAGAATCTTCAGGTTAGATTCCTAGAAGTAGGATTAATGAGATATCTTTTTATTTGTTTAATTGGCTGCATCCAGTCTTAGTTGTAACATGCAGGATCCAGTTCCCCACCCAGGAATCAAACGCAGGCCCCCTGCATTCGGAGGTGGAGTCTTAACCACTGGACCACCACCGAAGTCCCTTAATGGGCTATCTTTACTGCATTGCCCTTGTTCAGTCACAGAGTCCTGTCTGACTCTTTTCGATCCCATAAACTGTGGTACACCAGGCTCTTGTGTCCTTCATCATCTCACGGAGTTTGCTCAAATTCATGTCCATTGAGTCGGAGATGCTATCTAACTGTCTCATCCTCTCTATGGTTTCTTTTAAATGTGATAAGGTCTATTTTTTAAAGTGATATATATCAGATCAGATCAGTCACTCAGTCGTGTCCGACTCTTTGCGACCCCATGAATCGCAGCATGCCAGGCCTCCCTGTCCATCACCAACTCCCGGAGTTCACCCAGACTCACGTCCATCAAGTCAGTGATGCCATCCAGCCATCTCATCCTCTGTCATCCCCTTCTCCTTTTGCCCCCAATCCCTCCCAGCATCAGAGTCTTTTCTAATGAGTCAACTCTTCACATGAGGTGGCCAAAGTACTGGAGTTTCAGCTTTAGCATCATTCCTTCCAAAGAAATCCCAGGGCTGATATCCTTCAGAATGGACTGGCTGCCTCTCCTTGCAGTCCAAGGGACTCTCAGGAGTCTTCTCCAACACCACAGTTCAAAAGCATCAATTATTTGGCGCTCAGCCTTCTTCACAGTCCAACTCTCACATCCATATATGACCACAGGAAAAACCATAGCCTTGACTAGACGGACCTTTGTTGGCAAAGTAATGTCTCTGCTTTTGAATATGCTATCTAGGTTGGTCATAACTTTCCTTCCAAGGAGTAAGCGTCTTTTAATTTCATGGCTGCAGTCACCATCTGCAGTGGTTTTGGAGCCCAGAAAAATAAAGTCTGACACTATTTCCACTGTTCCCCATCTATTTCCCATGAAGTGGTGGGACCGGATGCCATGATCTTCGTTTTCTGAATGTTGAGAATTAAGCCAACTTTTCACTCTCCACTTTCACTTTCATCAAGAGGCTTTTGAGTTCCTCTTCACTTTCTGCCATAAGGCTGGTGTCATCTGCATATCTGAGGTTATTGATATTTCTCCCGGCAATCTTGATTCCAGCTTGTGTTTCTTCCAGTCCAGCGTTTCTCATGATGTACTCTGCATATAAATTAAATAAATAGGGTGACAATATACAGCCTTGACGAACTCCTTTTCTTATTTGGAACCAGTCTGTTGTTCCATGTCCAGTTCTAACTGTTGCTTCCTGACCTGCAGATAGGTTTCTCAAGAGGCAGGTCAGGTGGTCTGGTATTCCCATCTCTTTCAGAATTTTCCACAGTGTATTGTGATCCACACAGACAAAGGCTTTGGCATAGTCAATAAAGCAGAAATAGATGTTTTTCTGGAACTCTCTTGCTTTTTCGATGATCCAGCGGATGTTGGCAAGTTGATCTCTGGTTCCTCTGCCTTTTCTAAAACCAGCTTGTACATCAGGAAGTTCACAGTTTACGTATTGCTGAAGCCTGGCTTGGAGAATTTTGAGCATTACTTTACTAGCGTGTGAGATGAGTGCAATCGTGCGGTAGTTTGAGCATTCTTTTGCTTTGCCTTTCTTTGGGATTGGAATGAAAACTGACATTTTCCAGTCCCGTGGCCACTGCTGAGTTTTCCAAATTTGCTGGTATATTGAGTGCAACACTTTCACAGTATCATCTTTCAGGATTTGAAATAGCTCCACTGGAATTCCATCACCTCCACTAGCTTTGTTCATAGTGATGCTTTCTAAGGCCCACTTGACTTCACATTCCAGGATGTCTGGCTCTAGGTCAGTGATCACACCATCGTAATTATCTGGGTCATGAATATATATATTTTTTTCCTCCAGTTAATAAATAGTGCACAGACATAGATATTTAGGGAATAAATGTTTTTGCACGCATGTGTGCTAAGTCGCTTCAGTTGTGTCCCAATTCTGGGACCCCATGGACTGCAGCCCGCCAGGCTCTTCTGTCCCTGGGATTCTCCAGGCAAGAGTACTAGAGTGGGTTGCCATGCCCTTCTCCAGGGGATCTTCCTGACCCAGGCAGTGAACCTGTGTCTCATTATGTCTCCTGCACTGACGGGCAGGTTCTTTACCACTGGTGCCAACTGGCAAGTCCTGAATATGTTATAGATATACCTTATTATTGGAGAAGGAAATGGCAACCCACTCCAGTCTTCTTGCCTGGAGAATCCCAGGGTCAGGGGAGCCTGGTTGGCTGCTGTCTATGGGGTCACACAGAGTTGGACACGACTGAAGTGACTTAGCAGCAGCAGCAGCTTGATTTGGCTTTAGGTAGCTACTTACTTGGAGAAGGCAATGGCACCCCACTCCAGTACTCTTGCCTGGCAAATCCCATGGACAGAGGAGCCTGGTAGGCTGCAGTCCATGGGGTCGCGAAGAGTCAGACACGACTGAGCGACTTCCCTTTCACTTTTCACTTTCATGCATTGGAGAAGGAAATGGCAACCCACTCCGGTCTTCTTGCCTGGAGAATCCCAGGGACGGGGGAGCCTGGTGGGCTGCCGTCTATGGGGTCACACAGAGTTGGACACGACTGAAGCGACTTACCAGCAGTAGCAGCAGCTACTTACTATTTTTTGTTGCTTACCTCTGGAGATTCTTCTTGCCTCTTCTGAGAATAGTTTGGTGAGAGAGCTTTCAGCGGTAGTGAGACAAATTTTATTTTATTTTTTTTGCTCAAAGGTATTTCAGCAAGAAGTTAGAAATTCCAGGAGTCATGTTTGCAGGCCTGGCTGCCATCTCTTAAGAGCTCTGTGATCTGGGGCTCGGTCGTTTCTTAACCTTGTTTCCGTGAGCATGTTTAGGAAGTCTGCTCCAGCGCTTGTGAGCGTTTGGTGACTTCCAAGGCAAATCATTCAATATCACAGTAATCCAAGTCTACACCCCAACCAGTATCACTGAAGAAGCTGAAGTTGAATGGTTCTATGAAGACCTACAAGACCTTTTAGAACTAACACCCAAAAAAGATGTCCTTTTCATTATAGGGGACTGGAATGCAAAAGTAGGAAGTCAAGAAACACCTGGGGTAACAGGCAAATTTGGCCTTGGAATACAGAATGAAGCTGGGCAAAGACTAATAGAGTTTTGCCAAGAAAATGCACTGGTCATAACAAACACCCTCTTCCAACAACACAGGAGAAGACTCTATACATGGACATCACCAGATGGTCAACACCGAAATCAGATGGATTATATTCTTTGCAGCCAAAGATGGAGAAGCTCTATACAGTCAGCAAAAACAAGACCAGGTGCTGACTGTGGCTCAAATCATGAACTCCTTATTGCCAAATTCAGACTTAAATTGAAGAAAGTAGGGAAAACCACTAGACGATTCAGATATGACCTAAATCAAATCCCTTATGATTATACAGTGGAAGTGAGAAATAGATTTAAGGGCCTAGATCTGATAGATAGAGTGCCTGATGAGCTATGGAATGAGGTTCGTGACATTGTACAGGAGACAGGGATCAAGACCATCCCCATGGAAAAGAAATGCAAAAAAGCAAAATGGCTGTCTGGAGAGGACTTACAAATAGCTGTGAAAAGAAGAGAAGCGAAAAGCAAAGGAAAAAAGGAAAGATATAAGCATCTGAATTCAGAGTTCCACAGAATAGCAAGAAGAGATAAGAAAGCCTTCTTCAGCGATCAATGCAAAGAAATAGAGGAAAACAAGAGAATGGGAAAGACTAGACATCTCTTCAAGAAAATTAGAGATAATGAGAGAGTCATTTCTTAGGCAGGTTGATAGGAAATCTAGGGGTCCCCAAGGAGAGAGGGGTCTGAAATTTTCAAGGAGGAAGAAAGGACAAACTTTTCACAGTCTTTGTAGACCAGGACCTGGGGACTGGAGTCGAAGAAAATGAGAGGGTAACAGGCAGGAAGGCCAGGGGTCTCCAAATGGAGGAAATAGCCTGCAAGTGTCAGACATTTTTCTCTCTCTTAAGCGGCAGGAGGAAACAAACTAGCAATATTTTTTCCTTCTCTATACAAATTTAAAGGGAGGTTTCTCTTAAAATACTGTGTGGCCATAATGACACCTGGTTTCCCCTGAAGTTAGCTATTCTTGAGCCTAGAGATAACCAATGCCTTTTTCTTATGGAAATGTTTGTCTTAAGCTATGCTAATATACTATGCCTTTACCCCAAACTCTGTCTCCAAGTCTGTTCCGCCTCTTGGCCCAGAACCTACTTGACAAACCAGTATGTTATACTCAGATATTGTTCCCCTAATCTATGTAAATGAAACTATTTTTATGGTGGTCTGCCCTTCTTCAAGATTCAAGTTAATCATTTTATGGCCCAGGATAAGCCATTTGGTGCCAAGATTATCCCAAAATGCATCTTATGGGTGAGGGGCCTGGTGCCATTCTGAATTTTAAGACATTCCTTTCTTTCATTAACAGACTGCGGGTGACTATATAACATCCAGCTGAAGACTAGCAGGGGGGTACTCTTTCTGCCCCCTTCTGATGCCTATGTCAGAAGCTTTCTCTATCTCCTTTATACTTTAATAAAACTTTATTACACAAAAGCTCTGAGCGATCAAGCCTCGTCTTTGGCCCCGGATTGAATTCTTCTCCTCTGGGGGCCAAGAATCCCGGTGTATTCACGTGATTCAACAACAACCTTTCAATACCAAGGGAACATTTCATGCAAAGATGGTCTTGATAAAGGACAGAAATGGTATGGACCTAACAGAAGCAGAAGATATTAAGAAGAGATGGCAAGAATACATAGAAGAACTGTACAAAAAAGATCTTCACGACACAGATAATCATGATGGTGTGATCACTGACCTAGAGCCAGACATCCTGGAATGTGAAGTCAAGTGGGCCTTAGAAAGCATCACTATGAACAAAGCTAGTGGAGGTGATGGAATTCCAGTGGAGCTATTTCAAATTCTGAAAGATGATGCTGTGAAAGTGTTGCACTCAATATGCCAACAAATTTGGAAAACTCAGCAGTGGCCACAGGACTGGAAAAGGTCAGTTTTCATTCCAATCCCAAAGAAAGGCAATGCCAAAGAATGCTCAAACTACCGCACACTTGCACTCATCTCACACGGTAGTAAACTAATGCTTAAAATTCTCCAAGCCAGGCTTCAGCAATATGTGAACTGTGAACTTCCTGATGTTCAAGCTGGTTTTAGAAAAGGCAGAGGAACCAGAGATCAAATTGCCAACATCCGCTGGATCATCGAAAAAGCAAGAGAGTTCCAGAAAAACATCTATTTCTGCTTTATTGACTATGCCAAAGCCTTTGACTGTGTGGATCACAATACACTGTGGAAAATTCTGAAAGAGATGGGAATACCAGACCACCTGACCTGCCTCTTGAGAAATCTGTATGCAGGTCAGGAAGCAACAGTTAGAACTGGACATGGAACAACAGACTGGTTCCATATAGGAAAAGGAGTACGTCAAGGCTGTATATTGTCCCCCTGCTTATTTAACTTATATACAGAGTACATCATGAGAAACGCTGGACTGGAAGAAGCATGAGCTGGAATCCAGATTGCTGGGAGAAATATCAATAACCTCAAATATGCAGATGACGCCACCCTTATGGCAGAAAGTGAAGAGGAACTAAAAAGCCTCTTGATGAAAGTAAAAGTGGAGAGTGAAAAAGTTAGCTTAATTCTCAACATTCAGAAAATGAAGATCATGGCATCTGGTCCCATCACTTCATGGGAAATAGATGGGGAAACAGTGGAAACAGTGTCAGACTATTTTTTTGGGCTCCAAAACCACTGCAGATGGTGACTGCAGCCATGAAATTAAAAGACGCTTACTCCTTGGAAGGAAAGTTATGACCAACCTAGATAGCATATTCAAAAGCAGAGACATTACTTTGCCAACAAAGGTCCGTCTAGTCAAGGCTATGGTTTTTCCTGTGGTCATGCATGGATGTGAGAGTTGGAATGTGAAGAAGGCTGAGTGCCAAAGAATTGATGCTTTTGAACTGTGGTGTTGGAGGAGACTCCTGAGAGTCCCTTGGACTGCAAGGAGATCCAACCAGTCCATTCTGAAGGAGGTCAGCCCTGGGATTTCTTTGGAAGGACTGATGCTAAAGCTGAAACTCCAGTACTTTGGCCACCTCATGCGAAGAGTTGACTTATTGGAAAAGACTCTGATGCTGGGAGGGATTGGGGGCAGGAGGAGAAGGGGACGACAGAGGATGAGATGGCTGGATGGCAACACTCACTTGGTGGACTTGAGTTTGGGTGAAGTCCGGGAGTTGGTGATGGACAGGGAGGCCTGGCGTGCTGCGATTCATGGGGTCGCAAAGAGTCAGACACGACTGAGCGACTGAACTGAATTGAACTGAACCACCATTGGCATTTGCCGAATAGGGAAAGGCATTTCAGAGACGACAAGGCAGCTGACGGCTTGTGCGGGAGCGGTTCAGTAAACAGTGTGGAAGAGTGATGCGTGGATGCTGAGGGGTCTTGTGGCCAAGGAAGCCTGGTAGAGTGTGGCGAGGCACAGACGTGGCTGGATTGCAACTGCCCGCTTCCGCCTGGCCGTCACTCACGTCCTGTGGGTCTTGCAGCTTCTTACCCATAAAGATGAACTTCAAATGTGCAGGCTTCCAAAAGCCACTTGGTCTGGGTGGTTCCTCCTCACGACACCAGTGGTTTTCCTCTGAACTTTTCTCCACCACATCCTGACCCCCCGGCCCCCAAATTTCCTGCTTGTTTGCACCCACGTTGAGTCTTCGGATGTCGAATTTTTGCAGGCCTGTGTCTGTGTTCTCAGTCCCGTTTTCCCCTGAGGTTCTTGACTTGGGTTCAACCCCCGTGGTTCTCCGTGACCTGAAACACAGTATTCGTTTCCACTGAAACATCTGAGATCTGATCTGTTTCAGGGGAGCAACGATTCCCAGGTACAGGCCGTGAATTTCGATGTATAGATGCTTCTATGTAAATGCAAGGATGGTAGTCTAGGAGAAGAATGAATTTTATTAGTAGTAAGGGGTTAAAACCTGTTTCATACAAATGTTAGGTGGTGCTTCTATGTAAATGCAAGGATGGTAGTCTAGGAGAAAAAGGAATTTTATTAGTAGTGAGGGGTTAAAACCTGTTTCATACAAATGTTAGGTGGTGCTTCTATGTAAATGCAAGGATGGTAGTCTAGGAGAAAAATGAATTTTATTAGTAGTGACGGGTTAAAACCTGTTTCATACAAATGTTAGGTGGTGCTTATATGTAAATGCAAGGATGGTAGTCTAGGAGAAAAATGAATTTTATTAGTAGTGAGGGGTTAAAACCTGTTTCATACAAATGTTAGGTGGTGCTTATATGTAAATGCAAGGATGGTAGTCTAGGAGAAAAAGGAATTTTAGTAGTAGTGAGGGGTTAAACCTGTTTCATACAAATGTTAGGTGGTGCTTCTATGTAAATGCAAGGATGGTAGTCTAGGAGAAAAATGAATTTTATTAGTAGTGAGGGGTTAAAACCTGTTTCATACAAATGTTAGGTGGTGCTTCTATGTAAATGCAAGGATGGTAGTCTAGGAGAAAAATGAATTTTATTAGTAGTGAGGGGTTAAAACCTGTTTCATACAAATGTTAGGTGGTGCTTCTATGTAAATGCAAGGATGGTAGTCTAGGAGAAAAATGAATTTTATTAGTAGTGAGGGGGTTAAAACTGTTTCATACAATGTTAGGTGGTGCTTCTATGTAAATGCAAGGATGGTAGTCTAGGAGAAAAATGAATTTTAGTAGTAGTGAGGGGTTAAAACCTGTTTCATACAAATGTTAGGTGGTGCTTCTATGTAATGCAAGGATGGTAGTCTAGGAGAAAGATGAATTTTATTAGTAGTGAGGGGTTAAACCTGTTTCATTACAAATGTTAGGTGGTGCTTATATGTAAATGCAAGGATGGTAGTCTAGGAAGAAAAAGGAATTTTATTAGTAGTGAGGGGTTAAAACCTGTTTCATACAAATGTTAGGTGGTGCTTCTATGTAAATGCAAGGATGGTAGTCTAGGAGAAAAAGGAATTTTATTAGTAGTGAGGGGTTAAAACCTGTTTCATACAAATGTTAGGTGGTGCTTCTATGTAAATGCAAGGATGGTAGTCTAGGAGAAAAGGAATTTTATTAGTAGTGAGGGGTTAAAACCTGTTTCATACAAATGTTAGGTGGTGCTTATATGTAAATGCAAGGATGGTAGTCTAGGAGAAAAAGGAATTTTATTAGTAGTGAGGGGTTAAAACCTGTTTCATACAAATGTTAGGTGGTGCTTCTATGTAAATGCAAGGATGGTAGTCTAGGAGAAAAAGGAATTTTATTAGTAGTGAGGGGTTAAAACCTGTTTCATACAAATGTTAGGTGGTGCTTCTATGTAAATGCAAGGATGGTAGTCTAGGAGAAAAAGGAATTTTATTAGTAGTGAGGGGTTAAAACCTGTTTCATACAAATGTTAGGTGGTGCTTCTATGTAAATGCAAGGATGGTAGTCTAGGAGAAAAAGGAATTTTATTAGTAGTGAGGGGTTAAAACCTGTTTCATACAAATGTTAGGTGGTGCTTCTATGTAAATGCAAGGATGGTAGTCTAGGAGAAAAAGGAATTTTATTAGTAGTGAGGGGTTAAAACCTGTTTCATACAAATGTTAGGTGGTGCTTCTATGTAAATGCAAGGATGGTAGTCTAGGAGAAGAATGAATTTTATTAGTAGTGAGGGGTTAAAACCTGTTTCATACAAATGTTAGGTGGTGCTTCTATGTAAATGCAAGGATGGTAGTCTAGGAGAAAAAGGAATTTTATTAGTAGTGAGGGGTTAAAACCTGTTTCATACAAATGTTAGGTGGTGCTTATATGTAAATGCAAGGATGGTAGTCTAGGAGAAAAAGGAATTTTATTAGTAGTGAGGGGTTAAAACCTGTTTCATACAAATGTTAGGTGGTGCTTCTATGTAAATGCAAGGATGGTAGTCTAGGAGAAAAATGAATTTTATTAGTAGTGAGGGGTTAAAACCTGTTTCATACAAATGTTAGGTGGTGCTTCTATGTAAATGCAAGGATGGTAGTCTAGGAGAAAAAGGAATTTTATTAGTAGTGAGGGGTTAAAACCTGTTTCATACAAATGTTAGGTGGTGCTTCTATGTAAATGCAAGGATGGTAGTCTAGGAGAAAAAGGAATTTTATTAGTAGTGAGGGGTTAAAACCTGTTTCATACAAATGTTAGGTGGTGCTTCTATGTAAATGCAAGGATGGTAGTCTAGGAGAAAAAGGAATTTTATTAGTAGTGAGGGGTTAAAACCTGTTTCATACAAATGTTAGGTGGTGCTTCTATGTAAATGCAAGGATGGTAGTCTAGGAGAAAAGAATTTTATTAGTAGTGAGGGGTTAAAACCTGTTTCATACAAATGTTAGGTGGTGCTTCTATGTAAATGCAAGGATGGTAGTCTAGGAGAAAAAGGAATTTTATTAGTAGTGAGGGGTTAAAACCTGTTTCATACAAATGTTAGGTGGTGCTTCTATGTAAATGCAAGGATGGTAGTCTAGGAGAAAAAGGAATTTTATTAGTAGTGAGGGGTTAAAACCTGTTTCATACAAATGTTAGGTGGTGCTTCTATGTAAATGCAAGGATGGTAGTCTAGGAGAAAAAGGAATTTTATTAGTAGTGAGGGGTTAAAACCTGTTTCATACAAATGTTAGGTGGTGCTTCTATGTAAATGCAAGGATGGTAGTCTAGGAGAAAAAGGAATTTTATTAGTAGTGAGGGGTTAAAACCTGTTTCATACAAATGTTAGGTGGTGCTTCTATGTAAATGCAAGGATGGTAGTCTAGGAGAAAAAGGAATTTTATTAGTAGTGAGGGGTTAAAACCTGTTTCATACAAATGTTAGGTGGTGCTTCTATGTAAATGCAAGGATGGTAGTCTAGGAGAAAAAGGAATTTTATTAGTAGTGAGGGGTTAAAACCTGTTTCATACAAATGTTAGGTGGTGCTTCTATGTAAATGCAAGGATGGTAGTCTAGGAGAAAAATGAATTTTATTAGTAGTGAGGGGTTAAAACCTGTTTCATACAAATGTTAGGTGGTGCCTCTCTGTAAATGCAAGGATGGTAGTCTAGGAGAAAAAGGAATTTTATTAGTAGTGAGGGGTTAAAACCTGTTTCATACAAATGTTAGGTGGTGCTTCTATGTAAATGCAAGGATGGTAGTCTAGGAGAAAAAGGAATTTTATTAGTAGTGAGGGGTTAAAACCTGTTTCATACAAATGTTAGGTGGTGCTTCTATGTAAATGCAAGGATGGTAGTCTAGGAGAAAAAGGAATTTTATTAGTAGTGAGGGGTTAAAACCTGTTTCATACAAATGTTAGGTGGTGCTTCTATGTAAATGCAAGGATGGTAGTCTAGGAGAAAAATGAATTTTATTAGTAGTGAGGGGTTAAAACCTGTTTCATACAAATGTTAGGTGGTGCTTCTATGTAAATGCAAGGATGGTAGTCTAGGAGAAAAATGAATTTTATTAGTAGTGAGGGGTTAAAACCTGTTTCATACAAATGTTAGGTGGTGCTTCTATGTAAATGCAAGGATGGTAGTCTAGGAGAAAAATGAATTTTATTAGTAGTGAGGGGTTAAAACCTGTTTCATACAAATGTTAGGTGGTGCTTCTATGTAAATGCAAGGATGGTAGTCTAGGAGAAAAAGGAATTTTATTAGTAGTGAGGGGTTAAAACCTGTTTCATACAAATGTTAGGTGGTGCTTCTATGTAAATGCAAGGATGGTAGTCTAGGAGAAGAATGAATTTTATTAGTAGTGAGGGGTTAAAACCTGTTTCATACAAATGTTAGGTGGTGCTTATATGTAAATGCAAGAATGGTAGTCTAGAAGAAAAATGAATTTTATTAGTAGTGAGGGGTTAAAAACCTGTTTCATACAAATGTTAGGTGGAAATCAAGTGCTGCTTGTGGTGGTTTAGTTACTAAGTCGTGTCCTACTCTTGTGACCCTCCGGACTGTAGCCCGCCAGGCTCCTCCGTCCATGGGACTCTCTAGGCAAGAATGCTGGAATGAGTTGCCATTTAAACATAATACTTCAGTTTGCATCAAGGAAAAAGAGCTGAGGTTGCCTGAAAATGGGAAAAACTAATATATTTTTTAAAAATTCTACTTATTGAGACATGTGTAAATGAATTTACTTATGGTTTTAAAAACTTGATCACAGATAAGCCCCGCTTTAAAGAAATGTGTTGGTCAGAACCCCACTCACTGTCACAGTGAGGAGTGATCCTAGACCATTATACGGCCCCAACATACTTCCCTTTTTATTTTTTTTAAATTTATCTTTAAATTAAAAAAACTGTAAAGTCATCATTGGTTTAAATTTGTAAGCAAAGCAGTAGCAATGGGCTTCAAGCAGCAGTTATCGGAACACCCCGAAGAGGAAAGGGAATACGGGCATAGCTTTGTTTTCAGACAGTAACTTAACCTTTTGAGACTGACATGGTGAAGATCAGTAAATAGTTACGAGGCCTGGTAGGTGGCCCGGTGGCTAAGACGCTGCACTCCCAATGCAGGGCGTCCAGGTTTGATCCCTGGTCAAGGAACTAGATCCCAAATGCCTCAGCTAAGACCCTGCATGCCGTAACTAAAGATCCCAGAGGCTGCCACCAAGATCACAGGTCCTGCCTGCTTCGACTAAGAGCCAGTGCACCCAAATAAATAAACAAACATTTAAAATAGATAGCTGTACAAGTGCTATTCAGAATTAAAGAGAAATCTATCTTTATTCCGAATTTTCATTTTCACAAAGTTGAGAGTCTGACTCGAAGAGCAGAGAGCTTCTCTGTATCACCGAATGAAAAAAATGTTTTTTCATAGCTCCAAAGATCAGTGACCTGTAACCTGTAGTCTAGAATGTGTTTCTTATCGACAGACACTTGTCAGACTATTTGCTTCAGAAAATTTTCTGTTTGCCTAAATTTTTAAAACATGTTTGTTAAAAGAGGTTGGCCACTAGCTTTGGAGACGGGTCTACCTCGATGACCTCACTAATGTGGTTAAACTTAAGATAACCAATTATTTTTTTTTGTAAAAATATGTTTTCAATATAGTTTTATTGAAAGTTTATAAGGCAACTTGCACATATAATCAAATGCAGAATATCAGTTTTTCATGTTAGGTCCCAGTAACACATGTTTTTGTTCAGTCACAGAGTTGTGTCTGACTCATTGTGACCCCATGGACTGTAGCTGCCAGGCTTCTCTGTTCATGGCATTTTGCAGGCAAGGATACTGGAGTGGGTTGCCGTGCCTTCCTCCAGGGGATCTTCCCAACCCAGAGATCAAACCCGTGTCTCTTATGTCTCCTGCATGGGCAGGTGGGCGCTTTACCACTGGCGCCACCTGGGAAGCCCAGTCTTCATGGTAAAGTCTCCTTTTAAGATTAAAAATATATATGCCTGTAATACATTTCTCTTCCTTTTCAAGCCATCAGGAGAGTTATGGGACGCCCTGTGTCTCCCAAGCACAATAGCAAATAAATCCTGGGAGTCGAGTCATTCGGTTATTTAACACACGATCACAAATTTGGTTTTCAGAGTCAAGCTTTCAGGGGTTTGTGAAAATGTCTTGTTGACTGGTGTCAGTTCTCAGACTGGCATTTAGGAAATGCCGTTTCCTATTTTTTGATAGGTATTTGTGGAGATGCCTGGGGTGAGTTATAAACTTATTCAAACCATGATTTTGGGAAACTCTTGTGATTGCTGTCAAGTGTTATTTCAAGAAAATATTTCATGTTTATATATATTTATATATATATGATTTATATAATATATTATTATCTATATTACATAATATATAATATAGATAATTACATATTGGTGTCATACATATATAATTTTATATAACATATAGTGTAATACATATATATAATTTATATTTCATGTTTATATATGTAATTATATATATATAATTGAATTAACAGCTATTACTTCACCACATCTGCCAGACTTTCTGTGCCCAGAATGAGTTTTGGCTGCATATCATAAAATAAAATCCATCATAAAAGATTACGCCACTGATAATATTCTAAAAATCTTCTATATAAGGACACGATAAAAGAGGTGAGAATCCAAAAACGTTTGAGGGAGGGAAGTGTGTTTAGCTAAGTGAGCTGTTAAAGAGGACTGCTCCCAAGGATGTGGGTGAATTTGGTGTCAATTCAGTGTGTTTGCCAGAAACACGCTGGCTTGGAGGCATACCCTGCAAGTGGTTTAGTATCTTGGATCTTCCTCATGCAGTCCTGGAGCCTCAGCCTCCGCGTTTAAAGGCAGAAGTGCTGTTGGCCATTTTCCTAGATTGCAATCTCCCCATCCGGGTCTTGGGTGCCAACCCAGCTCCCTGGAGGAGCACCCATTTGGCTCCATGCTAATCCTATGTCGTCGCCAGGCAGGAAGACCCTTCAGTGAGTCCTTGCAGGAAACATGCAAACATTTGTTAGCTTGGAGAATTGTCTATTTAAATAATTTTCAAGTAAGTTAACTTTGGAACGTTCTCACTGTGCGGTGTAGAGATTCCCTACCTCAGCATTACAAACATAAAAATTACAGTGTGTTTCATATGGCGCCTTTCAGTCAGGTGTTTAGAACTTGCATTTGGCGTCATGAAATTTGGACTCTTTATGATCGTTGTTACAGTAGGAAATTTCAAGGGAATCGCTTTACGATATGTATTTTACTTCTTATAGCTTGGCTGCTAAGCCTGTAACGTCCACTTACGTTTAACCCTGTGAATTAAGTTCGAAGATTTTCAAAACCCTCTCTGTGTTCTAATTGTTCTTGGCTTCCACCGCTTCCACCAGAGCCAAGTAGAATAGAAAAAGGAGTCTCAAAGAAAAATCGGAAAATGCTCGATTAGCCAAATGGTTTCTCCTTCGTTTAGCTGAGAAATACTCTTATGTTTTGCCAAAAGTTGAAACAAAATTCCATTGTCCTTTAATACATCTCTTTGTGGTCACTTGATTAAATGTTAAACGTTCTTCCTATGCATTGGAAGAGAGGGAAGTGTTTCCATGAGAAAAGCGGGGATCCGTGCCCCAGTTTCCACATTTTCAGAGAGCTATAGCAACAAATTCTGCAGAAAGGGCATGGCAACCCACTCCAGTATTCTTGCCTGGGAAATCCTCTGGACAAGGGAGCCTGGCGGGCTACAGTCCGCGAGGTTGCACAAGTCAGGCATGACTGAGCAACTAAACCAGCACCACCGCAACCAGCACCGCAGCAACAAATCTAGAATTATATAAGGAGGAAAGTCATAGATCCCCCTGGCTCATGAAGCCCTGGTACTCATTTTCACAGACTTCAGTGGGAGAGTAGGCGGAAGAGAGAAGGAGAATAGCTCGTAGATGCAATTTTTAATTTCTGGAAATCTGTCTCTCATCGGAGTAGAGATGACAGAATGTTGTATTTGGAAGAAATTTAATTTTTCCAATCCAGCTGTCTACGCAATTCATGCATCCTCTCATCAAAAACCAGCGAGAGGCCTTCATTAAAGATTAAGGAACTCATTGCCTTCTGAGACAGTCCCTTCTAGCTTTGCACGGATTGGAAGTTCCTGCTTGTTCTGAAACAAAAGATCTCTCTGAAGTGTCTCTGCCTGATTTCTCAGGGAGTCTTTGCCAGCAACGCCAAACAGCTTTTAATGAAGCAACTTGTGTGATTTGGGGTTTTCCCTGGTGGCTCAGATGGTAAAGAATCTGCCTGCAATGCAGGAGACTCGAGTTCAATCCCTGGGTTGGGGAGATCCCCTGGAACAGTGCATGGCTACCCACTGCAGTGTTCTTGCCTGGAGAATCCCATGGACGGAGGAGCCTGGCGGGCTACAGCCCATGGGATCACAAAGAGTCGGACACGGCTGAGCGAGTAACACAACCCCGCAACCGTGTGATTCAAGGATTGTTAGTGTGTCTGTCCACTCCAAGTCTGGGCTCCATGTTTCCAAGCTCTCTTTTCCAATGGAGGACTTTCTGTAACTCCCTGTGTGAAGGTCACCCTTTCAAACATCTGTCCACATTCTTAATAACCGTGTTGAATGTGTCAGATGGCTCAGAACCTAGAACAGCACCCTCGGGGTAGTCTCAACGTGAGGAATGGAGCTATTCCTTATTTATTGTCCTCATGTTCATGGATTCGTTAATGAAGTCAGAATTCGACTAGCGTTTGATACATTTACACTGTTGATTTATACTGAACTCAGAGTGAAGTAACTTTTAAAAATAATTTTTATATACTACTCTCCCACATATAATATTTATGGATTTGTTTTTCTTTTTTAATCATGAATCCGAGGCTTTATATATTTCATCATTAGGTTAAAGTAATATCCGTGAGTAAAATAATGTTTAGGAAAATAGAGTCAAAAATATATACAAGGGTGCAGGGTTGATGGTAGAGGTTTTTTTTTAATCTTTGTTGTTATTTTTTAAACTAATTGATTTTAATTGGAGAGTAATTACAGTATTGCGATTTTTTTTTTGCCTAGCAGCTTAAATCGACCATAGGTATACATGTGTCACCCCAATTCTTCTTTATTGTTGCTTTTTAAATTATTTTAATTGGAAGATTATTACTTTATAGTATTGTGATGGTTTTTGCCATATGTCAATATAAATATTCATTGGAGAGAATGATGCTGAAGCTGAAACTCCAGTACTTTGGCCACCTCATGTGAAGAGTTGACTCGTTGGAAAAGACTCTGATGCTGGGAGGGATTGGGGGCAGGAGGAGAAGGGGACGACAGAGGATGAGATGGCTGGATGGCATCACTGACTCGATGGACGTGAGTCTGAGTGAACTCCGGGAGTTGGTGATGGACAGGGAGGCCTGGCGTGCTGCGATTCATGGGGTCGCAAAGAGTCGGACACGACTGAGCGACTGAACTGACTGACTGACAGTATGAATCGGCCACAGGCATCCATGTGTCCCTCCGCATCCTTAACACGGCTCCCCCCAGCCTTCCCGCCCATCCCACCCCTCCAGGTTGGCACAGAGCAGCAGCTTTGGGTTCCCTGCATCATAAAGCACACTCCCCTGGCTCTCTGTTTTCCATTGGGCAATGTGTATGTTTCAGTGCTATTTGTTATTTTTGAGTCTCTGTTGATGTCGATATAATGTGTGTGCCCTCTCAAAAAAGTAAACGTCTTGCTCCTCTTAGGGGCTTGTTCCAAAGGGTTGAGATATGGATCCTTTTTTTTTTTTTTTTTAATTTATTTATTTACAGCAGTGTCCTGTCTTGTTTGCAGTGCTCAGGATCTTTATTGCAGCTCTCAGGCTCAGTAGCTGCAGCTCGTGGGCTCCAGAGGGCAGGCTCAGTAGCTGAGGTGCGAGAGCTTGGTTGGCCCACTGCATGTGGGATCTTAGTTCCCCGAACAGGGATCAAACCTGCACGCCTTGCACTGGAAGGTGGATTCTTAACCACTGGAGCACCAGGGAAATCCCTGGATCCTCTTTGCTAACTCATTGTCTGTTCTTTCCAAATAACATCCTCTGGAACACCCATATCGTCACCCAGGTAGCCAAAGATGCTGTCACACAAGTTGGAGTTGAGGAATGTGTTCATGGCCACCCAAACCCCATATCTCTACAAGTTCAGCATCGGCTGTAACACTGGCCTGTTAATCAGCCATCCGTTTGTGGAGTCAGTTACATATCTACCAAGGGCTTCCCTGATGGCTCAGCTGGTAAAGAATCTGCCTGCAATGCAAGAGACCCCAGTTTGATCACTGGGTCTGGAGGATCCCCTGGAGAAGGGAAAGGCTACCTACTCCAGGATTCTTGGGCTCCCCTGGTGGCTCAACTGGTAAAAAAAATAATCTGCCTGCAATGCGGGAAACCTAGGTTGGATCGTTGGGAAGATGCCCTGTAGAAGGGAACGGCTACCCACTCCCATATCCTGGCCTGGAGAATTCCACGGACCGTATAGTCCATGGGGTTGCAGAGAGTCAGATGCAACTGAGCAACTTTCACTTTCATGCACTGTTGATGGGAATGGGAATTGGTGCAGCCACTACAGAAAATGCTACAGAGGATCCTTAGAAAAAATTTACAAACGGAACTCCTGTGGGATCCAGCAATTACACTTCTGGGTATGGATCCACAGGCATTGAAATCAGGATTTCAGAGCGATCACTGCATCCCATGGGCCTGGATTCAGTCCCTGGTCATGTAACGAGATCACACACGCTACAACCAAGAGTTTGCTTTGCAGAAACTCGGAGATTCCATGTGTCTCAGCTAAGACCCGGCACAGCCAAATAAACAGATAAACAAATGGAGACTTCCCTGATGGTTCAGTGGTTAAGAATCTGCCTGCCAGCGCAGGGGATGCAGGTTTGATCCCCGCTCTGGGAAGATTCCATATGACGTGGAGCAACTAAGCCGTTTGCCAGAACTACTGAGCCCCCAAGCCTACTCTTTGTAACAAGAGAAGCTTCCGAAATGTGAAGCCTGAGAAACACAACTAGATAGTAACCCCTGCTCGCTGCAACTAGAGAAAACCCACGTGCAGCCATAGAGACCTAGAGAAGCCAGAAATTAAAAATTAATGTAAAAAATGAATAAAATTAAATAAATATATACGAGCTAAACAGGCTATATGAATTGTCCATCACTACCCAAATTCTTGTTACCTGAATGCTCGCCCTCCAGATTCATGAACAGAGTGGATTCAGAGCTGCTTTGGAAGACAGAAAGACCCTCTCTTTCTGTCCTTTAGAAATGGACTCTTGTGGGTTTTTAAATTTCTTTTTCCAGAACCAGTGAACAGTTAAGAGATAAGCCTTGCAAGACGGGAGTGTATCAAATAAAAGAGAACCTCAAATACGAAAAAAAAAAAAGGTGGTGGGGGGGAGAAATGTACCTTGGACAAAAGAAGTCCTTTCAGAATATAGCTTTTTAAAACTGTCAGGATTTTTATGGCTGATTCAGGTGTGTGTTTGGTAGAAACCAACACTCTCACGTAAAGCAGTCATCGTTGAATTAAAAGTAAATAAACGTTAAAAAATAAAGCTGTCAGCATTTATCAAAATCATCAGTTTACAAGTAGTGGACTACATAATACTATGGTGAGCCGCAGGATTAGCTTTAAAGCGCTAGCTGAAGGTTCTTCATGTGGACGGATCTGCACTGCACGCTAGCAGAATCTAGTTCAGTAAACCTAAGTTGAGCGCCAAAGGCCCCTAGTGTCTGTGAAATAAACCAACCCCTGTCTAATAGGGCAGCATAGTCACACCCCATAAAAGGCGTTTCTGAGATTTAAGGATCTGGAGAAGTGTTACTCTTGATTTTCACGCACGCTAGCAGGAGAGATTCTGCCAGACAATGTTTCAAGAAGAGATTTCAGCATATGATCGATGTTGGTTTTGGCACAAGCTTTGGTACGTCATCGAAAGTGTCTTTTTTTGGACATTCTCTTCCTTCTTCGTTTTCAAGTCTGGTCCGGGTAAGTAACGAAGGATTGTATTAATGAGGTTATAACAGTCATTGTTGAGAGGTCCTGTACCTTAAAAGCATCCACTGGGCAAAGATTTCATTCATCTTCCTGCCCGCATCTCTTGTTATTCCTGATGGTGTTGTTGGTATGCTCTCTGTGGCTTTGGCTGTACTACCAGCAACCAGGATAACAGAAGCATTTCTGGGAAGGTTTTACTCAGTGAAGAGTGCAGTAGCCAGGAAATCCTGTTAATCCCGTGAAATTATGGGAATTTGATTTTCTAAAAGAAGTTCGTTATCAGGACCATTGTACCAGGGGCTTTTGAAGTGAAACCAAAATATTGATACTTGTGCTCGCTTCGGCAGCACATATACAAAATATTGATACTGCCTGTGTGACTCTGGACTCGAGTGGTGTAGCGTGTGCCTTTGAAGTCGGTTGCTATCGAGATATGTGAGTAACGTATTGCTGTTTGGTCGCTTCAGTCATGTCTGACTCTTTGCAACCCTGTAGACGGTAGCCCATCGGGCTCCTCTGTCCATGGGATTTCCCAGGCAAAAATACTGGAGTGGGTTGCCATGTCCTTCTCCTGCAGGTAACATAAGAAGCCTCTAAAAACATTACACTTGTCCTGCTCCTGGGGAAAGCCAACTGACAGAGTGTTTCGTCGTCTGTGGATCCATGATGAACTCAAGGTGACTCAGAACTCACTGAGCACTGCTCCTCTGTCTGAGCCGCACCTCAAAAGCATTTTTGTTTCATCTCAGAGGTAAATGGCTAGATTTTTTTTCCCCTCAGATATAAATGGTTCAGATTTCTGACATGCAGACGTTTGTCTCTGCAGTGTTCCAATGGAGGCATGTAGATGCATGTAAAACCGTATTTTTCTTTTTTCTTGTAATTAAAGTAGGCACCTGGGAAAGCATATAAGACTTTATATTATTACGAAATGCTTTATACTGCAATTAAAAATAAAGCAAAAAAAAAAAAAGAAGCAAGCATCTTTGATGGAGGCTTCCCATATGTGTTAATTTCATTGATAACAGAAGCCTCTTAAAACAGGTGTGTTTTTAAAAGCATGTTATCCATTTTTGCAGAAGAAAAAATACTTATAAAATGTTTCTATTTTAGAGGACAGCCTGGACATTGAGGTGTCCAGAGCTCCAGCATCCCGGCCATGAGCCTTTGGTCTTGTTTGAGCCTGTGGTTCAGAGAGCGTCCTCCCTGTAGACGTGGCTGCCGTAGACTGTTGGCCTTCATGTTCCGTGGCCTCCAGACGCCTCGTGTGTTGGGTTACGGCTCTCAACTTATACTTCTCCTGCTTCCTTCTTCTCTTTCACTCCAACAGCAGCTGTGTTTTTGCAGCTGATGGAAACTGCAAGCCTGTGTGACGTCTCGATGTTTTGTTTTGTGTTTTAGCTGTTTATCTGAAATGCACGTTTAACTGTGAGTCCTATAGTTTACCTGGCACCTTTATCACACCCTTTTCCAGGAAACCCTAAACATAGGAAGCCTGCTTCCTCCATAGGTCCCAAGGGAGATAGCAGGCAGCATAGGGCCCTAGGGACTCCGACAAAAGAGTCCCATGCCCAGCACAGACAACACATAAAATTCCTGTGATTTTCTTCCTCTTCTTCTTTTAATACTTTTTTTTTTTTTTTTTGAGAGGGGGGTGGCTACAACTCTTAAATTTTGGCAAAGAGTTGAAGGTGACTGAGCGTCTAAGCACACATGCAAATTTCCTTTCTCCCTCCCCGTCTCTTTCACCCTCTTCCTTCTTCTCTTAAGTTGTGTTACACCCTTGAAGAGAAAGGCTGGTCAAGGGCAGAAATACTTAATTAAGTCTGGGAGCAGAGACACTTACAAAGTCTGGGAGCAGAGATACAAAGCGCAGTGCTTTGTCTTTTGAAGTTTGGGGTTGTACTTTATTTTTTTCTGTAGAGAATTCAACAGTCCAAATGCTAGACCAGGGTGGTGGTGTTTAGTTGCTTCGTTGTCTCTGACTCTTTGCGACCCTGTAGACCCTCCAGACTCCTCCTGAGACACCACGGAAGCCCAGACTAGGATGCTTGGTATCAAACTCTCAAGCTTTTTCCTGTGTTCATCAGTAACAAGGTACAGCAGCTATCACTTGCTAAAGACGTCCATTAGAGAAGTTGGTTATTTAAAGTAGGACAGTTACCAGGAAATACGTGGAGAAGAAAAATAGAATCTCTGGATACCAAATTTGACTTAAAGAAGGTGAACTAATGTAGTGAATGTAGTCTTTCAAAATGACAGGATTTAATCCCCTGCTTTAAAGTATAGGTCCCAGGACTTTGCTGGTGGTGTAGTGGTTAAGAATCCATCCGCCAGTGCAGAGGACATGTCGGTCTAGAAAGATGCCACGTGCCACAGGGCAGCTAAGCCCATGCGCCACAAGTACGGAGCCTGTGCTCTGAAACAAGAGAAGTCAGCCCAGGGAGAAGCCCGCACACCACGAGTGGAGGGTAGCCCCACTCACTGCAACTCGAGAAAGCCGGCACACCGCAACCAAACCCAGCCAAAACCAACCAACAAAGAAACAAACGAAGAGCACAGGCCCCAGATTTATGTGTAAATTGTTAAATATACTCAATTTTAAAAAGTGAGCTGAGGTCTATACGCAGTGTGTGCATAGTAGATGGCATTTGTGATTTGATATTCGGATATCTGCTGTGAACAGCCGACTCTGGAAAAGGCCCTGATGCTGGGGAAGATTGCAGGCAGGAGGAGAAGGGGACGACAGAGGATGAGATGGTTGGATGGCATCACCGACTCGATGGCCAGGAACTTGGGCTGACTCCGGGACATGGTGAAGAACAGGGAAGCCTGGCGTGCTGCCGTCCGCGGGGTCATGAAGAGTCAGACGTGACTCGGCAACTGAACAAAAACATCTACTATGAAAATGGCTTTCGACA
The DNA here is from genome assembly GCF_002263795.3 of Bos taurus. NCBI lineage: Eukaryota > Metazoa > Chordata > Mammalia > Artiodactyla > Bovidae > Bos > Bos taurus. Next base: position 134,817,287 of record NC_037357.1, on the reverse strand, counting down.
CCAGCCCCCTAAGCACCCTAGAAGACTCTTGCTAGAGTGAAAATTTGAGTCCCAGACAGGTTTAGCGTGGACCAAACACCAACCAGGATGCATCGTGAAAGCAGGAAAAGACTTCTAATAATCAGCTTCAGTGCCTTACTTTTTTATTTTTAACATTGATCCAAGGGTTCTGATCACTTCAGTTCAGTTGCTCAGTCGTGTCCGACTCTTTGTGACCCCATGGACTACAGCAAGCTTCCCTGTCCATCACCAACTCCCGGAGCTTGCTCAAACTCATTTCCATCAAGTCGGTGATGCCACCCAACCATCTCATCCTCTGTCGTCCCCTTCTCCTCCCGCCTTCAATCTTTCCCAGAATCAGTCTTTTCCAATGAGTCAGTTCTTCACATCAGGTGGCCAAAGGATTGGAGTTTCAGCTTCAACATGAGTCCTTCCAATGAACGCCCAGGACTGATCTCCTTTAGGATGAACTGGTTGGATCTCCTTGCAGTCCAAGGGACTCTCAAGAGTCTTCTCCAACACCACAGATCAAAAGCATCAATTCTTCGACGCTCAGCTTTCTTTATGGTCCAACTCTCACATCCAGGCATGACTACTGGAAAAACCACAGCTTTGACTAGATGGATCTTTGTTGGCAAAGTCACGTCTCTGCTTTTTAATACGCTGTCTAGGTTTAGTATGCTGTCTATGTTTATATATATATATATAGACGTTTATTTACTTGGCTGCCTCGGGTCTTAGCTGTGGCAGGCAGGGCCTTCTTTGTTTCATGCAGAATCTTTCTTTCCGGCACTCAGGCTGTCTAGTTGAGGTGTGTGGGTTCAGCAGGTGCAGAATATGGGCCGTCTACTTGAGGTGCTGGAGGGCTAAGTTGCCCCCAGGCACGTGCGATCTTCATTTTCCGACCAGGGGTCGAACCTGCCTCCCCTGCACTGCAAGGTAGATTCTAACCTCTGGACCACCAGGGAAGTCCCAGTACCTCTTGGTTTAAGGGCAAACTAAAACTATGGCTCAGATGTTGCCACGTGGGAATTGTCCAGGAAAAGGGAGTTTCTCTGCTTCTGTTTGGAACTTATCTTGCAATGCATAACACATGTGTACACCATGAGATTTATAAAATCGCCTTGGAGCTCTGGGGAATGATGGCTAATTGTGCAGTATTTGGAAGAATAATGCATGAAGGTTAATTCCCTTACTATCTAGTTAATTGTTGTTGTTGTTGAGTTGCTAAGTCGTGTCCATCTCTCCTGTGACCCCGTGGACTGTAGCCCGCCAGGCTCCTCTGTCCATGGGATTCTCCAGGCAAGGATCCTGGAGTGGGTTGTCATTTCTTCCTCCAGGGGATCTTCCCCACCCAGGGATCTAAGCTGCATCTCGTTTTTGACAGGCGGGTTCTTTAACACTGAGCCAGCAGGGAAGCCCACTAGTTAAGTAATCCAGGGTTGAGTAGGCACTCTGCATGTGTATTTGGGCTTCCTAAGTGACACCAGTGGTCAAGAACCTGCCTGCCCATGTAGGATCCGTAAGAGATATGGGTTCGATCCCTGAATTGGAAAGATCCCTTGGAGGAGGGCATGGCAACCCACTCCAGTATTCTTGCTGGAGAATCCCATGGACAGAGGAGCCTGATGAGCTACAGTCCAAGGGTCGCAAAGAGGCGAACACGACGGAAGCGACTTAGCACTCCCATGTGTATTATTTTTTACATTTATAGTCGTAAGGAACAACTTGGGTTTTACCTTCTCACCCCTCTTTCTGCAAATAGAAGCAGATCATTTGAATACAAATATCTTTTTTTTTTTTTTTTAATTATCCTGGGCAGTTTGAATGAAGTTTAGCATAATTGGGAAAGAGTAAATATATATGATGCAATTAGTGTTATTCCCTTTGCGGCTACATGAACTGCAGATTCACACCTCCACTAAGGGCTTCCCTGGTGGGCTCAGGCTGTCAAGAGTCTGCCTGCAACGTGGGAGACTTGGCTTTGATTCCTGGGTCGGGAAGATTCCCTGGATGAGGGCATGGCAACCCACTGCAGTATCCTTGCCCAGAGAATCCCACGGACAGAGGACCAAAGTGGGCCCCAGTCCATGGGGTCACCAAGAGTCGGACACGACCGAGCCACTAACACCCAGGACATTATTTACATTTACAAACCACAGGCCCCGTGGTTTGTGATCATTCTGTCATTTTAAGAGCAGCTGATGGTATCTGGAGGTTGCAGAGAGCAGGTGTTCCCCACCGCGTGGTGGGCGTGTGCATCTGAGTTTGTCTTGCTGGCTCCTCGGTGCCTACTCTGGTTCCGCGGCATGCCAGCTTGCTCCTGCCGAGTCTCAGAAGTTCCCTGCATGGCTGGCAGCTGCAGACTGAGGCTGACACGGGCCACTGTGCCCACTGAGTGGGTTGTGCTTCCTGGGCAGGTCCCACCCTGGTAGGGACTCCTGCTGACAGGTGCATGGCCGAGACCCCAGCATCCTCAGCAGGCCCCCCATCATGAACAGGGCTCCTTTCTTGATGGCCCTTATCGCCAAACCATCAGTAACAGGGCGGATTCCACGGGCTGAGCCGGACAGATGAAAGGTTCCGTTTGAAGGTGACCGATGATACTCACCCTCAAAGAGCCCTCCTTTGAAAGACGACACAGGGGTTACGTTTCAGAGGTCGGGATCCCCTAGGGCTGCTTTTCATCTCTCCCAGGGGTCCCCTCTGTGACACTCACCTCTTGTTGACCGCTGAGAAAGAAACTGATGGATACGATCAGACCAAAGAGCCCGAGGCCCTCCCGTTCCATCCTGCCTTGCCCGTGGGGCCATCCAAAAACTCCCTGTCTGCATCTCATTCCTGGTGGCTTTCTCCTTAGGGAGCTGCCTGGAGGTTATGTCACAGCCCAGTGAAGAACAACACTCGTGGTTTTTGCTGTTGTTGTTCAGTCGCTAAGTCGTGTCCGACTCTTTGCCCGCCAGGCTCCACTGTCCATGGGATTTCCTAGGTAAGAATCCTGGAGTGGGTTGGCATTTCCTTCTCCAAGGGAACTTCCCGACCCAGAAATCAAACCTGCGTCTCCTGCATTGGCAGGTGGATTCTTTATGACTGTGCCACCCGGGAAGCTCACAGAGTCACCTGCAAACAACTAGCTGCTATAATTTGCACATCATATGATGCCTGCTCTGGCTTGAGACCCGATCGGCACGGTTTCTTGTCTAAAGTCTGAGTCAGAGAGGAACCATGTGGAAGCACATGCTTTCAGCAAAATGGGCCGAAATGGAGAAGCTTCACTCGATGGCCCAAAGTACGGAGAGTATTTTCTTCCTCATGTCCGATAATGACCCATGAGGTTAACTTGGACGTTTTCCCACATAACCCGGCAAAAGTTTGCAGTTTCTAAAGTCAGGTAAAGGGAGATGCTTAATTTAATGACTCCTGCTATTTGTAGAAGTCGTTCATAGCTTCTGAACTCTCAGATGTTGGGAAATTCATGTAATTGGAAAAGCAAGTTGGACAGTTAATGGTGAAATTGGGCTAAAAGGGACTAGCTAGCCATTTGGGTTTAGGAAGAGTATACATTTTTAGCTTCTTTTTACTTGCGAAGTTCATACAACATTGGGCTTCCCTTGTGGCTCAGGTGGTAAAGAATCTGTCTGCAATTCTGGAGACCTGGGTTCGATCTCTGGCTTGGGAAGGTCCCGTGGAGAATGGAAAGGCTACCCACTCCAGTATTCTGGCCTAGAGAATTCCTATGGTCCATGGGGTCGCAAAGAGTCAGACACAACTGAGCGACTTTGACTTCACTTCACCTGTTATAACATAGTTGGGAATGCAGTATATGAAATATATGATGTTGGCAGTGATATACGCGATTGTTCTGCAGTGCCAGACTATGCCAGCTGTAACAGCAAATGAGCTCAAAGAGATGTCGTGAAGTAGGAAATATTAAATATTATTTAATATTGAATAATATTTGAATTGAATAGTTAAATAAAAATATTAATTTTTTCCCCCTAAGAACAAGAACATAGGTAGTTCAGGACTGCTTTGCAGACGAATGACTTGGGAATTTAGACTCTGGGGATTTTCCTGCTCTGAAATGAGGAGTCTTCCATGTTGACTAAGGAGAAAACAATTGGCTGTTGAGATAAACAGTTCAGTTCAGTCGCTCAGTCGTGTCCGACTCTTTGCAACCCCATGAATCGTAGCATGCCAGGCCTCCCTGTCCATCACCAACTCCTGGAGTTCATCCAAACTCACGTCCATCGAGTCAGTGATGCCATCCAAGCATCTCATCCTCTGTCGTCCCCTTCTCCTCCTGCCCCCAATTCCCTCCCAGCATCAGAGTCTTTTCCAATGAGTCAACTCTTCCCATGAGGTGGCCAAAGTACTGGAGTTTCAGCTTCAGCATCATTCCCTCCAAAGAAATCCCAGGAATGATCTCCTTCAGAATGGACTGGTTGGATCTCCTTGCAGTCCAAGGGACTCTCAAGAGTCTTCTCCAACAGAGGAAGGAATAAATCAAGAGAATATTTCAAAAAAAATCTTGCCCGACACTTTATGTTAACAGGTATGCAGCAAACTTGTGCCAACAGAAGTAAAAGGAAATAGAACCATCAAAGATGACCGTAGGTTCTAAGTGTCCTGGTGACCGGCAGAACTGTGGTGTGACCAGCAAGAAAGTTGGGAAGAAACACAGAGTGGAGGAGGACACGGAGACATGTTTGGGGCCAGTTGATCATGATTGGTTTAACAAAGATGATCAATATGCTCAAGGTGATAAATACTCAAGAAGGCACCAAGACCGTAAGAGCTGAGCAGAGGTGAGAGCTGGGGTCTGGGACAATCAGATGAGATTTAGCAGCAGCAGCAGCAAGACCAAACTTGAGTTGCTGTTTAATTTTTTTTTTTCAAATTTATATATATATATTTATTTATTTGGCTGTGTGGATCTTCGTTGCTGCACCGTGACTTGCTTTGGTTGTGGCCAGTGGTGACTTCTGTCTAGTTGAGGTGCAGGGCCTTCTCACTGGGGTGGCTTCTCTTGTTGCAGAGCACAGGGTCTAAGGCACGCGGGCTTCAGTAGTCGTGGGGTGCAGGCTTAGTTGCTCCACGGCACGTGGAATCTTCCCTGAGCGGGGATCAAACCCGCGTCTCCTGCACTGGCAGGCAGATTCTTAGTCACTGGACCATGGGGAAAGCCCCTGTTTTGCATCCTTGACGGATGTTAGAGCTTTTAATACCAAAACATCCTAAAGAATGAAGGGAAAGATCTTGTCGCAAAATACATGTGCGTTTTGAACTTGGTTACCACGGAGAGGGAAAATAGATTCATTTCATAAACAATGTAAGTGCCATGTGGTTAGTTTCTCTCTCGGCTTCTCAGGTCCTCAGTAATGCTGGACAGTTTGCTTGCTGGAAATTCTAGTTTAATGTGACCCGAACATTTGACTCTGAAGCTTCATGAAGAATGTTAGTTCCTGTGGGACCTGGAGAAAAACAATAGCAGCAATAAAGCTTTTTTGATTTATTGATTGATACTTTTAAATTGTGGTGGAAAAGACTCCTGAGAGTCCCGTGGACCGCAAGGAGATCAAAGCAGTCGATTCTAAACGACATCAACCTTGAATATTCACTGGATGCTGAAGCTGAAACTCCAATACTTTGGATACTTGATGCGAAAAGCTGACTCATTTGAAAACACCCTGATGCTGGGAAAGATTGAGGGCAGGAGGAGAAGGGGACGACAGAGGATGAGATGGTTGGATGGCATCACCGACTCGGTGGACATGAATTTGAGCAAACTCCAGGGATAGTGAAGGACAAGAGAGCCTGGTGTGGTGCAGTCCATGTGGTTGACAAGAGTCGGACACGACTTAGCAACTGAAAAACAACAGCAAGATAAAGCTTAGAAAGTCATAGGAGAGTTGCTCGTTGGCCAACCAGTGGCTTCTCTTACATTTGGAACTGACATTAGAGCTGATTGTAAATGCTTGCAATGCATGCATCTCCCTAATTGCAAGGCTGATTGAAAGGACTAACTAGGTCACCTTCTAATGTAGCAGCTAAAGCTAGCAGATCAAAGTGATACATGTAGACAAATTCAGAAGAGAGTGTACTGTATCCATCTGACTGTGCTTGTCCGCCATCTGCAGATATAGATGCCCTGCTGACTCACTGAAAGGACTGGGAAAGTGGCCGGAAACATTCTTATCTTGACATTTTAAAAACGTGATGGACCGAGAGAGGAAACAGCAGAAAAAGTCCCCTGCGCTGAATGTGGGTAGGGGCCAGGCCTAGAGACACAGAGGCACGTAGAAGCAAGAGAGGCAGGCGAGGATGGGGGTGTGGGCAGTGCCTTACGGCTTCCCCCATCCTGAGAACCACCTCGTTTAAATTCAGCAGGAGGATGTCCCTGGTGGCTCGGCAGTCAATAATCCGCCTGCCAGTGCAGGAGACACTGGCTCTGTCCCTGGACCGGGAAGATCCCCACTTGCCTCAAGGCAACTCAGCCACAACTGCTGAGCCTATGCTCTGGAGCCCGGGACCTTCCACTACGGAAGCCCTTGCACCCTAGAGCCCGTGCTGCAAAACAAGAGAGGTCACTGCAAGGAGAAGACCAAGCATTGTAGCAAAGAGCGCCGCACCCCCCTCCTCCATGCCCCAGTCTCTACCACAGCAGTGAAGACCCAGCACAGTCAAAACGGAATCAATATAAAATAAACTCCTCAGGCGTAGAGAGGGGCGAGTCCCGGCTGACCCAGGATTCCCAACCACCCACATTTGTATTCCTTTTCTCCAACACGATTGCACATAAGACTTCTCCTGAGCCTCTCCTGAAGATGTAAAGACAAGATCGACCTATACCTACTCTAAATCAATCGATGAAACCCTTAAAAGACAGTTCTTTCTGTGCTGGATCTCATAAAGATCTTTCCCATTCCTGATTCATCTCAGGATGACTTGGATCACGCAGCTAGGAAGGAAATGGCTAGTACACCTAACCCTTGACTTGCTTGGAACTTAGGTACAATTATCAATTCTTATAGGATATATTATATTGAGATGAGATAGCTTAGGGCTATGAATTGCTTCTACATAAAAACTGCTACCATGATGAGACTTCCCTGCTGGCCCACTGGCTAAGACTCCAAGCTCCCCATGCAGGGGGCCTGGGTTTGATCCTTGGTCAGGCAGCTAGATCCCCACAATACTGCAACTAAGACCTGGCTGAGACAAATAAATATTTTTTTTAAAAGCTGCCACCATAAGACATGGGAGTTCACAGGATGCTCAGTGGTAAAGAATCTGCCTGCAACACCTGAGATGCACGAGACGCTGATGTGATCCCTGGGTTGGGAAGATCCCACACGCTGCGGAGCACCTAAGCCTGTGGCCTAGAGCCTGGGAGTCGCAGTTACTGAGCCCCCGAGCTGCAAATCCTGAAGCTTGTGGACCCTTACCCACAGCAAGGGAAGCCCCTCAAGAAGAAGCCCACACACCACAACGAAGAATAGCACCGGCCCTCGGCAACTCCAGAAACGTCTGCGTGCAGCGACAGACACAGGGCAGCCAAAAATAAATAAAATTAAAAAAAAAACAGCAACACAGTTTCACACTGTTTTTATAGGGAAACCCATGCCTGACACCCGGCCCTACACGTGAATGAAATCCCCGTGGTTCGGAATTTTTTTCTCAGTAAACATGAGCTTTGTCTGTGTCGCGTTGGTGTTGTGTTCACGTTTGCTGAGCGCTGAGCAGTTTTCCGCTCACGTACCTGCAAGCCCTGCTGTTGGTAAAGGGTACAGAGCCTCAAGTGTTTCTATCTCTAGATGGTGGTGGGGGGTGGGGGGGCGGCCCCAAGGGTTCTGCTAAATTAATCTCTTCGAGGCTGGACTGGGGAGATCGGGGGAGGCTTGTGAAATCTGTACGCCCTGAGCTCTGAGTTAAAGCCTTTCCAAACAGTGTCTTTGTGCCAGTTGGGTGGGAAGAGAGCTTTTATTTCTCGCTGGAGTGAGGCACACACGAAGAACACAGGACCAGAGACCGCAGGAGGCTCGTTACGAGGCGCGGGAGGCAGACGTCAAGGGTTTCTGCCTAACAAGCTGCTGACGCATTTCCAACAGGGCTCCCCAGTGGCAGCCTCGCATCACCGCTGCTCACCTCTCAGGAGCCCCTCTTCTGTCTGAAAACGTTTGTGTGTTTAAGGGACGTGACCTTCCCCAGGTAGCTTCTAATTCAAGCCCCCCCGTTGCATGCGGTCGCTGTGCTTTCTTCAGTGGAGTCTGTGAAGTGTGGCCCCAGGGAAAGATGTAATAAACATCAGAGCTGGCCTTACTCACATTTAGAGGGCAGGACAGCTTTTGTGGGAGAGAGAGAGGACAAAAAAAAATGTCCTGGTCTGATTTTTTTTTTTCTTTTTCGTTGAATGTGTTGTGTTTTGGCAAGTACTATGGGGAAAGTAAAAGTGAAGTTGCTCAGTCGTGTCTGACTCTCTGCGACCCCATGGACTGTAGCCTACCAGGCTCCTCCGTCCATGGGAGTTTTCTAGGCAAGAGTACTGGAGTGGGTTGCCATTTCCTCCTCCAGGGGATCTTCCCAACCCAGGGATCGAACCCGGGTCTCCCGTGTTCTAGACAGACGCTTTACCATCTGAGCCACCAGGGAAGTACTATGGGGGGTGGGGGAGAAAATATTAATTTACTGTGATGCAGTCATTTTCTCCTATTAGCAGAAGAACAGTCTGAGGAAATGAGAAAGCGCTGTGCTCATTGAATGGCCATCCTGCTATTGTGGGTGTTGGCACACTACAGCCTCTGGGATGAGTCTGGCCCCCTGCTTGTACTGTCAATAAAGTTTTATTGGAAGACAGTCATGGACACTCCTGGGCAAGTGGTCTATGGCGACTTTTGTAAGACAAAAGACTTAAAGAAAGATGTTTGTTAGACAGCACTGTTGAGCTGTGAAAAAAAGATTCTTTGGCCTACAGAGCCTACAATATGGACTCTCTAACTCTTTACAGAAAAGTTTGCTGACCTCCTAAAAGACCCTTATGGTACTCAGGCTCTCCATTTGACTGTCTCACCTGTGAATTTCTCCGTGATGGATTCTAGTCCAGCATCTCTTTCCCAAAATACCTTTTACTATCTGCATGTGGAAAGGAGAGTATTTGAACTGTGACTGCCATGACTCAGGAACTGAGCTTTCAATTTTATTTAGTGGTAAGTAATGAATTAAGAATGTTCTTAAAAAAAAATTGTTTATTTTTTGGCCATGCTGGATCTACTTTGCCACATGCTGGGTCTTTCTCTAGTTTTGCTGTGAGTGAGGGGCTAGTCTCCAGTTGTTGTGTGTGGGCTGCTCATTATGCTCATTCTCTTTTTGTGACTCCTGGACTTCAGTCATTGCCAAGCACTGGCTTTGTTGCCCCCAGGCACTTGGGATCTTCCCGGAGCAGGAATGGAACCCACGTCCCCTGCATTGGAAGGTGAATTCTTAACCACTGGCCCACCAGGGAAGCCCCATTTTAATTAATATGAGTGTCTATATGGGACTTGCTGTGGCTCAGACTCTGGTAAACAATCTGCCCACAATACTGGAGACCCAGGTTTGAGCCCTGGGTCCGGAAGATTCCCTGGAGAAGGAAGTGGTAACCCACTGCAGGATTCTTGCCTAGAGAATCGCAGGGACAGAGGAGCCCTGGTGGGCTACAATCCATGGGGTCTCAAAGAGTTGGAGACGACTGAGAAAGATTGAAGGCGGGAGGAGAAGGGGACGGCAGAGGATGAGATGGTTGGATGGCATCACCGACTCAGTGGGCATGAGTTTGAGCAAGCTCCAGGGGATGGTAAAGAACAGGGAAGCCTGGTGTGCTGCAGTCCACAGAATCACAAAGAGTCAGACATGACTGAGCGACTGAACATAAGGAACAGAAAGCACCTATATATGGCTGCTGGCTCCTCTGTTGGGTACATGGAAGAGTTTTTTGATTGCATCACAAACCAAGGAAAGAAGGGAACTATCAAGCTCTGGTCACATTGTGACATTTCTTTTCTGAATATTTTCTTTTTTGGTGTAGTTCTAACCTGTGTCATTTTTTTCTGCATTCCCTTTCTTATATTTCATTATTAAAGAAATGAGTTGATTTCTGTGTATTAATCTTGTATCCTTCTACCTTGCTGTGATATTTATTTTCTGTTTTTTTTTCTTGTGAGTATAACGAATGCACACTTTATACAGAAACATAGTTATACCATTTTTATTTAATGCGTATCTGATAATGTAGGATTTCAGTTTCTTTTTTAGTTGGCGTTAATGTTTTTAAAGGAATGTGTATGATTTAAATTTTGAAATACTGAGTATAATGTAGTTATCTTCCCAGTTCATTTCTATCATCAATTATATGTGCTTCATTTTTTTTTTTCTGGGACAGTTTTCCAGTTGATTTTTAATTTTACCTTTCTGTTAAAAAACTGAACACTCAGCTCTGTTCTAACTCTGTTTCACGTCTTTCTCTCTGTCAGTTGGTGCTATCTTTATTATCACCATCTTTTCACTTTCTTTAAATAATTTTCTTGAGTTGATTTTATGTCTTTCATGAACTATATATATATTTTTCTATTAAATGCATTTTACCATCAAAATTTCTGTCTCCTTGTGTTTGATATGACCAATTTGGCTAGCATATGATTGGACTTTGTTTTTAATCTTGCAGCTTGAAACTGGTTGGTCTTTGAGTCTAAAGATTTTTGTCTTTCACCAAAGCTGCAGAGTTCTCCACTATTTTAATATTGCCTCTTCTGCATTAAAAAAAACCCATTTAAATATATTTTGGGTCTTTTTATATATTTAGTCAGTTGAATCTAAAACTTCCGCTTAATGTTTCGACTTCATTTTTCTGTAGTTCGCTCTGCATTGTTTGTGTACATCTATATTATAATCTAACCCACTCCAGTGTCCTTGCCTGGGGAGTCCCAGGGACGGGGGAGCCTGGCGGGCTGCCGTCTGTGGGGTCGCACAGAGTCGGACACAACTGAAGTGACTTAGCAGCAGCAGCAGCATATTATAAGCTATTAGTATTCTCTTCAGCTATCTTAGTCTGTAATTCTTCCATTTAGTTTTAGGGTTTTTTTTTTTTTTAAGTTTTTTTCACTTAAAAATTTTGTTTGCTAATTTCTCAAAAATCTTCCTGGCTATTTTTATGGTATTTTGTTTTTTATGTTGCTAATTCTATTTTTTTTTTTTTTTTAGATATTTAATTCATATTTATTTTACGTCCTGCATTGACAGTTTTAATGCCTGATATCTTTGGGGGCTGATAGCCTACTGATTTATGCTAATGACTATCACTCTTGGTAGGGGGGGCATCATATATTTTGTGATTTTTTTATTGTAATATTTTGGATCTATGTCTATGAGGTAGAGACATTTTATGAAGGTGTCTCTGAACCTTCAAACCGTGAAATCTATAAACTGTATACATGGTTGGTGTGAGGGGTCAGAGGTGGAGACTGCAAAAGCTTGTGCTCTTGACCGCTTTTGAGCATAGCCTAGTATCCAGAATAGTTTAAATGTTGATAATGTTAGTCTGAAACACATTCAGCATCTTCTACCCTGACAGTTTTTCTCTAATCGAATGGCATTGTCTTCGTAGAACGAAGAAGGTGATTTTTGCTTTTCTGACAAAAGCAAATTTTCTTAAAGGAATTCTTGGGCAGTGAAAAAAATCTTTTTTTAAATTTTTAATTGAAGGATAATTGCTTTACAATGTTGTGTTGGTTTCTGCTGTACAGCAAAGGTGAATCAGCCGTACGTATAAATATATCCCCTCCCTCCAATGGAAACTTCTCATCATCTCCAAACTTAGGAAGGTTTCACAGAGTAATCTTTTCACGTACATAGTTGATGTCAAGATCTGGATGGAAATTTTTACAAAATCATCTATATGCCTGGGGGATTTTTTCCCCTCCTGTTAAGCAGTCAAGTTACCAAATTAATATCTTTGGTCTTTGGAAGTTTGCTAAATTGCAGATGCAATATATTGATGGACAGATGTCTGTTTCTCTCTCTCTCTCTCTCTTTTTTAATATTTTTGGTGAAAGCAACTGAGGGACCATAGACTAATATGACAGTGATTTTTTTTTGTTTGTTTGTCTTTGTTCTTGTGTGTGCCTTTCTCTGCTTGTCCTGAATCAACAGGGATTAGTCAACTGATAGACTAAGCAAAGCGGGAAAATGATTCTCAAAGACACTTAGCTTTGCTGTTCCCAGGCTTGATATCCAAGGATCAGTACTTTTTACAAGTACCCCAAAGTGCTTCTTATCATCAGACAAGTCAGGGAAGCACTAATTTACGGAATCCCCTCTCCATTAACCACACACTCAATTTACAAAATGACCCAGATGCTTGTGAAACGTTTTTTTTTTTTTTTCCTGTTAAGTGCCAACGTCAAGATACAAGATATGATAGCTTAGGATGAATGATGTCAGATTCTTGATCTCTGAAGAAGAAGATTTAGCTTCGGGACCAGAGACCTGGCTTGACCGCTCAGGGCTCTTGGGTGGCAGAGGTTTTAACTACAGTGAAAAGGGTCAGAGAAAGCTTCTGACATAGACATCAGAAGGAGGTGGGAAGTGCCCCACTTCCTAGTCTTTGGCAAGGGAATTATATACTTTTTAATTAGCTATTACAATAAGTCAAAAGCATATCTCAAGGTCGTAAAAATTTTACCAGACCCACTCCCCTAATACACATTCTAAGATACCAGGATTAGTCAGAAGGTTCTCAGGAAGGAGAAACTGTCCTCAAGCAGGATACACTGTTGTTATATAATCCCTAGTACAGAGTTTAAACTGAGTTGTTTTTTGTGTAATCGTCAGTTCCCAGCTTAAAGAAAAAAAAAAAAACAACGATTTTATGTGATTAAGACTAAGGAATGTAGACGGGGAAAAAAAAGTTTGTCCTTTCGTTCTCTTTGAGAATTCCAGACCTCTATCTCCTCCTCGAGACCCCCAGACCCGTCTCTCCTCAGGGACCCCCGCACTTCTTATCAACCTGCCTAGGAATTGACTGTGTCAGATAAATACATTTCACCGTCAGAAATCTGCAAAATTCTCATAGACTATGAATTCATGAATACCCTCATTGGTGCATACCATGTTTTTGTCTTCCACTGATTCTCAGTCATTCTTTTTTATATTTTTGGCTTGTGGTGGGTCTTCACTGCTGTGTATGGGCTTTCTCTAGTTGCGGCAAAAGGGCCTACTCTCTGCTTGCCTTGTCTGGGCTTCTCCTTGTGGTGGCCTGTCTCTTGTTGGGGAGCACAGGCCCTAGGGCGCACATACTTTGGTAGTCGCAGCCTCTGGGCTCTGTAGTTGTGGCACATTGGCTCAGTTGCTCCACGGCATGTGGGATCTTCCTGGACCAGGTAGAGAACACCACGGATAGGTGTCCGGTTGCCCTGCAAGGTAGGGTCTTAACCACTGGACCAGAAGTGAAGCCCTCAATCCCTGTTCTTAAGCTCTCAGGCATATGGGAGCAGGAAAGCACGTTACCAGTTAGAATTTTGTTATCTTGAAACGTTATTACCTTGGAATGCATGTCATCTACTGGCTTAAAGATGGTTGTATACCTGTTGTGTTCCTGGCATAGACATAGTGGGCACACGGTGGGAAGGACATGGTAGCTCAGCTCTCGAGCTGTAGGTTCATCAGCTTCTCGTCATCTGTGTCCCCTGCTGGATGGGTTGTTTGTTGCTATTCAGTCCCTAAAAGTCATGTTCGACTCTCTGTGACCCCATGGACTGCAGCACACCAGGCTCCTCTCTCTTCCACTATCTTGAGGAGCTTGCTCAAACTCAAGCCTGTCAAATCGCTGTTGCCATCCAACCATCTCGTCCTCTGTTGCCTCCTTCTCCTCCTACCCTCAATCTCTCCCGGCATCAGGGTGTTTTCCAGTGAGCTGGCTCTTTGCATCAGGTTACCAGAGGTATTGGAGCTTCAGCTTCACCATCAGTCCTTCCAATGAATGTTCAGGGTTGATTTCCTTTCAGATTGACTGCTTTATCTCCTTGCTGTTCAAGGGGCTCTCCAGAGTCTTCTCCAGCACCACAATCTGAAAACATCAGTTCTTTGGTGCTCAGTCTTCTTTATGGTCCAACTGTCACGTCCGTACATGACTACTTGAAAAATCATAGCTGTGACTATACAGACCTTGGTTGGCAAAGAAATGTTTCTGCTTTTTAATATGCCACTAGATGGGTACCTTGGGGCAACCTGTATAAACTCTGGGAGGCTCATTTTCCCTTACCGTGAAATAGGCAAAATAATTCCTCTGATTGTAATGGGTGGATCCTAAAGTCAGATGATGTACATAAATTGCTTTCGGAGGGTTAAGTATTCAAGAAACGAGACTATCTCCTAGTGTTATTGTGAGTAGTGGCCATTTTTTTGGTGAATAATTGTGTTTGTTTATTTTTGGCTGTGCTGCATCTTCACTGCTGTCTGGGCTCGTCTCTAGTTGCAGGGAGTGAGGGGCCACTCTCTAGCTGCCGCGCTCCAGGCTTCTCATTACGGAGGCTTCTCTTGTTGCAGAGCACAGGCTCTAGGGTGTGTGGGCTTCAGTAGTGGTGGCTCCGGGCTTAGTTGCTCTGTGGCCTGTGGGATCCTCCTGGATCAGGGATGGAACCCGTGTCTCCTACATCAGCAGGTAGATTCTTTACCACTGAGCGCCAGGGAAGTGCAAAATTTTATGTTGGTGATTATTGCTGTTATTATTAGAAGTCGTGGCAACCGCCCGTGAGGAGGACAGAATGCCGATACCAGACGGTGCAGCAGGGTGTCCATGTGTGTTTACTGTACTTTACGCACTGCGAGCACCACAGTTCCAGTGCAGTCAGGAAATAATGGAGCGTCTGGGGATACAACTTGCCATCGCTGTTCACGATTAACCGCTACTTGTCACTTTCACAGAGAAGTCTGCAGTGTTCTTTCCATACAAAATATCTTGTATTAATAGCCAGAAACCAGAACTGAAAGAGACACGCGTACCCCAGTGTTCATCGCAGCACTGTTTACAATAGCCAGGACATGAAAGCAACCTAGATGTCCATCAGCAGACGAATGGATAAGAAAGCTGTGGTATATACACACAATGGAGTATTACTCAGCCATTAAAAAGAATACATTTGAATCTGTTCTAATGAGGTGGATGAAACTGGAGCCCGTATACAGAGTGAAGGAAGCCAGAAAGAAAAACACCAATACAGTATACTAACACATATATATGGAATTTAGAAAGATGGTAATAATAACCCTGTATACGAGACAGCAAAAGAGACACTGATGTAAAGAACAGACTTTTGGACTCTGTGGGAGAAGGCGAGGGTGGGATGATTTGAGACAGTAGCATTGAAACATGTATATTATCATATGTGAAACAGATCGCCAGTCCAGGTTTGATGCATGAGACAGGGTGCTCGGGGCTGGTGCACTGGGACGACCCTGAGGGATGGGATGGGGAGGGAGGTGGGAGGGGGGTTCAGGACAGGGAAACACATGTACACCTGTGGCGGATTCACGTCAAGTATGGCAAAAACCACTACAGCATTGTAAAGTAATTAGCCTCCAATTAAACAATTTATTAAAAAAAAATATCTTGTATCAAAAGTTCCAAGTTATTCAGAGCAGTAAGCCTTGACTATCAAGAAAGGAAGGGCAGGACTTTTAACAGAATTAGGAAAGTGAAGAATTTAAGGAGAAGAATAAATGTTTGCAATTAACTCTGTTTTGAGATACTGCAGATTATCAATGTGATGATGGCCTTGTGCCTACGATAATTCTTCAGTTTTCTTGATCCTTTTTTTTTATAGGTAGAATGATGAATGCCAGTTCATAGCATCCAAAATAAACAACATTTCCTTGGTCACTTATAGTTGCTCCCTATAGACTTATAGGCTTCCCTGCTGGCTCAGACAGTAAAGCGTCTGTCTGCAATGCAGGAGACCCAGGTTCCATCCCCGGGTGGGGAAGATCCCCTGGAGAAGGGCATGGCAACCCACACCAGTATTCTTGCCCGGAGAATCCCATGAACAGAGGAACCTGGTGGACTACAGTCCGTGGGGTCTCAGAGAGTTGGACACAACTGTGTAACTAACACACAAACAAGGCTGCCTCAGTTCAGGAAGACATGATTGAATTTGGGGATAACAGCCTTAAAGGGCTAGGGTGAAGCACGTTTGCAATTTTTTTTTTTTTTTTTAGATTTTATCGGGAAGCATTTTAGATAAATACAAGAGTTAAGAAAATAGTATCATAGCGTTGTTGTCCAGCCACCCTTACACATCCAGGCCAGCACACAGCTTCAAGCTACACACACACGGAAATAGCCATTTGTGGGGACACCCCTGATGGTCCAGTGGTTCATAATCCGCCTCCCAACGCGGGGGATGTGGGCTTGATTCCTGGCAGGGGAACTGAGATGGCCACGGAGCGGCTAAGCCCATGTGCCACAGCTGCTGAGCCTGCACACAGTAGAGAGTTGGTGCCCTGCAACGACAGATCCCACGTGACGCCCGTAAGACCAGACCCAGCCAGATAAATAAATACTTGTTTAAACCAAATAGTATAATAAACTTGCCATCCCTCAGCTACAACACACGCACTCCCAGCCCCTCTCATCTCACTACACCCTCCCCTCTGGTTTGGACGATCTTGAAGCCAAGCCTAGACTTGCGTCTTCCCTTCAGTAAACATTTCATCTGTTCGCCTCCAGCACGTGGGACTCCTTTGTTACGAATGAGGTGAGCATGTGAATTTGGAGCGCACACGTGAGCCATGGAGCCTGTTTTGTGAGTGGCGCGGCTTGTCAGGATCCGCAGACAAAATCCACCGTGCAGACGTACCTGCCTGGGGTGAGAATATTCATCACACAGAAGCGGTGCCTCGCAGGGATTAGAGGAGCACAGCGTTGCTTACTCTGCATGTTCTTTGCAAGTTCGTTGCCTCCAAGAGACACCTCTCTTTAAAAAAAAATTTTTTTTATTTATTTGGCTGCTTCATGCGGTATGTGAGATATTAGTTCCCCAACCAAGGAATGAATGCGTGCCCCGTCCGATTGAAGGTCAAAATCTTAACTCCTGGATCGCCAGGGAAGTCTCCAAGAGACACCTTTCTTAACAACACCAGCCTTAGCTGACTGCCGTGGCCTCTTGGTTCCTGTTTAGCCGCTCACTCATGTCTGACTCTTTGCAGCCCCGTGGACTGCAGCACGCCAGGCTCCCCTGTCCATCACCATCTCCTGAAGTTTGCTCAAACTCATGTCCATTGAGTCACTGATGGGCTCTTGATCAAGACAGTATTTTCCATGTGCCACAACTACATTAGACAAAGCCTTATTTGACAATTTTCTGTCAGTGATCAGAATAGGGTAAAAGTGGCCAAATAACCCTGGTTGTCCAGGACACCCTTGGGTTTTGCCCTTTGCTCCTGAGCAAGGCCTGTGTGTAAACTCCTTCCACTCAAAACTGCCCAGACTTGAACCATTCAATCCGTGGTAACCCTGGATAGCTGTGTCTTAAGCTAGCTTGGAGGTGGAGACTGACAGAGGAGCTACCCCAGATGGAAGCGCATAGTCCAGTTGCCATGAGTATACAGGATTTGCAGAGAAGCCACTGGTCAAATTTAACAGTGGCAGGAGCTCAGTTGATTGAACAGGCGAGTCCACGGGATACTGCGAAGGGTCTGGTGTCCTCTGCTCTAGCTTTCGGCTTCCCAGGTGGCTCAGTGGTGAAGCATCTGCCTGTCCGTGCAGGAGATGCGAGAGACGTGGGTTCAGTTCAGCACTGAGGATAAGTGATCTCTTCCCTTTGCTGCTATGAAGATTAAAGATCCCACGTGCTAGAGCTAAGACCCAGCGCAGCCAAGCAAACAAATAAATATTTAAAAATAAAAAAGAGGTAGAAAGTGGCCCAGTGTATCTGATTGTGAAACCATGAATTATAAGGATGTTACAGACGCAGAGTGGGTAGGCACTGATGATAGATCTGCTTCAAGGGAGCAGGAGAATTGAAAAGGACAAAGTGAATCAGGTCCGCCAGACCACATTGATGGAGGAGGTCAGAGAAAGGAGCCAGATGGAAATGAAGCAACATGCAGTGAAGACTGAAGGGAATTTTCAGGCAAGATTGCTCTGGGTAGACCAGAATGCGTAAAGCCCCAAAGCAACAAGACTAAAGCACCTTAGTCAGATAGGGACTTTTTGTGCAACAAGTGGACCAGCTTTCAGTTCAGTTCAGTCACTCAGTGGTGTCCGACTCTTTGTGACCCCGTGGACTGCAGCAGGGCAGGCCTCCCTGTCCATCTCCAACTCCTGGAGCTTGCTCAGACTCATGCCCATTGAATCGGTGATGCCATCCAACCATCCCATCCTCTGTCATTCCCTTCTCCACCTGCCTTCAATCTTTCCTAGCATCAGGGTCTTTTCAAATGACTCAGCTCTTTGCATCATGTGGCCAAACTATTGGAGTTTCAGCTTCAACATCATTCCTTTCAATGAACACCCAGGACTGATCTCCTTTAGGATGGACTGGTTGGATCTCCTTGCAGTCCAAGGGACTCTCAAGAGTCTTCAACACCACAGTTCAAAAGCATCAATTGTTTGGTGCTCAACTTTCTTTATAGTCCAACTCTCATGTCCATACATGACCACTGGAAAAACCATAGCTTTGACTAGATGCACCTTTGCTGGCAGAGTAATGTCTCTACTTTTTAATGTGCTGTCTAGGTTGGTCATAGCTTTTCTTCCAAGGAGCAAGCATCTTTTAATTTTATGGCTGCAGTTACCATCTGCAGTGATTTTGGAGCCCCTCAAAATAAAACCAGCCACTGTCTCCCCATCTATTTGCCATGAAGTGATGGGACCGGATGCCATGATCTTCGTTTTCTGAATGTTGAGCTTTAAGCCAGCTCTTTCACTCTCGTCTTTCACTTTCATCAAGAGGCTCTTTAGTTCTTCTTCACTTTCTACCATAATGGTGGTGTCATCTGCATGTATATTCTGACCTATATTGTGTGTGTCTATATATGTATAAATGCAATCAGATATGTGTAGTTTGTATATGTACCTCAGGTATTTATAGCCATATATGTATATATGTAGTTGTGAGAGACTCAATTCCTAGGCAGATTGATAAGAAGTCCAGGATCCCCGAGGAGGAGATAGGGGTCTGAGGTTCTTAAGGCGATAGGGGTCTGGGATTTTCAAGGAGGAGGAAAGGACAAACATCTTTTTTTTTTTTTTTCTGCATTCCTTAGTCTTAGTCACATAAAACTTTTTTTGTTTGTTTTTTTTTTTTTTCTTTAAGCCTGAACTGATGACTATACAACAAACAGCTCAGTTTAAACTCTATACTAAGGATTATAGAACAACAATGTATCCTGCTTGAGGACGGTTTCTCCTTCCTGAAAACCTTCTGACTAATCCTGATATCTTAAAATGTATATTATGGGAGTGGGTCTGGCAGGATCTTTCTATTGATAAGTTCTAATCATGTTATCCTAAAATGTAAATTGTGGGAGAGGGTCTGGTAAAATTTTCGCAAACGTGAGACGTTCTTTAGATTTATTGTAATAACTAATTAAAAAAGTATGTAACTCCCTCGCTAACACTAGTGAGGGGGGCACTCTCTGTCCCCCTTCTGATGTCTGTGTCAGAACGTTTCTCTGTCCCTTTTCTTACTTTAGTAAAACCCTGCTACGCAAAAGCTCTTGAGTGATCAAGCCTGGTCCCTGGTCCCAAAGCTAAACCTTCCACAAATCTGACGTTGTTTACTATCGTAAGCTATCAGTTGTAGATACACACACACACACACACACACACAGGATCCAGAATGTGCATTCCAGGAACACAGAAGAGAAAAAGGATCGTCCATTTCAGTTCTGTTACAGGAAATAGGAGGTCATGTTAATGGAGAATTTTACCATGTGAATTTTTTAACCACAAGCCAAATATTTTCTGCCAGTATCTCTCTACCAACGGTTAACTAAAAAAAGATGCTCAATATAAGAGTTGTGAGTTAAGTTTTATTTGGGGCAGTATGAGGACTGTAGCCTGGGAGACAGCACCTCAATAGTTCTGAGAGCCTGCTTCAGAGAGGCAGTGGGGGGAGGTCCATATATAAGATTTTGGTGAAGGGGGAGTTCAGATAATTAAGCACTCATTTTACTAAAGGTTTTCTGCCAGTCAGAGGAGCTGATGTCACCAGGAAAGACTTCCCTGGTGGCTCAGATGGTTAAGCGTCTGTCTACAATGCAGGAGACCCCGGTTCGATCCCTGGGTTGGGAAGATCCCCTGGAGAAGGAAATGGCAATCCACTCCAGTACTATTGCCTGGAAAATCCCATGCACAGAGAAGCCTGGTAGGCTACAGTCCATGGGGTCGCAAAGAGTCAGACATGACTGAGCAACTTTACTTTCACTTTCTAGATGTGAGAAGATCCTGAAATCACCTCCTGAACATATCTAACTATCTAGAGACCTGTCCCACCAGATTCCCTGGAGCACTCAGTTCCTCACTCCGCCCTGAGCTTCCCTCAGGGGGCGCTGAAGCTCAACAGCTACAGAGCACAGGGTTCAGTCTCCGCAGAAAAAGTGAAGGAAAGTCAAGTCGCTCAGCTGTGTCAGACTCTTTGCAGCCCCATGGACTGTAGCCCACCAGGCTCCTCCGTCCATGGGATCCTCCAGCCAAGAATACTGGAGTGGTTTGCCATTTCCTCCTCCAGGGGATCCTCCCGACCCAGGGATCAAACTCGGGTCTCCCGCAGGCAGATTCTTTACCATCTGAGACACCAGGGAAGCCCTGGAAAATGCTCTTGGCAAGCGCCAATTTGTAGTTGAGACAACAGTCATCCAAAACAATAAAATAATTGTAAACAAAGTTCTGCATATATGGAAAATATGGTGAAGATCGTCTAACTCAGTAAGGCTGTATTTCTGTTCTTGTGTGCTGGGTACATTCTAAGAACTTGCTTTGTATTCACAGCATCCTTTGCCTGGATTTTTTTTTTCTTGTTGAGTTAGGTCTGGGAAGACAATGGCTAGTAGAATGGGCGGGTGGAGGGGGGTTGATGAATTGTGTACTTAATAAAACAACAGGTGATTGAAATATATTTGAATTCACCAGAAGGAATCAACGAGATCTGGAAAAGTGTTAGTATTCACCCCTGGACCAGAAAGTCATGCGATTCGAATCTTCCTCCTCCCAGCTTTGGCTGCAGTGACAGAGCAAGGTAGATGGGGTGTGTGAAGATTTTAAGATAAGAAGACACTCTGGGATCATGCTAAGTTGGCTGATCAAGTCAACTGTTGCCATATAAAACAGCAGAAATGAAGGCCATAGGATAGTTCAACTAGCTGTCTGTGTGGGGCCATTCGGGTGAAAGGCTGAGGGACCGATTGTGGTCAGACAAGAGCAGTGAATCTTTGTCAACCAGGAGTGTGAGTCTGTGAAGCCAGTGGGTGATGGGATCAGGCAGATTGTTGACATCCATCAAGTGAGGCTGGGTGACAGCAAAAAAACCCAAAAAAATCCATAGTGAAAACCATGGAATGTGTCTGCAGTATTTCATTATGATACACGCTCTAAGATGAAAGTGATGTAAGATGTTGAGAAGTCACATTTGTTTTTTAAGTACAGGAGATAATGCTCTAGGGAGAGTATAATGCATGACCAAGGTCATGTTGAGAGTTCATGAAAAAACAAGGACTAGAAATACTTTGTTTCTCCCAGATTCCAGTGAATATTCTATATGCCACATTACCTCTTGTTTTTCTTTTTAAAAATAATTGAATAATTGTTAAAGAAAGCTGTGACAAGCCTGCTGCTGCTAAGTCACTTCAGTCGTGTCCAACTCTGTACGACCCCATAGATGGCAGCCCACCGGGCTTCCCCGTCCCAGGGATTCTCCAGGCAATAACACTGGAGTGGGTTGCCATTTCCTTCTCCAATGCATGAAAGTGAGAAGTGAAAGTGAAGTTGCTCAGTTGTGTCCAACTTTTCACAACCCCATGGACTGCAGCCTACCAGGCTCCTCCGTCCATGGGATTTTCCAGGCAAGAGTACTTGAGTGGGGTGGCAAGCCTAGACAGCATATTAGAAAGCAGAGACATCCCTTTGCTGACAGAGGTCCATCTAGTCAAAGCTAGGCTTTTGCCAGTAGTCATGTACACATGTGAGAGCTGGACTATAAGGAAGGCTGAGCGCCAAAGAATTGATGGTTTCACATTATGGTCATTATGGTGCTTGAGAGTCCCTTGGACTGCAAGGAGATCCAACCAGTCCATCCTAAAGGAAATCAGTCCTGAATATTCACTGGAAGGCCTGATGCTGAAGCTGATATACTTTGGCCACCGATGCTGAAGCTGAAGCTCCAGTACTTTGGCCACCTTATGCAAAGAGCTGACTCATTGGAAAAGACCCTGATGCTGGGAAAGATTGAAGGTAGGAGGAGAAGGGGACGACAGAGGATGAGATGGTTGGATGGCATCACTGACTCGATGGACATGAGTCTGAGCAAACTCCGGGAGATGGTGATGGACAGGGAGGCCTGACGTGCTGCAGTCCGTGGGGTGGCCAACATTCGGACACGACTGAGTGACTGAAAACAACAGCTAAACTTTAAAGCAACCAAAGGAATACCATCTAGTGTTTGTTTAATTTTCCCCATTGATTTTCAACATTGAAGTATATGTAAAGTATACGTGGACAAAAAAAAAGTATTATTTTGAGCATACCACCACTCAGTGTGGGCTTACTCATGCACATCACCATGACAAATGGTGTGGTCCATCCAGTTCTGCATCATGTAATGGTCCCTTTAAACGCCTGGCCCTGCTCCTCAGGGTAATGAATTGAGATCCGTTGAAAGTGTAGATCTTATGTGCTTGGCACTTGCCCTCTTCACATTATTGTTTAAAGCAATAAAAGCTTTAGTAATGCACAGGTTTTTTCCTCCTCTCATTTCACACAGTATATTCGTCTGATCTGGCTACTCTGGGGCTTCATGACATGACTTCGTTGCACTTTCTCAAAGTGTTTTGGCTCCTAGCATTCCTTCCCACCCGTGTTCAGGTGAAAATATGGTCTGGAAGTGAGTTTCATCAGTCAGCAATCTCTTATTGTACACCTAGGCCAGTTTTTTCATTTTAGCCTTAGGCCCTTTAAGTCACCGGTCCCCAAGCTTCTTGGCCCCAGGGGCCAGTTTCATGTTGGGTGTAAGCTAAGTCAAGCTGCCCAGAAAGGCTCAAAACCTGTAACCCCCATGCTTGTATGAAAGAGAGGTACGGATTTGAACCTCATATATATATATATGTATTTTTTGAGACATCATTGAGTTGTACACTTTAAGTTTCTTGTCTTAACCTTGTTTGTGGCTCAGCTCTCACATGCATACGTGACTCCTGGAAAAACCATAGCCTTGACTATACAGACCTTTGTCGGCAAAGTGATGTCTCTGCTTTTTAATATGCTGTCTAGGTTGGTCATAGCTTTCTTTCCAAGGAGCAAGCGTCTCTTAATTTCATGGCTGAAGTCACCCTCTGCAGTGATGTTGGAGCCCAAGAAAATAAAAGTCTGTAACCGTTTCCACTTTCCCCCTTTCTATTTGCCATGAAGTTACGGGACTGGATGCCATGCTCTTGGTTTTTTTGATGTTGAATTTCAAGTCAGCATCTGCAATCTCCTGAACAGGGGACAATAGAACTCTTTATTGATTGGCCAGTCAGAGTGCTGGACATGCCTACATTATCTCTTAAATGTATTTATTTGAGAGAAGCTCAATACACACACAGGGAATGAACAGATTGCCAGTTTGTCCTGTGCTTTTCGTGATTGTTGAAACATCTTTGGTTTTAGATGATGAATTTATAGTTACATGTGGAGCCAAAATACGTTAATTTTTTACAATGTAGCATTGAAAGGATAAGCGTAAAAAATGGCAAATAAAAGTTCTAAACAAGAGCGTAACATTAAGGGGGAACATTTATAATTGTGTAAAGAAGAGAAAGTATTGGGTGAACAAGGAGTAAATCACTTCATCTGTGCAAATGATACTCCATGACAAGCATTTTAAGTGTAGGAGAAACAGACAAAAGTTAATTTAGAAACTCACCATATGAGCGACTTAGCAGCAGCATATGAGCCAAGCTGCCATTTCAACCGAGTCAGCCTCAGTTACTGTCCCCCTGGATGACATATTTATATGTCCTGGCTCACTGTGGGGTGATTCATGTGGCTACATCATCCTTACCCTCTGTTGCCAGTGTACTGCCTCAGATTAAAATATAAACACTCCCTCGCGCCTGCCCCCTGCTTCTGAAGCATCATTAACTTCGTCTGAGGGCACATTTGGTTATGAGCCAGTAAAATCCTTACGCGCAGTATTTAAACAAGATGGCAGTGATATATGACGTTCAGTTCTCTCCCTTTTATCTCGCTGTCAAGTTGGACAAGCTCAGCTCTTAATAAGAGTCGAGGGCTTGGCCAGATCACAGCTCGGTCTCCTGTAAATTAAAAGGGTGTGTCTCTTCCCTGCATCCTTCCCCTTAAGTGGGAACCTTGAGTTCGTTCTTTAAGTTTGTGAATCTGTTTCTGAATTTGTTTGTACATCAGTGCATTTCTACCATTGCTTTTTAGATTCTGCTTATAAGGGTTGCCATACTATAGTTAGAGAGTTTGGGATGGACGTGTACACACCATTGTATTTCACATGGAGAACCAGCAAGGACCTGCTGGACAGCACAGGGAACTCTGCTCAATCCTCTGTAATAACCTTATGGTCACCAGGGGGAAGGATGGGGGAAGGGATAGTCAGGGAGTCTGGGATGGACATGGACACACTGCTGTATTTAACACGGAGAACCAGCAAGGACCTGCTGGACAGCACAGGGAACTCTGCTCAGTGTCATGTGGCAGCCTGGATGGGAGGGGAGTTTGGGAGAGAATAGATACGTGTCCATGTATGGCTGAGTGCCTTTGTTGTCTGTCTGAAATCATCACAAGACTGTTAATCAGCTATACCTCAATACAAAATAAAAAGTTTAACATGGGGGAAAATAGAGGAATATTTCGGGAGGCAATAAAGGAAGCAAAAAAAAAAAAGGTGTGTCTCTGCTATAAGCACTTGCATCTCAGCAGCTAACCTCGCTTTCAAACCTCCCTCTTCTCCAGTCCTCCCCTTAAGCTCTGTGAGTCTTCCAGTGGCCACCTGGCTGGTCAGTGTCTCCACAGAGCTCTGCTTCCTCTTTTTCCAGTTTGAATTGTTTACTTTGCCACTGGCCCATCTCAAAACCTCAGAACTCTCCTCTCCCATTTCTTAGGGTCTCGTATGATCTGCTCCTAGTTGGTTCACCATGTCCCAGCTCAGACTTAGAGCCTCTCTCCAGAAGAGCCTCACTGACTTTCTGACAGCCATCTCTGCCTGCAGTCTCTCCTGAAACCATTCGTGAATAGGCCAGAAGATTTACCTTTGTAGTTCTGCTTAGTCGCTTCAGTCGTGTCTGACTCTTTGTGACCCCATGAACTGTAGCCCAACAGTCTCCTCTGTCCATGGGATTTCCCAGGCAAGAATACTGAAGTGGGTTGCTGTTCCCTTCTCCAGGGGATCTTCCCCACCCAGGGATCCAACCCGTGTCTCCTGCATTGGAGGTGGATTCTTTACTGCTGAGCTATAAGGGAAGCCGTGTGTGTGTGTGTATGTGTGTGTGTGTTTGTAGACTGCATCTTAAAAAGAGTATTATCAAATTAACTGAATATTTTAAGACTTACTGAAAGGGAGATAAAAACAAACTTACAGAACGACAAAAAATTACTCTCCAAAGTCATGCTAACTCAAACTCCCACTGATGTGGTCCTTCTGTGATAAATCTTTTTGTTAGAGTTAAGAAGGGTTGATTATTCATCAGTAGATACAGACATTTCACAGGAATGCACCGCATTAATGTAAATGAAACCACCAAGGAGATTTTTTTTTTTAATTTCAAGTTCACTGCATCCAGCCATAACAGTCCATGGAAAATTCTTACTTAGAATAGCTCTCTTCAGTCTGACTCTCCATTTATGGGTAGAGGATTTCAGACGAGATTCAAACGTGTACAGAAATGTGAAATCATGTATATATGTTTGCCATGTTTTATACAATGTACATTATCAAACAGAAATAGCAATGTTTTATGTGTCTTTGCTGTGGTCAGAATTAAACCTGTTACCTCCGGGGCTGTTTGTACACTATTGCAACATGTCAAGAGTTTCTCAGGCATAGCTTTTTGCCCAGTCAGAAACCATGGTTCACACCTTTCCCCTTACCCACGTCTTACTTTTGTGATTCTCTCCTGGTTGCCTTTTCTCCTCCTGCTGCATTTTCTTTCTTTTCTTCACAGACATGTCTTCCTTCTCCACCCTGAAGATTCATCTCTGAGACAGTTCTCAGTCCCCTCATTGGGCTGGAAAACCCCAGCTTCATGTTCTGGCCTCTGCACTGTGGAGTGTCAAATCCGATGTCCAAACCTTCACAGCTACCTCTTTCAGCTGTGTGTGACTCTTTGTGACCCCCTGGACTGAGCCCACCAGGCTCCTCTGGTCCATGGGATTCTCCAGGTCAGAATACTGGAATGGGTTGCCGTGCCCTTCTCCAGGGGATCTTCCCGACTCAGGGATCGAACCCAGGTCTCCCACATTGCAGGCGATTCTTTACCGTCTGAGCCATCAGGGAAGCCAGCACAGAGAGGATGTAATAATAAAGGAAATAAAGAAATAAAATGTAATATGCTTGATTCATCCTCAAACCATCCCCCTGACACCTGCTGCCAGTCTGTGGAAAAATTATCTTTCATGAAACCCATCCGAGGTGCCAAAAAGGTTGGGGACCACTGCTGTAGAAGGTGGGCTTCCCAGGTGGTGCTAGTGGTAAAGAACCCACCTGGCAATGCAGGAGACGTAAGAGGTGCAGGTTCGATCCCTGGGTTGGGAAGATCCCCTGGAGGAGGAGGGCATGGCAACTCGGTCCAGTATTCTTGCCTGGAGAATCTGCATGGACAGAGGAGCCGGGAGGGCTACAGTCCATAGCGCTGCAAAAGAGTCAGACACGACGAAAGGGACTTAGCACACGGTAGAGGGCAGAATAAGAAGCCTGCCCGTCAAAGATGTCTCCATTGTAATTCCCGGAGTCTCTGAACTTGTGGCTTTCCGTGGCAACGTTGCAGATGGAATTAAGGCTCCCCACCTCCTGAGACAAAGTAGATTATTCAGACGCATCCAGTGTCACCCCAGGGGTCCTGACAGGTGGAGGAGGCAGGCAGGGATATAGTGTGAGAAGCACTGGAAAGCAAAGCCCAGGCTGGCTTTGAAGGTGGCGGAAGGGGCTGGGAGTCAAGGACTGTGGGCTCCTCCGGGATTCTTACCCGAGCTTCCGGAAGGTACTGGATTCCTGCAGACATCTTCTCGTTGGCCTCGTGAAACCCATCTTGGACTTTTAGCCTTCAGAACTGTAAGATAATAAATTTGACTTGTGCGAAGCCACTGCGTTTGTGATGACCTCCTGCCGCAGCGCTGGAGATGAGTGCGTAGGTGAGATTTCTCATGAACACCAGTTTACTTGAATACGTTGCAGACTTCCAGCTGGATTCTCCGGGTGCCTGAATCAGAGGCACCCCAATGCCTTGTGTGCCTAATTAGGAAATGCAGTTCTCCTTCTTCTGTCCTCTGAATCCAGTCGTTTATTCCAGATCTGAATCTGGCTCAGTTCCTCTGGGCACTGCTTTACTTCAAGCCTTTGTCATTTCTCACGTGCTATTTTTTGTGGTAACTGGTGTCACTGAATATGCTTTCTTCTAAAGTCGCTCAGTCGTGTCCGACTCTTTGCAACCCCGTGGAATTCTCCAGGCCAGAATACTGGAGTGGGTAGCCTTTCCCTTCTCCAGGGGATCTTCCTGACCCAGGGATCGAACCCAGGTCTCCCTCATTGTGGACGGATTCTTTACCAGCTGAGCCAGCAGGGAAGCCCAAGAATACTGGAGTGGGGTAGCCTATCCCTTCTCCAGGGGATCTTCCTGACCCAGGAATCAAACTGGGGTCTCCTGCATTGCGGGCAGATTCTTTACCAACTGAGCTATCAGGAAAGCCCAATATATACTTTGGACGTCCCTTTGAAAGAAAAACGAAAGTGAAATCGCTCAGTCGTGTCCGACTCTTTGTGACCCCATAGACTGTAGCCTACCAGGCTCCTCCATCCAGGGGATTTTCCAGGCAAGAGTACTGGAGTGGGTGGCCATTTCCTTCTCCAGAGGATCTTCCTGACCCAGGGATCGAACCCGGGTCTCCCACATTGTAGGCAGACGCTTTACCGTCTGAGCCACCAGGGAAACCTATGGACCACCCTTTGGACCTCCCTAAACCCATCTTCTACTTGTGAGTAGTCGTTGGTGCTTAGTTGCTCAGTTGTGTCTGAGTCTGTGATCTTGTAGACTGTATAGCCCACTAGGCTCCTCTGTCCATGGGATTCTCCAGGCAAGAATACTGGAGTGGGTTGCCGTTTCCTTCTCCAGAGGATCTTCCCCACTCAGGGCCTGAACCTGCATCTTCTGTAATGGAGGCAGATTCTTTACCACTGAGTCAACCTTTATTTTTTCATAATTTTTTTTTAGTACTTAGAATACATTTTATTATTAATTTCAATATTATTTTGCATTAACATAAATGAAAGTCAGTAATATCCTAAAAATCTTTTAGACTGACTACATCAAAAATCTTTGTTTTTCTATTTGATCGTGGAAAATGTTGTGAGGCAGTTCAGTCTTTTAGTGTTTTTTTAGTTCTGCGATTATTTCCAGATTAGTGCTTTTTGTCACAATAAACCACTGTGTTTCAACTACTGGAATACTTTTATCCCAGAATTGAGAGCTATGGATTTTAAAATAGTATCCATGTATTTAGGGGTTCCCAGGTGGCTCGGTGGTAAAGAATCTGCCTGCCAATGCAAGAAGCGTAAGTTCAATCCCTGGGTCGGGAAGATCCCCTGGAGGAGGAAATGGCAACCCACTCCAGTGTTCTTGCCTGGGAAATCTCATGGACAGAGGAGCCTGGTGGACTGCAGTCCATGGGGTCACAAAAGAATCGGACACGAGTGAGTGACTGAGCATGCATGCACTCATCCATGTGTTTATATACAAAAAAAATCCATAAAATTGTTTGCCAGAACTATAAATGTTTTTATGATCCAAATTTATAAATCTTGGAAGAACTAAATGCTTGAAATAAAATAAACACAAGTCAAATATTGGCCCATTAAAATATTTTTTAAATAAAATATTCCTGCAAAGGATAAGTGAACCATAATTCACTATTGGTTATATACTGCTTTTATCCTTATAGCTGTCACAATAGCTAGGTGGGATCATTATATATTATACACATAAAATATATATACTTGCAGCCATAATTCACAGAAGTGTATGTTCATACAGATTTTATAGATACTAAATTATACATCTATACACATAAAATCTAATTTGGAAACATTATGCTCAGGCCAAAACAGCTTTGCTTACTTTAGTTTTCAATATTCCTGTCACTTGTATGGATTTTATTTAAAACCTACTGGAAGGACTGAAGCTGAAGCTGAATCTCCAATACGTTGGCTACCTGATGCGAAGAGCTGACTCATTTGAAAAGACCCTGATGCTGGGAAAGGTTGAAGGCAGGAGGAGAAGGGGACGACAGAGGATGAGATGGTTGGATGGCATCACTGACTTGATGGATGTGAGTTTGGGTAAACTCCTGGAGTGGGTGATGGACAGGGAGGCCTGAGTGCTGCAGTCCATGGGTCACAAAGAGTCAGACACGACTGAGGGACTGAACAGGGTTGACTGAAAGCATTTAATTTGCAGATGAATATTTATGTAACAGAGCCCAATTAATACTAATGCAAAACAGCCATCTTTCTTTTAGAACAGGCTCTAAACCTTTGACTTCAGACTTAGAAGCAGCAAACGAACGAAAGGGCAGGAGGGGAGAGGAGAGAAAACCTTTTTTTTTTTTTTAATTTTTATTTTAATTGGAGGCTAATTACAATATACTACCGTTCAACTTCTATATGTACAGGAAGGAAGGGATCATGAAAAACACTTCAGATGTGGCCTGTTTATTAGCGTGAAAACCTTTTTTCTGCTTCTCCGGGAACAAAAACATCCCCTTTGCAAAGATAACAGCTTCACAGTCTTGCGACCCCGGGGGCGGGGCGGGGGGCGGGGGGCGGGGGGCGGGGTAGAAACGCCCGTCCCTTCCTCTCCAGTTTTATGAACCGTTTGTTAACAGCTGTTCTTAGGACCCTCACCTCATTCTCACGTTTGACATTTTCTAATGCAAAGATGATGGTCGTTGTTTTATTTGTTTTTTAATTTATTTATTTCTTATTGGAGGATCATTGCATTACAATACTGTGTTGGTTTCTGCCATATATCGACATGAATCAGCCACAGGTATATGTATATCTCCTCTGTCTTGAAGCTCCTT
Source organism: Bos taurus (assembly GCF_002263795.3). Lineage (NCBI taxonomy): Eukaryota > Metazoa > Chordata > Mammalia > Artiodactyla > Bovidae > Bos > Bos taurus. The sequence goes on along the minus strand of NC_037357.1, from coordinate 134,786,743 downwards.
TCCTCCTCCCAGCCCACCTCCCTGTAGGTTGTCACAGAGTTCCCTGTGCCATCCATCAAATTTCCACTGGCTATCTTACCCTGGTGGCTCAGATGATAAAGAATCCACTGCAGTGTGGGAGACCTGGGTTCAGTTGCTGGGTCGGGAAGATCCCCTGGAGAAGGGAGCGGCTACCTAATCCAGTATTCTTGCCTGGACAATCCCATGGACAGAGGAGCCTGGCGGGCAACAGTCCATGGGGTTGCAAAGAGTCGGACATGAGTGAGCAGCTGAGCACACATCTGTTTTACATACGGTAACGTGTGTGTTTCAATGCTACCGTCTCCCTCTGTTCCAACCTCTCCTTCCCCCTCTGTGTTCACAGTGGCCTGTTTTGGAAGAAATCCTTCTCTTGGCTTTCAAGCAGCCAATCAACGCACGCGTAGACCTCATTTTAATCGTTACTGTAGAGAAAGGGAGTCCTAGACTTGATCGTTCAGGCCGCGTGTCTCTCGTACACACACACTCAGTGTCTTTTCAGGGGGAAAGTGAAAGTTGCTCAGTCGTGTCCGACTCTTTGCGACCCCGTGGACTGTCCATGGAATTCTCTAGGCCAGAATGCTGGAGTAGGTAGCCTTTCCCTTCTCCATGGGATCTTCCTGACCCAGGGATCAACCCGGGGTCTCCTGCACTGCAGGTAGATTCTTTACCAACTGAGCTATCAGGGAAGGTGGAGATTCTCTTAAATTAACTTTTGAGCAAATGGAAGGGACAGCTAGTGAAAGCACCCTAGTAATTTCCAGAGCAAATAAAGTTCACGGACACACCGGGCCAGGCTTGTAATCGGATGGTTCTGATGGCTCCTGTGTCTTTAGGCCATGCAACCTTGTCAAGCCTCAGTTCCCTTCATGCACAGGGATCTCTTGCTGTCTGCCAGTGGGTGTGTCCTCCACGGTATGAACTGTTGATGTGGAAAGTGTTGGAAAAGCAAACCTCTACCGGGGTGACTTCACCCAGATCGGAGGTCCCCAGCCTATAGGATCTTCAGCTAGACCGGGGGTCCCCAGCTTCCAGGATCTAATGCCTGATGACCTGAAGTGGACCTCATGTCATAATAAGAGAAATAAAGTGAAGTCGTTCAGTCGTGTCCGACTCTTTGCTACCCCATGGACTGTGGCCTTCCAGGCTCCTCTGTTCATGGGATTTCCCAGGCAAGAATACTGGCGTGGGTTGCCATTTCTTCCTCCAGGGGATCTTCATGACCCAGGGATTGATAAATGTAGCATGCTTGAATCATCCCAAACCCATCTGCAGACCCCGATCCATGGAAAATCTGTCTTCCATGAAACTGGTGTCTGGTGCCCAAAACGTTGGACACCGCTGCCCCTGATGACCTCCCGATGCCTTAGACCAGGAGTGACCGCCCTCGGTTATGAGTGTGTCTCAGGATGAAAACTGTGTGTCACTCCTGGTTCTCATGAATGAGAGACTTTTGTGTGAGAACAGATGTTCCTTTCGGTCTGGTCCTGAGTGCAGTGATGAGCAGCTGTGAACATGTGCCTGATTCATTGGTCTTCCCTCCTCACACACGAGTGTCAACATTCTTGTTGTTATTCAGTCGCTAAGTCGTGTTAGACTCTCTGTGACCCCATGGACTGCAGCATGCCAGGCTTCCCTGTCCATCACCAACTCCTGAAGCTTGCTCAAAATCATGTCCATCGAGTTGGTGATGCCATCCAACCATCTCATCCTCTGTCGTCCCCTTCTCCCGCCCTCAATCTTTCCCAGCATCAGGGTCTTTCCACTGAGTCAGCTCTTTGCATCAGGTGGCCAAAGGATTGGAGCTTCAGCTTCATCATCAGTCCTTCCAATGAATAGTCAGGGTTGATTTCCTTTAGGATGGACTGGTTTGATGTCCTTGCTGTCCAAGGGACTCTCAAGAGTCTTCTCCAGCACTACAATTTGAATGCATCAATTGTTTGGCGGTCAGTTTTCTTTTTATTTTTTTTTAACAGTATCAATGAAAAGGCAAAAAAACAAATCAATAAGAAATCATCTTTTTTCGTGTCTAGGCTGGTTTGGGATTGAGTTTGCATGTCCTGCGAATCCCCTACTATCATGAAAAATAATCCTTTGGGCCGAATATGCACCAAATTCTGGAAAGCTGAGATTTTCTTTTTGTGACTTTGCTGGTATGTCAAAGACACAAATTAATATAATGTGAAAGTGAAAGTCGCTCAGTCATGTCCGACTCTGTGCGACCCCATGGACTATACAGTCCATGGAATTCTCCAGGCCAGAATACTGGAGTGGGTAGCCTTTCCCTTCTTCAGGGGATCCTCCCAACCCAGGGATTAAACCCAGGTCTCCCACATTACAGGCAGATCCTTTACCAGCTGAGCCACAAGGGAAGCCCAAGACATCCTTATGTACCCAGGCCAGGTGGGTTCATGTCTCAAATCATTGGAAGTCAGATTAGACAAATCTCAATTATTATCATAGTCAGCAAACATTTAAAAATAAGTCTGCCCTTTCTGTGGCCTTGGTTTTCTTTGAGAATGTTATCATGGTTTAATTCAAGTACGAGTAACTAATGAGATAGAACCTGCAGGTTTTTTTTTTTTTTCCCCCTCCAAACTCCAGAAGATTTGCCAGAAGTTAATCTTCTCAAGAGGAAACCAAGAATGGCTCCCTGCAGGTAATTCAGTGTGTGGAGCAGAAGTGAAAAGGTGAGTTGAAATGAAGCACAAAATAAGAAAGTGTGGATTCTCGAAAACCAAGCCTCAGGTGAGACCCTCAGGACACCGTGTGTCCCCAGGCTTGCTAGAGTTGTCTGCTTAATTTATTTCTGGGGTCTAGTTTTGTAGCAGCAGCCCCCCAGACTCCACATGAATTCTGCCTCTGAAGTATGATTACCAAGATGTGAAAAATGATGGAATTCACTGAAATGATCAGAGAGCATCTGTCAAGATAACTTTTTGGCAAGGTTCCCAGCTTTTCATTACTTAAGAGAAGGAATAATATGTTCCCAGCTTTTCATTACTTAAGAGAAAGAATGAAGAAAAACTCAGAAAATGTTAATCACGACTGAAGTGTAACACCATCATGTACGTCTGAGAATATCCCATGACTAATTTTTTTGGCCTTTACAGCTATTTCTCTTCCCTCTGAGATACAACTTTACGGTGGGGAAAAATACTTTTTTTTTTTTAACCTACCAAGTTCTTATTAGTCAGTAAGTTTCCTTTATGGTTGATTCTGTATCATGTAAGGATACAGTTCATTGAGGGAGTAAATAAAAAGAAAAAAACTTGGCAAAATGATTCAGTTTTTTTTTTTTTTTAATGTGGACCATTTTAAAGTCTTTATTGAATTTGTTACAATATTGTTTCTGTCTTCTGGTTTGGTTTTGTTGTTATTGTTACAATGTTGTTTCTGTCTTTTGGTTTGCTTTTTGTTACAGTATTTTTCTGTTTTCTGGTTTGGATTTTGGCTAAGAGGCATCTGGGATCTTAACTCCCAGATCAGGGATTCAACGCACACCCTCTCCATTGGAAGGTGAAGTGTTAACCACTGGACAACCAGGGAAGTCCCTCAGAATAATGTACAATGTATACCTGAGGAATGGCTTCCCAGGCGGTGCTAGTGGTGAAGAATCCACCTGCCAATGCAGGAGACTCAAGAGACGTAGGTTCAATCCCTGGAGGTTCCCTGGTGGAGGGTATGGCAACCCACTCCAGTACTCTTGCCTGGAGAATCCTGTGGACAGAGGAGCCTGGCGGGCTACAGTCCATGGGGTCTGAAAGAGTCGGACACGACTAAAGCTACTGAGCCCATACATGAGGGATAGGATGGAATGAAAGTTTGGGGCCGACAGTAGGTGGTTTCAGCTTTCAGAATATCGTCAACATGTGGGAGTCTTCCGACACCAACTCAGGTTACGCTGTTCGCAGTATCCTTACGGAATGCCAGAGCTCCGTTATCCTTGTCTTCTGTCTTATTTAGCACTGCCAGATGAAACACACGACACCTGGTGAAATCTGAATTTCAGCGAAACAGGTTTTTATTTGAGCGTGAGGTATACATATGGAGAAGGCAGTGGCACCCCACTCCAGTACTCTTGCCTGGAAAATCCGTGGACGGAGGAGCCTGGTGGGCTGCAGTCCATGTGGTCGCTAAGAGTCGGACATGACTGAGCGACTTCTCTTTCACTTTTTACTTTCATGCATTGGAGAAGGAAATGGCAACCCACTCCAGTATTCTTGCCTGGAGAATCCCAGGGACAGGGGAGCCTGGAGGGCTGCCGTCTATGGGGTGACACAGAGTCGGACACGACTGAAGCGACTTAGCAGCAGCAGCAGCAGAGGCATACATATGCTAAACAATTTATTGCTATTTATCTGAATTTTGAATTTAATGTGATATCTTCTTTTTTGTTTTTTGGTAACCGACAACCCCTGAAGTGCGGTGCCTGTTTTCACATACGTGAAATTATGTGATCAATAAAAACAAAGTTGATTTGACAGCATAGCATGGCGGCCGCTCCATATGAAGGAATGTACAGCACCCAGTCCTTTCTCTTGGAGAGGAGGCCATCTAACTGTGGGAAATAGAGCATACTGTAATTCATTCTTTTTTTTTTTAATTTTTATTTTAATTCACTTATGTGTGGCTGTGCTGAGCCTTCCTCGTTGCATGTGGGCTTTCTCTAGTTGCAGAGTGGGGGCCCTTCTCTCCTTGAGGTGCGCAGGCTTCACACTGCAGTGGTTTCCCTTCTTGCGGAGCACCAGCTTCAGGGTGCATGGGCTTCGGTGCTTGTGGCAGCATGTGGGATCTTAGTTCCCGGAGCAGGGACAGAACCCGTATCCCCTGCATTGCAAGACGGGTTCCTAACCACTGGACCACCAGGGAAGTGCCTAGGTTCACTATTTTTGACCTCAGTTCAGTCCAGTCACTCAGTTGTGACTGCCTCTTTGCAACCTCATGGACTGCAGCCCGCCAGGCTTCCCTGTCCATCACCAACTCATGTAGTTTACTCAAACTCATGTCCATAGAGTCGGTGATGCCATCCAACCATCTCGTCCTCTGCCGTCCCCTTCTCCTACCACCTTCAATCTTTCCCAGCATCAGGGTCTTATCTAATGAGTCAGCTCTTCGCATCAGGTAGCCATTGTATTGGAGCTTCAGCATCAGTCCTTCCAGTGAATATTCAGGACTGATTTCCTTTAGGATGGACTGGTTTTATCTCCTTGCAGTCCAAGGGGCAGGAGGGTAGTTAGGTAATTAAAACATAGCAAACGTTTATATGTGAGGTACGTAAGTTAGTCATCAGGACACCAACACTTTTGAAAAAGCCCTTGAAAGAGGACGGAAGCAATTTTACACCTGTAGCCGCTTTGAGAAGTAAAACTGAGCCAAACCTGTTAAGGATGTTGAAGGGCATACACATTTGGTACACAGATAGGACATAGTCGGTCCATTTCCAGGAAGTACGGCTTGTATATTTGGACATCTCCCTTGTTGCTGGACACAGTTTCCTGGTCTCTGAATCATTCCATGCCCCTTGGGTGACTGGGTCAGTTAATCCTCTGTGTTGAGTTCAGTCCCCTTCTAGCTGCAGGACTGTTATGGTACCTAGCGTCAGGCCCCCATCTGCTAGTCTAATCTTGGTTTGGCACAAACAAAGTAATAACCAGATTCCATTTTGCCCCTCTCTTGTGACATGCCCCCTCTCCTGCCCTCTTCTGGTTCTGGTGACCAGATGCATGCTCTGTGACCTCACTGTCCTTCCTGGAACCCTAGTGGCTCAGATGGTAAAGAATCTGCCTGCAGTGCAGCAGACCCGGGTGGGGAAGATGCCCTGGAGAAGGGAATGGCAACCCACTCCAGGATTCTTGCCTGGAGAATCCCATGGACAGAGGACCCTGGCGGGCTACAGTCCATAGGTCACAGAGAGTCAGACACGACTGAGTGAGCATGGGACCTCAAGTGGGTGCAGTTGTACACTGTCCGTCTCTCTGGCTTATCACACTTAGCCTAAGTGTCCCTTTGGAGACTGCCTGTGCTGAGCGTGCATGTGAGAAGGTCTGTAGCCCGTGAAACGCTTTCACCTGGCCCCTCTCCCCACCTTCTCTTAGACACTCACAGCCAGACGTGATTGCCAGAGACAGAGCACACAGAGATGCTTTTTTATGCACCACGGTGATTTTGTGAGGAGACAATGGGTGACCAGCGTCGCCTGCTGTTTTATTAATTTAATTTAGCCCGAGAGACGTGGCTTCCGAGACCTACCTGCCAGTCAACTGGGGTGGGCCGTCATGAGGTCAGATTGCATGCCCCGAGGTGCTTTGTTCAGCCACGGCCGGAGTTGGCACCTGACTGTTGGTTGCCAGCAGATCGTCTACGTCTGGTGCCAAGGGTGGGTGGACTCCCTTCTGCTGAGCCCAAGTGCGGGCTTGTTGGGAGAATCCTCCAGCAATATGTTTGGAGAAGGAAATGGCAACCCACTCCGGTGTTCTTGCCTGGAGAATCCCGGAGACAGAGGAGCCTAGTGGGCTACAGTCCATGGGGTCACAAAGAGTCGGACACAACTGAAGCGACTTAGCAGCAGCAGCCAGCAATGTATTGCTAAAGGGATTGGAGAGCTGACAGAGGGCAGAGGGCATCCTTTCTGGCTGGCTCCAGACTCGCGTGTTCGCTGACCCTTGATCACAGACGAAAACAGAGATGGACATGTGGCAGTGATGGCTTCTGTTTTCTAGAAGCAGGGGTTCCCCCAACCACAGACACACACTTTCCTCCATGGACCACAAGAAGGTTTATCTCAGTGGTACTTCTGAATTGATGGCAAGGATGACTGGAACCATCTGAGGCCCTCTTCCCTGATAACAGTGAGCAGAGCCAATAGCATCAGGTAGAAATTAAGATGTGAAAGCGAAGGTGTTAGTCGCTCAGTGAAATCTGACTCTTCTCGACCCCATAGACGGCAGCCCGCCAGGCTCCTCTGTCCATGGGATTCTCCAGGCGAGAATACTGCAGCGGGTTGCTATTTCTTCCTCCAGGAGATCTTCCCCTGTCTCCTGAATTAGCATGCGGGCTCTTTACCCGTGAGCTACCTGGGAATCCTAATTGAAACTAAATCATTGGAATGGGAAAGAATTAGTTGCTCAGTCTTGTCTGACTCTGCGACTCCATGGACTCTAGCCTACCAGGCTCCTCTCCAGGCAAGAATACTGGGGTGGATTGCCATTTCCTTCTCCAGCAGATCTTCCCGCATCTCCTAAATTAGCAGGTGGGTTCTTTACTGATAAGCTACCTGGGAAGCCTAATTGAAACCAAATCCTTGGAATGGGAAAGAATTGGTTTCGCAGCCTTGTCTGACTCTGTGACTCCATGGACTGTAGCCCACCAGGCTCCTCTGTCCATGGGATTCTCCAGGCAAGGATACTGGACTGGGTTGCCATTCCCGTCTCCAGGGGATCTTCCCGACGAAGGGATCGAACTCAGATCTCCTGCATTGTAGGCAGATTCTTTACCATCTGAGCCTCCAGGGAGGCTCATCAAAATTAAGATACCTCTGTATAAATGTTTCCGGTTTATGGACTGTTAGGCATCCTTCCTGACTATTACTGTGTGAGGGTAAAAGCTAAGTAGCTATAACAAAGAGACAGGATATATCACTGGATCAAAAAGGACGGATATGCATTTCTCTCCCACCCAGAGTGTGCAGGCAGATCCAGCTCCCAATGGGCCTTCGAGGTCCCAGGAGAGCAGGAGACCCTTCCCATCGTCACATGGTTCCCAGTGCCAGCTCTAGGTGCCATAAATTTTAGGCACCCACAAGCAAAAGGGAGAGAGGCCCGCTGAAGCACTCATGAGGACCCAGACGTTTTATGTGACAGTTCTGTTCCCATGCCACTTCAGAGGGCCAACTACAGACCGCATCTGTGCTTGGAGAGCAGGAATAAAGTATGCCGTGCCCATGAGCACAGAACACCACCAGGACACGGGGAAGGTTAGGGACACATCCAGAAATCAGCCAAAGTCCAGTCTTCTAGGCACCTAAAATGTGTGGGTACATACTTCCCCGTTGGTGCAAACAGCAACGAAACAACCTGCGATGGAAGAGATGCAGGAGACCCGGGTTCCATCCCTGGGTGGCGAAGATCCCCTGGAGGAGGAAATGGCACCCCACTCCAGTCGTCTTGTCTGGGAAATCCCATGGACAGTGGAGCCTGGCGGGTTACAGTCCATGGGGGTCACAAAGAGTCTGACATGACTGAGCACGCGTGCACACAGATGCATGCTGCTTGCTCTGTATCCACAGAAAGCAGCTTCCTGGACTCCATTCTCAAGGGGGTCCCAAGAAGAGAATGCCCAAGTCCCATGCAGTGAGAGAGCTTCCAGCTCCAAGTATGGTCTTAAGAGAGGTGTAGTTTTCTTCTTCAGATGACCCACCATCACCCTTTTTTTGATTTAAAGAGAGTAAAACCCGGGACTTCCCTGGTTGGCCCAGTGGCTAAAACTCTCGAGCTCCCAGAGCAGGAGACCCCGGTTCCATCCCTAGTTGGGAAACTGGATCTCACATGCTATATAAGCAAGAGTTCACCTGCTGTAGAGATTGAATATCCTGTGTGCCACAGCTAAGATCTGGCATAGGCAAATAAAAATAAATGTTAAAAAAGCTGCCTGCCCTCTTGCATATGAAATGTCAACGCGGTAACAGTGTGCGTGTGAATATCTTTGATCAGCAAATGAGAGAATGAGAAGCAAGTATAATGAACAGATGACATCTGTGAAATCTTAGCAGACACCAGTCCTTCTGGTTCTGGCTTTGTTGCTTGGGTCTCCGGGGGGCGTATCCTTGCTCCTTAACTCTTTTTGGCCACGTGTTAAGTTGAACATTGGGCAGCACACCCTGCCTGGCTTATCCTGGAGACCTTTAGAAGCTTCCTTTTTTTTCATATCTGTACGGGAGCTTCTGCAGGTATTCCTTTCCAGGCCAGGCTTGGCGTTTCCCTGAGAATATAAATTCCTGAGATCCATTGTAGGTTTCTGGTTTAGTTGCTACCCAGGAGGTTTGTGTGTCTGTTCCCTTTCTCCCAGAGTTCTTTTCTGGAAAATGGTCTCCATAGGAAACGGACCTGTGGACACAGGGCGGGTGAAGGGAGAGGAGGGTGAATGCAGACAGTAGCGTTGACATATGTAGATGACAGTGTGTGAAATAGACAGCCAGTGGGGAGCTGCTGTGGGAGACAGGGAGCTCAGCTTGGTGCCCGGTGATGACCTCGAGGGCTGGGATGGGATGGGGAGGCAAGCTCCAGATGGAGGGGGGTCTGTGTTTACGTATGGCTGATTCAGGCAGTGTATAGCAGAGACCAGCACAGCATTATGCAATTATATTCCAATTTAAAATAAATTTTAAAAAGCTTTATTTTATATATAAAAAGAAAGGTCTCGAATCTGCCTTAATGTATTTGACTTCTTAGTTGAACCCCAACTCTTTCTCTCTTGTCTTGACTCTTTCTACCATGAGGTATCGGATATATTAGATGACACTTGTGAATCACATCATCATCTTAGGGCTTGATTTTTTTTTTTTTTTTGCCTGAAATGACTAAATATGGCATTTGAGAAAGCTTTTGCTCAACATTTGAAACTTCTGTGATGGACGGAAGCAGTTTTCTTTTTCTTAATGTTCCAAATTGCTGACTTCCCCGTTTTCCTTAAATCTCTGCCTACACTACAAATTAGCCAATTACTGCCTCAGTTAATTTCCTTTTTTTTTTTTTTTTTGTAATGCCTTACTAAAAGCAATAAGGGATAGCAAACAATAGAACTTTCTGGCTTTTTCCATTCATGTCATGCAAAAATCACATACTGCACCTTTTAAATTTATCATTTGTTACACATTTACCAAATATTTTAAAGGTTTGTGCAAGGTCATCAGCTTTCTCTTCTAAAATATGAGTTTCCTTGCTACCGAAACAATAACCCAATGCCATTTTGTGGTAATTATTTTTGTCCTTCAGTGCTGTGCTTGGTGTACCAGTTTCCACATGGGATAGTTTTAACTTGTCCTAGCATCACATGCTCAGTAGGCACTATGGAATCTGAGTATTTTAAAGAAAGTTCCCAGGCGCTTCAGTCGGTGAAGAATCTGCCTGCCAGCGCAGGAGATGGTAGAGACTTGACTTCGATCCCTGGTTTGGGAAAATCCCCTGGCTTAGTAGGCAATGGTAATCCGCTCCAGAATTCTTGCCTGGAGAATCCCATGGACAAAGGAGCCTGGCGGGCTGTCGTTCAATGGGGTTGCAAGAGTCAGACACAACTGAGCAACTGAGCTTACGAAAATGATGATACTGGAATTGTTGCTGAGGGAAGTTGGGAAACTCTTCGCAGTCCCATCAAATGTGATTGACCTTTAGCAAGTAACTGAGTCCATTTGTATTTGAACCATCCTGTGGAGGCTGCTTTCTCTTGAAACAAGCCGGTACTTCTGGCCAAAGAATCAGAGGCCACTAGTAAATCAGAAATGGAATGCGGGGTCCAAGAGGTAGTTCCAAATGATCAGCATCAGTGCTACCCAAATTGTAGAAGTCATGCAAAGTTGGCCAGAGAGTTGCCGTCTTGATCTGATGAGTATTTCAGTCGGGGACCACTTTTCTGGTGTCGGGGGACATATCTATATAGCGTCTTTTTACAAATTCCCTGTTCCCATGTACTGAGATTCTGGGATTACTTGGGCCAAAGTGGATAATTGCTCTATGCATGACTGTGGGAAGACCCACCCTTTGTGAATGTCACTTCTGTGAAATCTTTCCTGTTGAGATTCCATGGAAGATTTTTCACTTCTGGCTGTGGACGGAGAAAGTAATAGCGGGCAAATGGTTTACAATGTGAGTTTAAACTAATTCTCAAGATGACTCACGAAAGGAATTTATCATCATTATATTGCTTTGCGGTAACTGGCATTATCCAAAAAACAGGCAAATATTTTCTAAATGAAAAATGCAAGTCTTTATACTTTTTCCAAAGGCAGTCATTTATTTATACTTTAAGAAAGGGTACTGCTTTCCTTCTTTTTGACTTGTAACATTGAGCTCATTTTTTTTTCTTTTTCATGTTGAAAGTTCTTAAGAATTGAGCATAATACATTTTTAAAAATTTTATGTATTTATTATAGTTGGAGGTTAATTACTTTACAATATCGTGGTGGCTTTTGCCATACACTGATGTGAATCAACCATGGGTATACACATGTCCCCCTGTCCCAAACCCCCTTCCCACCTCCCCCCCCATCCCATCCCTCTGGGATGTCCCAGAGCACTGGCTTTGAGTGCTCTGTTTCACGCATCGAACTTGCACTGGTCATCTATTTCACGTATGGCAATATACGTGTGTCAATGCTATTCTCTCAAACAATCCCACCCTTGCCTTCTCCCACAGAGTCCAAGAGTCTGTTCTTTACATCTGTGTCTCTTTTGCTGTCTCACATATAGGGTCATCATTGCCATCTTTATAAATTCCATATATATGTGTTAATATACCCTATTGGTGTTTTTCTTTCTGACTGGACACACTCTGTATAATAGGCTCTAGTTTCATCCACCTCATTGGAACTGATTCAAATGTGTTCTTTTTAATAGCTGAGTAATATTCCATTGTGCATATGTACCACAGCTTTCTTATCCAATTGTCTACCGATGGACATCTAGGTCGCTTCCATGTCCTGGCTACTGTAAACAGTGCTGCGATGAACATCGGGGTACACATGTCTCTTTCAATCCTGGTTTCCTCAGTGCATATGCCCAGCAGTGGGATTGCTGGGTCGTATGGCAGTTCTATTTCCAGTTTTTTCAGGAATCTTCACACTGTTCTCCATAGTGGCTGTACTAGTTTGCGTTCCCACCAACAGTGTAAGAGGGTGCCCTTTTCTCCACATCCTCTCCAGCATTTATTGTTTGTAGACTTTTTGATAGCAGCCATTCTGACTGGTGTGAGATGGTACCTCATTGTGGTTTTGATTTGCATTTCTCTGATAATGAGTGATGTTGAGCATCTTTTCATGTGTTTGTTAGCCATCTGTATGTCTTCTTTGGAGAAATGTCTATTTAGTTCTTTGGCCCATTTTTTGATTGGGTCGTTTATTTTTCTGGAGTTGAGCTGTAGGAGTTGCTTGTATATTTTTGAGATTAGTTGTTTGTCAGTCGCTTCATTTGCTGTTATTTTCTCCCGTTCTGAAGGCTGTCTTTTCACCTTGCTGATAGTTTCCTTCGTTGTGCAAAACCTTTTGAGTTTAATTAAGTCCCATTTGTTTATTTTTGCTTTTATTTCCATTACTCTGTGAGGTGGGAAGAATTGACCATAATGTTTATTTCAAAGGTCGCTGTGGCAGCTGTCCAGGCTGTCTCACTGGTCTTCTTTCTTAGATGTTCCCAGTTGACTCTATGATGCAAATTTATGGGTTAGTTTGTTTTGGACACAGTTTTATGACTGGAACACAAGCTTATTTTTAAGCATGATTTTTGATTTGGGGAATTTCCATTCTCTCTTGACATTTAGAGATGGATGTTAACAACTTACATGTGTAAACAGTATATGTGTATATATATATATATATATATATACTGTTTCAATACATATCAATACATATTGAAACAGTATATATACTCCCTGGTGGCTCAGCTGGTAAAGAAACAGGCTGCAATGCAGGAGACCTGGGTTCGATTCCTGGGTCTGGAAGATCCCCTCGAGAAGGAAATGGCAACCCACTCCAGTGTTCTGGCCTGGAGAATTTCATGGACAGAGGAGCCTGACGGGCTACAGTCCACGGGGTTGCAAGGGTTGGACATGACTGAGCAATTAACATGCTGTATGTATATATATTCCTTAATCCTAAAGGAAATCAACCCTGAATATTCATTGGAAGGACTGATACTGAAGCTGAAGCTCCAATGCTTTGGCCAGTTGACACTAAGAGCCGACTCATTGGAAAAGACCCTGATGCTGGGAAAGACTGAAGGCAGGAGGAGAAAGGTGCAACAGAGGATGAGATGGTTGGATGGCATCACTGACTCGAGGGACATGAGTTTGGGCAAACTGTGGGAGGTGGTGGAGGTCAGGGAAGCCTGGTGTGCTGCAGTCCTCGGGGTGGCAAAGGGCCCGACAGGACTTGGCGACTGAAGAGCAACAGCACTGTGGAATAACTGCCGGCACAAAGGAGCTGTTGAAGGGAGAATGCAGTTCCTTTCTGCTGTCTCTCTCTCTCTTTGCATTTCCACCAGGTTAGCACAAGATTCATGGTCTCTCTGCGCCCCACTGTCTTTTCCCATGGGGGACCGGAACCAGGTACGCATTGTGACTTCGGTACGAGGATTGGCGTAAATAGCTCTGCTTCTCCCGTCTGTGCTTCTCTTCTGAGAGGCAGCCTGCCCGGTGGGTGAGATCACGTGTTCCGGTGTCAGCCTCTGTGGTCTCAGTCCCCACATGCTTGTAGATGGCTGGGGTGTGGCTGTGATTGTTTGCAACCGTCCTTCCTTAAGTGGGAAGATGGAATATTCTGGGATTCGATTTTATTATTTTATTTTTTAAAAATTAATTTGTTAATTTTAATTGGAGGCTAATGACTTTACAATATTGTAGTGGGTTTTGCCTGGAGAAGGCAATGGCAACCCACTCCACTACTCTTGGCTGGAAAATCCCATGGACGGAGGAGCCTGGTGGGCTGCAGTCCATGGGGTTGCTAGGAGTCGGACACGACTGAGCGACTTCACTTTCACTTTTCACTTTTCACTTTCATGCAGTGGAGAAGGAAATGGCAACCCACTCCAGTGTTCTTGCCTGGAGAATCCCAGGGACGGGGGAGCCTGGTGGGCTGCCGTCTCTGGGGTCACAGAGAGTCGGATACGACTGAGGTGACTTAGTAGCAGCAGCAGCAGCAGTGGTTTTTGCCATACATTGACATGAATCAGCCGTGAATGTACATGTGTCCCCCATGCTGACCCTCCCTCCCACCTCCCTCCACAAGGGATTTGATTTTAGCCCATTGTTGATAAACATAAGATACATATCTTCTAATCTAGCTCTTCTCAGTAATAAAGGTGCAAGTTAGCTACCTACTGGGGAAGTTAGCTCCCCTGGTGGCTCAGATAGTAAAGAATCTACCTGCAATGCAAGAGACCCGGGTTTAATCTTTGAGTTGGGAAGATCCCCTGGAGAAGGGAATGGCAACCCACTCCAGTATTCTTGCCAGGAGAATTCCACGGACCAGACGAGACTGGTGGGCTCTAGTCCATGGGGTCGCAGAGAGTCGGACACAGCTGAGGGACTAACATTTTTCGCTTTTCAGCCATCCACCTGGCAGACAACTTTGCAGAAGAAAAGGTGAAATGATCTGAGAATACTGAAGTACTAAGCCCAGGGCCTTGGTTGGGAACCTTAAGGACTAGATGTAGATTTAGAATTCGGGAACCACTCCCGTAGCAAGTTGACTGAAGCTTCAGACAGGGCTTGGGCTCAAAGCTTCTGGCCTTGGCCTAACCAACTGGCTCTGCTCAAGTTGGAATTTTCCCTTCAGTGAGTCAATCCAGCTTGGGCCATATTAACAACAGACCCGAAAATGTTTTCAGGGGGATAGGTTATCTTAGGTCAAAAGCAGCCCCGGGAGGCATGCTGGCTGAGCATGCCCCTGTGGGACTGAACAAAATGTGGACCTGAAGGAAGAGGGTGGTATGACGTGACCTTGAATCACAGAGGCCCTGGACATATGAAGATGCTCACGGCTACTGCACAGCTTACAGACTTGTAAGGCATCACGAGAGAGGAAGGGACTTGTCTGAAGGAAAATGTGTTATTTTCATTGTCATATTTATGGTTTGTAGACATTATGGAGGCAGGAATTAGCAATCATCTGGTTTTGTTTTTTTTTTTATACTCTATGACAATGTATTAACAAGTATTATCTTTAAATGTACTTACATGAACCTTGAAATTCACAAAGACTGAAAAATACCAAAACAGTTGGAAGAAAAGTAGACACGTGTAAGGTAATTTCATAGCCAGAATTTCATGACTTCATGTCAGGATTTTATTTCTTTATTAATATGTTTTGGCAGAGAGGCATGTGGGATCTTAGTTCCCCGACCAGGGATCGAACTGGCACCCCCTGCGTTTGAAGCATGGAGTCTTAACCACTGGACCACCAGAGAAGTCCTCAGTTCAGTTCAGTCGCTCAGTCGTGTCCGGCTCTTTGCAGCCCCATGGACTGTAGCATGCTGGGCTTAGCTGTCCATCACCAATTCCTGGAGCTTGCTCAGTGAGGTCCTGAGTGCCTGGATTTTAAGTTGTTCCTAAGTGCTCTGCTTGTAGGGGAGCATTAGAATGTGAAGTTGGAGATTTTAAAAAGCCATTAATACCATGTAGACCCCTCCACCCCACCGCCTCCACCCCCAGTGGCTTAGGCAGTAAAGAATATGCCTGCAATGCAGGAGGGTTTGATCCCTGGATTGGGAAGATCCCCTGGAGAAGGGAATGGCAACCCACTCCAGTATTCTTGCCTAGAGAATCCCGTGAACAGAGGAGCCTGGTGGGACACGACTGAGCGACTAACACTTAATACTGTGCTGATCTTGCCACAGGGGAAAAATTTCCTGCAGCCAATTCTGTTACATTTAAAGTTGTTCTTAAGCTCAGTCACCTTAGTAAAGTGTGGAAGCAGGTCTCTTGGATTCAAGTCTTCAGGTTATTAAGAATCTCTTAGCATCACGTGGACTAGGTTGGCTTCGAATTGGAACGTTGTTTAATGTCATCAAATGGCCCCAGGTGTCAGAACTCAGTGGGATTGGATTTAAATTCCTGAAGTGTAGAAGTGGTAGTCAGTGAGTCGTGTTTGACTTTTTTGTTGCTCCATGGACTGTAGCCCACCAGGTTCCTCTGTCCATGGGATTCTCCAGGCAGGAATATTGGAACGGGTTGCTATTTCTTACTCCAGGGGGTTTTCCCCACCCAAGGATTGAACTCACATCTCTCTCTCGAGTCTCCTGCATTGGCAGGCAGAGTCTTTGGGGTCGCCAAGAGTTGCACATGACTGAGCGACTTCACTTTCACTTTTCACTTTCATGCATTGGAGAAAGAAATGGCAACCCACTCCAGTGTTCTTGCCTGGAGAATCCCAGGGACGGGGGAGCCTGGTGGGCTGCCATCTATGGGGTTGCACAGAGTCGGACACGACTGAAGCGACTTAGCAGCAGCAGCAGCAGCATCACCAGGGAAGCCCATAGAGACCATAACAGATGGCAGAAAAAGTGTGTACCTTCTGCAGATGTCACAGTTACAAACTGTCCTGTGAACTGTATTTGTTATTAGGGCCAGGATCCCCGTGAGCCACTCAAGTCCAAGGTCCAATCCATCCTCATTGAATATCTCAACATTTTGTTCCTTGTGGGATTTTTTCCCCCCCTTTAGATTAAAAAAATACTTTTAAAATGTATTGATTTTCATTGAAGGATAACTACAATCTTGTGATTTTTTTTTTTGCCATACATCAATATTGATTTAGATTTTTAAAAATAATGTATTAAAATATTATTTAAGCTGATTAGTTTTATTTGGCCCTCCCTTCGATTGTGGGCCCAGAGTGCCTTGTTGCACGTGTTTTAGGCACGAAGGCGGAGTTCCAGACTCGCCTTGGAGAAGACCGCGCCGGCCATACCGGCAGGACCCCAGGGCAGAGTGGTTTGCAGACCCCAGCGGTTCCGCTTTCAGAGGCCATGACCACAGCCACTGAGACCAAAAGCTGCACAGGGTAGACTCCACCGAAGGAAGCCTTGGCTCCAGAAGCACAGGGCTCTGACGAATCAGAGAGTTGGGGAGGGTGTTGGCTGGGAAGGGTTAATGTCCGGCTTGGCACTTCGATTTCTTTTACAAGAGTTTACAACAGGCAGCAAGAGAAAAGACCACTCTCCCAAGGTCTGGCACGTGATGAGAAGATTTGGGGGCGGGGGCATTGGGCCGTCTAGACCAGGAGTGGTGCTGTTTCGTGCACCTCCCGTGTGCGTGGGTGCCTCAGTCTCCCACAGCATCAGCCCTGGCTCTGACCTGGACGTGGCAGGCGATCCCTCCTACCCAGGGGACTGCTGTGTGCATGTGGCTCCCACATGAGCTGATGGGTCTTGTATGTTCCAGCGAGGCAGGCCCCAGACCCATTGGCTCCATCGCCAACCTCAGTCTGGTGCCTGGGGGTCTCTGCTCAGATAGTAGCACGGTCTCTGGCCCAATGAGCAGACTAGCCCCATCTCCCAGCACAGAGGAGAGGGTGGCTGTGCCCTTGGTGGCCCTGGAATGAAGTGGGTATGCCCGGCCTTCGCCCTGCACCCCACTTCCCTCCTGGTTAGAGCAGCCTCCCCGGGAGAGCAGGTGGGCATCTGGTCTACCCACCCCGTCCACCGAGACACAGGGTCACACCTTCCCAGGGAGGTGGGGATGGAAGGCTACCTGTGAAGGCTGACCCAGCCCCAGAGGGTCTCTCATGGTTCTAACCTACACCTTCCTCATCAGCTTTCATCAAGCACAGATGCTGCTTTTTATTTATTTATAGATATTTGACTGCGTTGCGTCTTTCTTGTGGCCCATGGGCTCACAAGTGTCTTGAGGCAGCTTGAGGGCTTTGTTGCCCTGACGAAGGATGGAACCCACGTCCCCTGCGTTGGAAGGTGGCGTCTTACTGGACCACCAGAGAAGTCCCACAAATGATACTTTTTAATTCTAGTGGTCTTGACTTCTCTCAGCTCAGTTGTTTCCACATTCGGCTTAAGAAAAACCTGGTGTTAATTTAGCAGGTCGTCTTAATCCCCACATAGTAGATAATCAGTAAATCTTTGCCGAATGAGTAAGCATCCTCAGTTTTATGATTGGTCTCAAGTTTATGTGTTTGCAGAATTTCAGGAAAATATGAATCATTTAGCCAAGATTACCGCAGGGGAGAAAAGATAGTCTGTGTGTATATATTGCTAGTCTCAATTATATTTTGCATCCAAATTTGATTAACTTTATTTTTGGTGAATACAATGAAATGACTTGTACATGCTATCCCTTTTCTTAAGAAATATAGTAACTTTTTCATGCATCCTGTGGTGGTTTGTGAGAGTGTGTACATGTGTGTGTGTGTGTTGTTGGAGGCAGAACTTGGGTTGAGTGTATGTATATGTAATTAAGGCTTTTAGCATGCTCTTTATTTGGTTTGATTTGATCTGTTTTAAGTTCAGCGTGAAAAGTAAAATCCAACTTTGACAAAACCAAAAACATTACGAAGATGATATAGTTTCAAACACATCAGTCATTTGGACACAAACTCACACCCAACAGTGATTCAAGCAGACAGGTCTCCGTTGGTTGGATTGATTCCACCACATCTTCCAGACTTGGAGTCCAGTGTTTATCAGGTGGCCTGTATGCTAATTGGTCAGGATATCAGGATATCAGATATCCAAAACCAGAAATCTTTTCACACTGCCTGATTCAATCAGTGTAACAAACCTCTCTTCCACACATTCAGGTCAATAGTTTTAACCTAGCCTCTGTGGCTAAAATTGGAGCCCAATACCCAAGTGTTTCTCAGGCATGCGTTTCTACTTTGTATCTTGACCATTCTCTTTTTGGGGCAGTCCACTGCAGTGTGCCACTCAGAGCCCTTTCCCAAACCAAATGTAAAGATCTTATATGGCATCCGTTTGTCCCTCTCAATTCAGAGTCCTAAAGAAGGAGTCTCCCCTTCGGAACATTCAGAAACTTGAAATGGCTTGTGCACCATCTATGACAAAACTAGACAACTTATCAAAAAGCAGAGACATCACTCTATCAACAAAGGTGCATGTAGTCAAAGCTGGGGTTTTTCCAGTAGTCACGTGTGGATATGACAGTTTGATCATAAAGAAGGCTGAGTGCCAAAGAATTGATGCTTTTGAACTGTGGTGCTGGAGAAGACTCTTGAGAGTCCCTTGGACTGCAAGGAAACCAAACCAGTCCAATCTGAAAGGAAATCAACCCCAAAGATGCATCGGAAAGACTGATGCTGAAGCTGAAGCTCCAGTCCTTTGGGCACCTCATGCGAAGACCTGCCTCACTGGAAAAGACCCTGGGAAAGATTGAGGGCAGGAGGCAAAGGGGTGACAGAGGATGAGATGGTTGGATGGCAACATCGACTCAACAGGCATGAATTTGAGCAAACTCTGGGAGATAGTGGAGGACACGGAAGCCTGGTGTCCATGGGGTTGCAAAGAGTTGGACATGACTTAGTGACTGAACAACAACAACAATAAAACCATCTAAATAACATCATCATTCTTTTGAAAAGGTGCAGTTAGACAATATTGAACACCACTGAAAAATTTGTGTGTGTTGCTGCTGCTGCTAAGTCACTTCAGTCGTGTCCGACTCTGTGCGACCCCATAGACGGCAGCCCACCAGGCTCCCCCATCCCTGGGATCTTCCAGGCAAGAACACTGGAGTGGGTTGCCATTTCCTTCTCCAATGCATGAAAGTGAAAAGTGAAAGGGAAGTCGCTCAGTCGTGTCTGACTCTTTGCGACCCCATGGGCTGAAGCCCACCAGGCTCCTCTGTCCATGGGATTTTCCAGGCAAGAATACTGGAGTGGGTAGCCATTCCCTTCTCCAGGGGATCATCCTGATCCAGGGATTGAACCCTGGTCTCCTGGAGTTGCGGGCAGATTTCCTAGCATCTGAGTCACCACGGAACCTCAAAGGTGGTACAATTTTAATTTTTGTGTAGCACCTCTTTCTACCCGACTGTGTCCAGGGGGCAGTCAGACTTCTGACCAGCCTGGATTCACAACACACTCCGGCTCCACGCTCCTCCAGAATACCAGTGCCAGCCTCTTTTGGTCGATACCAAAGCTTCCAGAAAACAGATAAGACTAGAATGTCCATGCCCACACACCAAAAACATTAGGGACACCAGATAAAAGCCAGCGGAGAGGGCTGCTGGATGGTGTTAGAGATGTGTGTGCCTCTGACGTGTTAATACCTGATGCCAGGTGAGTGTCACAGTCCCCACTGGTGTGTATGTGCTTCTTGTCCCCAGTCCGCGCTCTACCCTCAGGAGCAGGGCGACTCTTTTGAGTTGCTACAGCTGCCTTCCAGGTCTTCCCTCACCAGGTCTTTTTAATTTTTTTTTTTAAATTAAGTTTTATTGGAGTACAGTTGTTTTATGATGTTGTGTTACTTTCTGCTGTACAGCAAAGTGAGTCAGTTATACACATAAATTTATCCTCTCCTTTTTGATATTGAGGTTACCACAGAGCATTGCGTTCCCTGTGCTGTCCAGGAGGTTGTCTTGGGTTATCTATTTTGTGCGTAGTATCAGTCGTGTATATATGTCAACCCCAGTCTCCCAGTTTTTTCCACCTCCTCCCTTGCCCCTTAGCATCAACGCATTTGTTCTCTAAACTGGGCATATACCCAGAGAAAACTGTAATTCAGAGATACGTGCATCCCAGTGTTCACTGCAGCACAGTTTAGAAAAGCCAGGACAGGGAAACAATGTTAATGTCCATCAACAGAAGAATGAATCAAGAAGTTGTGGGAAGAGCTGACTCATTTGAAAAGACCTTGATGCTGGGAAAAATTGAAGGCGGGAGGAGAAGGGGACGACAGAGGATGAGATGGCTGGATGGCATCACTGGCTCAATGGACATGGGTTTGAGTAAACTCTGGGAGTTGGTGATGGACAGGGAGGCCTGGCGTGCTGCAGTCCATGGGGTCGCAAAGAGTCGGACACGACTGAGCGACTGAACTGAACCCCACTGAAGGATTGGGATCATGAAGTCAATTCCTGAGATAACTACCTAAAATATCTCTTCCATCAATTTTCCTGGAGCACAGAGTGCCTCCCTCTCCACCGTGACCTTCCTCAGGGGGTGTCGAAGGTCAGCAGTTGCAGCAGCAGGGGTTCAGTCTCCGCAGAGGCGGGTGGCAAACGACCTTGTCGTCGTTGTTGAAAGAGAGAAAGTGAAATCGCTCAGTCATGTCTGACTCTGCGCCCCCACGGACCGTAGCCCGCCAGGATCCTTCATGCGTGGATTGTTCCAGGCAAGAATACTGGAGTGGGTTGCCATTTCCTTCTCCAGGGGATCTTCCCGACCCAGGGATTGAACCCGGGTCTCCTGTGCTGCAGTCAGACTGTTTACCATCTGAGCCACCAAGGGAGGCCCCCATGTTGTGGTCCAGTCGCCGGCAAATACTCTTGGCCGGTGGCTGTTTGCTGTGGACAGGCAAGCGCTGGTGTGGAGCTGACACCTTGTCAGTTGGGAAGGTGCCCATTTTCTGTAGCCCCCTCCAGACCTGGGTTGCTTCATACACTGTACCTCACCTCACCCCAGTCCTGGCTCCTTTACTCACTTGGCAGGGGCTGGGAGGAGCTTCCAGGATACACGTTAACCTCTGAGCCACCTCCCCTCTTCTCTGAGCTTCTTCAGAGCCTCCTACCCCTTTGTAAACCGTTCATTTTCAGTAAATTCCCACAGACTGCTAGCGTCTAGCCCTCAGATGCTGGCAGACACAGCAAGTGAAATTTAACTTTCTTCCCATCCCAGGACAAAGAATCAAATTACTAAGGGAAATTTTAGGCAGACAAGTGGTTTTAAGAGCCTGTGTGTGTTTACTCTCTGAGTTGTGTCCAAGTCTTTAGCACAACCCCGTGGACAGTAGCCCTCCAGGCTCTTCTTTGTGTCCATGGGATTCTTGAGCTAAGGATACTGGAGTGGGTTGCCATTTCCTACTACAGGCGACCTTCACCACCCAGGGATGGAACCCATGTCTCCTGCATTGGCAGGTGGGTTCTTTACCACTGAGCCACCAGAAGGAAAAAGTGAAAGTGAAAGTCACTCAGTTGTGTCTGATCATTTAGCACAACCCCATGGACTGTAGCCTGCCAGGCTCCTCTGACCATGGGATTTTCCAGGCAAGAATACTGGAATGGGTTGCCATTTCTTTCTCCTGGGGATCTTGCCGGACCAGGGATCGAACACTCGTCTCCTGCATTGCAGGTGGATTCTGTACCACTGAGCCACTTGGGAAACACTAAGACCCTTTACTATGGTTTAAACAATTCCTAAAATACTTTTCTTCTCTTTAAGGAAGTTCTTTGAGTCAAGGACCAAACACGGCAAGAATTATACTCACCTAAGTGACTCTAGTTTTCTTGACAATTTTCGGGTGAAGGCATTTTTATGTTCCCAAATGCTGAAACATTTTCTAAGCTTCACTGATCGAACCTTCTAACAACCTGGTGAATTATATCTACATCTGAAGTGGAACGTAGGGAATGCCCCAAAGGTTCTCAGAGATATTTCATAATGATTTAAGGGTAAGAACCGTGGCTAATGGAAACGACAAGCGTAATTCATTTATGAAAGCAGAAATGAGATTCAGCCTTGACTGCACATGGGTGTTTTTCCACCGTGCCATGGAACTCTACTGCTTGGGATGTAGATAAAATTGTGGGTTTTGACTTGTTCAAAAACAGTGTGTGTGTGTGTGTGTGTGTGTGTGTCTGCGCACTCAGTCATGTCCGACTCTTTGTGAACCCAAGAACTGTAGCCCACCAGGCTCCTCTGTCTGTGAGATTTCCCAGGCAAGAATACTGGAGTGGGTTGACGTTTCCTACCGCAGGGGATCTTCCCGACCCAGGGATGGAACCCATGTCTCCTGCATTTCAGTCAGATTCTGTACTACTGAGCCACCAGAGAAGCCTCTTTACTTGACTTCATTCAATATCAAACCCTGACTGTCAAAGAGGATGACTAAAAAGCCAGTAGTAGGATTATGTATTTTGCTAGGTGATTTTGGCTCTAGGTTCTGGTTGATAGTTTCTCTGAAAAGCAGAGCAGATACGGACTTTTTTTTTTCTTTTCACTTTTTGGCCATGCTGTACAGCACATGGGATCTTAGTTCCTCGACCAGGGATCAACGTTGCACTCCCTGCAGTGAAAGCTTGGAGTCCTAACTGCTAGACCACCGGGGAGTCCCTCAAGCACACATTACTAATATTATTCCATTTCATGGTTTGTTTGGTTACTTTTTTTAAAAAAATTATGTATTTTTAATTGGAGGAGAAATATCGATAACCACAGATATGCAGATGACACCACCCTTATGGCAGAAAGTGAAGAAGAACTAAAAAGCCTCTTGATGAAAGTGAAAGAGGAGAGTGAAAAAGTTGGCTTAAAGCTCAACATTCAGAAAACTAAGATCATGGCATCTGGTCCCATCACTTCATGGAAGATAGATGGAGAAACAGTGGAAACAGTGGCAGACTTTATTTTGGGGGGCTCCAAAATCACTGCAGATGGTGATTGCAGCCATGAAATTAAAAGACGCTTACTCCATGGAATGAAAGTTATGACTAACCTAGATAGCATATTGAAAAGCAGAAACATTACTTTGCCAACAAAGGTTCGTCTAGTCAAGGCTATGGTTTTTCCAGTGGTCATGTATGGATGTGAGAGTTGGACTGTGAAGAAAGCTGAGTGACAAAGAATTGATGCTTTTGAACTGTGGTATTGGAGAAGACTCGTGAGAGTCCCTTGGACTGCAAGGAGATCCAACCAGTCCATTCTAAAGGAGATCAGCCCTGGGTGTTCTTTGGAAGGAATGATGCTAAAGCTAAAACTCCAGTACTTTAGCCACCTCATGCGAAGCGTTGACTCATTGGAAAAGACTCTGATGCTGGGAGGGATTGGGGGCAGGAGGAGAAGGGGACGACAGAGGATGAGATGGCTGGATGGCATCACCCACTCGATGGACGTGAGTTTGGGTGAACTCTGGGAGTTGGTGATGGACAGGGAGGCCTGGTGTGCTGCGATTCATGTGGTCGCAAAGAGTCGGACACGACTGAGCGACTGAACTGAACTGAACTGAATTGCTTTACAATACTGTGTTTCTTCTGC
This sequence comes from Bos taurus, assembly GCF_002263795.3. Lineage (NCBI taxonomy): Eukaryota > Metazoa > Chordata > Mammalia > Artiodactyla > Bovidae > Bos > Bos taurus. The sequence continues at coordinate 134,762,802 of NC_037357.1, read as the reverse complement.
CAAACATCAACATGAGTCAGCCATAGCGATACATGTGTCCCCTTCCTTTTGAGCTTCCTTCCCACCTCCCTCCCCATCCCAGCCCTCTAAGGCACCACAGGCTGCTGGTTTGAGCTCCTTGACTCATACACCAAATTCCCACTGGCTACCTATATTATGTATGGTAATGTGTATGTTGGGGCTTCCCTAAGTAGCTCAGCTGGTAAAGAATCTGCCTGCAAATGGAGGAGACCCCGGTTCAATTCCTGGGTCAGGAAGATCCCCTGGAAAAGGGATAGGCTGCCCACTCCAGTGTTCTTGGGCTTCCCTGCTGGCTCAGATGGTAAACAATCTGCATGCAATGAGGGAGACCTGGGTTCGATTCCTGGGTCGGGAAAGATCCCCTGGAGTAGGGCATGGCGACCCACTCCAGTATTCTTTGCTGGAGAATCCCATGGACGGAGGAGCCTGCTTAGCAGCAACAGCACTGCTGTGCAAACGGAGCTCAGCCTTAGAAGGGGAGGCTGTGGTCAGCAGAATTCTAACCTGGCCCCAGGATTCCTGCCCTCCCCCCAGCGACCACCTGGTCCAGTCCCACCCCTTGAATGTGACCCACTCCTGTGCTTACCTCAAGGATGTGGGGAAGGCAGAGGTGAAAGAAGACAGCAGACTGCGAGTTCGTGGAAGAGACGGAATGCTGGGTGGGCTGGAACTTTTTTTTTTAATTAATTTATTTTAATTGGAGGCTAATTCCTTTACAGTATTGTAGTGGTTTTTACCATACACTGACATGAATCAGCCATGGGTGTACATGTGTTCCCCAACCTGAACCCCCCTCCCACCTTTTAAGGAGGGTCCTGGGGCTTGGTTCCCTGGTGGCTCAGCGGTAAAGAATCTGAGTGCTGATGCAGGAGGCACGGGTTAGACCCTGACCCAGGAAGATGCCACATGCCGTGGAGCAACTTAGCCTGTGTGCTACAAGTATGGAGCCTGTACCCTGGAGTCTGGGAGTGGTGACTGTTGAGCCCACGTGCCGAAACTCCTGAAGCCCTAGAGCCTGTACAAGAGAAGCTGCCAGGATGAGAAGCCCAGGAACCATGACACAGAATAGCCCCTGCTCGCCACAACTGGAGAAAGGCTAAGCATAGCAACGAAGACTCATCGCCTCCTGAAATAAAAAATAAAATTATTAAAAAAAAAAAAAAAGGGTCCAGGACTTTCCTGAAGGGAATGTATCGCAGGAAACATAGGCTCTTGGTCTTCTGACCTTGAAGAAGCAAAACAGCATGTTACCAGCTCCATGTGGAAGGAGCTGAGGGCGACTGTGGGCAGCTGAGAGTCAGCGAGGACATGGGGTCCTCAACGCTGGGAACTGAAGTCCGTCCATAAGCTGAGTAAAGCTGGAAATGGAATGTAGTTTGATGGTGAGCCCTCAGATGAGAAGGCAGCCGGGTCAACAGCCTGATTTCAGCCTGGGGAAGGCGGTGCGTGCAGAGAGGGTTAACCCCTTCCTGGACTGGCGCCCTAGAGGGTGAATGATCCCACATGTACGTGTTGCTCTAAGAAGCTGAGATCTTGAGGTGCAGGGGGTTGTTATGCAGGGTGGAAAAGAGTCCACATCCATCGCACACGGCAGCGTCCAAATACCGAGTAAGAGACACCGTGTCAAAAATGCCGTGTGTTTTCTTTCAGGGAGTAAACAGCCTGAATTACTGAACGTGCTTCAGGGGGACACTCTAAGCCAAGAGCTCCCGGTCGTGGGTGCCATCCAGCTGGGAGCCACCCACTGCTGTTCCGCTCCATCTGCACCTAATGACTTCTGCCCCGCTTGCCCTTCATTTCACTCCCAAGACATGTCTCTCTCTCTCTTTTATAATGTGGACCATTTTCAAAGTCTTGATTGAATGTGTTACAATATTATTTCTGTTTTGCGTTTCAGGTTTTCTGGCCTGGGAGGGAGGGCACGTGGGCTCTTAGCTCTGAAACCAGGGGTCTAACCTGCACGCCCTGAGGCTCCCCCAGACATCGCTTTTTTATTAGCAGCCATTTGTGCACGTGTGTGCTCCTTGTCCCTGGATGTCTGGGAATTCTCCAGGCAACGGGACTGGAGTGGGTAGCCGTCCCCTTCTCCAGGGGGTCTTCCCCACGCAGGGACTGAACCTGGCTCTGCTGCACTGCTGGCCAACCGTTTACCATCTGAGCCACCAGGGAACTGTCCTTCCTCTATCACAAACCTTCGCTGAACCTAGAGACTTTGATTTTTCTTTTATGATTTCCTCTGAGTTCATAGAATTAAAAAAAAAAATGGTTTGTGTTAAAACAGTTGTACTTTGGGGACAGAAGGATCAGTTGGGTTCAGTCTCTCAGTCGTATCCGACTCTTTGCGACCCCATGGACTGCAGCACGCCAGGCCTCCCTGTCCCTCACCATCTGCGGTTTCACCCAATTTCACGTCCATCGCGTCGGTGATGCCATCTAACCATCTCATCCTCTGTCGTCCCCTCCTCCTTTTGCCTTCAATCTTTCCCAGCATCAGGCTCTTTTCCAATCATGTTGGCTCTTCACATCAGGTGGCTCAAGCATTGGAGCTTCAACTTCATCTTAAAGTTTTGTTTTGTTTTAAGAAGACCTTGTATTAAAGTGTTACTGTTGATTTCGAAGAAAAAAAAAATCATCTCGTTTGGTTCATGAAAATTGCAACTTAATATAAATAGGTGTAAGTAGAGAAGGTTTTCCATCAGCCTGATCGAATCTTTTGGCAGCCTTTTGCTGGCTTTTTGTTGCACAAATATCTCATGTTTTAGTGTGACAATGAGCAAGGGCCCTGAGTAGGACTTTCCCACTGCCATGAGGAAGACTCGTAGCTGTGTGTGTGAGGGCCTCGGGCACTCTGACAGTTTGAGGGCAAGCCTGACTGTATGTGAATGAGATTCCACTAGCAGAGTTCTGCCCACCCAGCAGCTGTCTCACCATCTCTTATACATGGGTTCTGTCTTAAGAGTGAGTCAGTTCCATGAACACCTTAGGCATCATTGTAAAAAAGTGGTATAGTCTGCTGCTGCTGCTGCTGGTAAGTCGCTTCAGTCTACATCATTACAAATCGTATCTTGTCCAAACTCAGGCATGTTATCCCTGTAAGAACTCCTTACGTGAAAAGATTTAAAACCTAGAGAGGCAAGTGCCCCAAATTCCCCACTCCTCCTCCAAACTCATAAATATTTAACTGATTCATAACTACAATTCTAGCAATTGAAGAAATACTTTTTTTTTAATGTAATAATAGAGACAGAGATTATTCTTCCTGGCACAATGATTTGTTTTTTGTTTTAAAATAGCCATTTATTTTTAAAAAATATTTGATTACGTTGAATTGAAGGATAATTGGTTTACAATATGGTGTTGGTTTCTGCTGTACATCAATATATGTCCCCTCCTCCCAATTAGTTCTAAAATAAAATAAGCCAGAGGTGTTTTTTTTTTTTTTTTTGGTGTTGCTTTTAGTATGAAGCCCTCTTAGGTTTTGGCTTCCCTTGTGGCTCCGCCTGCAATGGGGGAGATACAGGTTTCATTCCTGGGTTGGGAAGATCCCCTGGAGAAGGGAAGGGGTACCCACTCCAGTATTCTGGCCTGGAGAATCCCATGGACTGTATGCAGAGTCAGACACAACTGAGCGACTTTCAGTTCACTTCACTTCCTTTTATGATGTTTGGTGTCCCTGCTACACTGATACGGTTCGCAGCATCTCCTAAGTCAGAGCTGCAGACCGTGCCTTCCTGCACGGCCCTCGTCTCTAATGAACCTCTCTACACCTTGAACTTTGAGACTATCCCAGACCTTGCTGTTTGCACGGAAGGGCTGAAATTTGCAAAAGTAGGCTCTCCTGGGGAAAACATCAGGAAAACTCAAAGCAGAAAGACTTTGCAAAGCATTGTTCTCTTTTTTTGAATGATGAGACGCATGAGATATTGAAGACGTCAAGGATCGTGCATGAGACAGTTAAGAAAACCTTCCTTCAGAGACTTTGCAGTGAACCTGAGAGACCCGTCCGTGAGCCAGCAGGCGATCGAGGTGCTGTTTACTGCAGGAACCTTAATGCACATTACTCTTCCGAGTATGCTTGCTATTATTCAAATCAGAAAGCGCTGACCTCATTTTCCTGTCTCCATAGAACCCCCTGGATCTTGATGGTCACACACATTCTAGATGTAGAAGGTTTTCAACGTGGCCTTGAATGATTCGACCGGCTGCGTCTGGAAGATGCTCCTGCCTCATTTTGGAATCTGCGATGCGCATTTGCTTATACTCATCAGCTTAATTTCCCACCTCTCTTCTGAACAGTCCAAGGTGTCCTTGATAGAGGCTGCCCATAAACCGGAAGGAAGAGGCAGTCAAGGAGAAAGGCAAGGAAATGACCTTGAGATGAGAGTGAGTGAGGAAGGGTCAGGTGATGCCAGGAAATTGGCGTGGCCTGTGCACTCTTTTCAGTAACTGGAAACGTTTTTGACATAGACACTGGCCATTTCAGGAAGCCGAGAAGGTGACGGGCAGAGAATACTGCCTCCCAGTGAAGGGAGTGTCATTGATAATGTCGTCATTTTTCTCAAGTATTAAAACCTAGTGTTCACTCTTGGCTGTTGTAAACTCTCTCAGTTCAGTTCAGTTCAGTTCAGTCGCTCAGTCATGTCCGACTCTTTGCGACCACATGAATCGCAGCACGCCAGGCCTCCCTGCCCATCACCAACTCCTGGAGTTCGCTCAGACTCATGTCCATCGAGTCAGTGATGCCATCCAGCCATCTCATCCTCTGTCGTCCCCTTCTCCTCCTGCCCCCAATCCCTCACAGCATCGGAACTCTCTAGATACCCCATTTTATTTTCGGCACAAACAACTGTTCCTTTCATTCCACTTTCCCTCCCAGGGCTCCAGCCTTGCATGCAGCCTGACACCCAGTTTGTGACCCACGCTCTCCACTGTGGAGCTTCTCTGTGGCTGGTCCCTCCTGATTCCTGCAGCGTCTCCCACCTACACTTTCAGCGTGAGATCCTTCTGGTCTGTTTCTTCCCCGAAGCCCTGCCCTCAGCGCTTTTCCGAGGCTGCCTTCTCCTCCCCTATCACATTTGTTCTCTCTCCCAAACAGCCAGCTGCTGCTTCCACGTGTTCCCCTCTGCTTTATGTGTGCTGCTGAGTGGTGACTGAAGCCATGAAATTAAAAGATGCTTGCTCCTTGGAAGAAAAGCTATGACCCACCTAGACAGCATATGAAAAAGCAGAGACATTACTTTGCCAACAACAGTCCATCTAGACAAAGCTATGGTTTTTCCAGTGGTCATGTATGGATGTGAGAGTTGGACTGTGAAGAAAGCTGAGCTCCGAAGAATTGATGCTTTTGTGGTGTTGGAGAAGACTCTTGAGAGTCCCTTGGACTGCAAGGAGATCCAATTAGTCCATCCTAAAGGAGATCAGTCCTGAATATTCATTGGAACGATTGATGCTGAAGTGGAAACTCCAATATTTTGGCCACCAGATGCAAAGAACCAACTCCTTGGAAAAGACCCTGATGCTGGGAAAGATTGAAGGAGGGAGGAGAAGGGGACGACAGAGAATGAGATGCTTGGATGGCATCACTGACTCAATGGACATGAGTTTGGGTGAACTCCGGGAGTTGGTGATGGACAGTGATGCCTGGCGTGCTGCGGTCCTTGAGTCGCAAAGAGACGGACACGACTGATCGACTGAACTGAACTGAACTGAGCAGGCCTCTCGTTGTCTGTGCACTCCACTGGAGCTCTTTCTTCTTCCATGTTTGTATCAGTTCAGTTTGCATCAGAAATGGTATTATCACCACCAGGCGGTCATTTCCTTCCTTTGCACTTTCCCTCTCTTCCACATCTGGGTGCTGGTCCCACTCTCTTGATGCAACCCTTCTCCGAGGTAGGACCCAGTCCTGAAGGTGCCAGCTTTGCTTCCCCACCCCTGTGGCCACGACGCTTGTCCACGAAGGGGGAGGACCATGGCTGCTGTGGTCTGTGGTTCAAAGCCGCTGAGCATAGTGTATGCTTGGCACGCTTCTCTCATCTCTTAGGACCATGTTATCTAACTGGGAATTGGGGTTGGGGGCTACGGTGCTGCCAGGGACTGAGCTGTGTCCCCCAAGTTTATATGTGGAAGCCCCAACCTCCAACAAGGTGGGATTTGGAGGTGGCTAGGGTTTGATGCAGGAGAAGGCAATGGCACCCCACTCCAGTACTCTTGCCTGGAAAATCCCATGGACGGAGGAGCTTGGTGGGCTGCAGTCCATGGGGTCGCTGAGGGTCGGACACGACTGAGCGACTTCACTTTCACTTTTCACTTTCATCTATTGGAGAAGGAAATGGCAACCCACTCCAGTGTTCTTGCCTGGAGAATCCCAGGGACGGGGGAGCCTGGTAGGCTGCCCTCTATGGGGTCTCGCAGAGTCGGACACGACTGAAGTGACTTAGCAGCAGCAGCAGCAGCAGGGTTCGATGCTGTCATAGCATAACCCTTATGGTAGGGTTAGTCTTGTTGTAGGAAGAGGAAGACAGAGATGAGGGAGTCAGCCTTGGCCTCGTCAGCCTACAGACCTGTGAGAAAGAAATTTCTGCTATTTAAGCCCCTGTGCGTGCTAAGTCAACTCAGTCGTGTCCAACTCTTTGTGACCCCATGGACTGTGGTCCGGTAGGCTCCTCTGTCCATGGGGTTCTCCGGGCAAGAGTAGTGGAGTGGGTTGCCATGCCCTCCTCCAGGGGATATTACTGACCCAGGGATTGAACCCGAGTCTCCTGCATTGGCTGGCGGATTCTTTACCGCTGAGCTGCCAGGGACGGTCCCATTAATTCCCCTGGCCTGTGGTATTTTGTTACAGCAGCCTAAGCTCACGAAATCAGCACTTCGGAGCCTCTGAGCCCACCCACTTCCGTGGCAACACAGGGTCCCCGTTTCATCTCCTAATGACCATCCTTCCCAGGAAAACTCTCAGCTTCTCCAGTTGTTTTTTTTAAGTCTTTAAAGTGCAGACATATCTGGGCTGTCTTCCTTTTCAGAATGTTCTAAAGACTGTGTGGGTAAGTTCTCAAATTATTTCTGGCCAAAAGGGAGGAAAGAAAAAAAAAAATTAGGAGGTGGTGTGTATTCCAAAGGATAGGCATCCCACTCTGGAGGTTTACAGAGTTAAGTTTTGGAAAGCATTTTGGTTGTTATTTCATAGATTTCTGTAAACGTGTAACTAAAGTAAATAGCAGAATAAGAACAGCGTCAGTGGTAAATATTGACTGGTACTCCAGGCTCCAAGAAAAGAGATTTTGTTAAAATACTTTCCCGCATTTTCCAGTTCTGTCTTAAATTTGGTTAAACATGTAGAATATTCTAATTAGCTTTCTGCTCATCTGATGAAATAGAGCGCCTCAGGCCTGGCGCTGCAGGGAATGGAACCTTTCCGTGGTAATAACTTGTTTAAAAAAAAAAAATGAGATTTGCTTTGCATTTAAACAACATATATACTTGAATTGTGTGGTTTTATGGTTGACTAGAGGTTGCAAAAAGGTGATTGTGATGTCTGCACCTATTTTTTCAAAAATTAATTTTAATATGAGTTTAAAGTGAAATCAAGGATCTAGCTTTTTCCAAGCAGAAGGATACTTTAGTTTTCATTGATTTCAATTCCCTTCAACCAGTTAAGCCTGGCAGACAGATGAGGCCAGGCCAGGAGTTACTGATTAAACAGGAGCACCCGCAGAATGGAAAGTTCAATGAATCTGGCCCATGTTACAGGCTACCAGGCTATAATTACATTTTTGTCCATAATCACTTAGAATCTTGTAGAAAGTTTGGCATTCCTGACTATCACTGAAAATATAAATTTATAAAACTTCCTATTGATTTTAGAACAGAAAGACTGAATCGCAAAGACTGTTTGACTTCAGTCATTATAATTGTCTCCAAAATACAGAAGGATTTCCTTGACTTTTATTTCAGCTAAATGGGCATGAAACATATCTTAGTGTAATCCTTTGTTGTTATCAGTCTAAGTTAGGTTCAACTGTGAACAGGTTAAGGAAAAAAATAGGTCTTAAAATTAAGGAGGGGATTCTTTTTTTTTTTTTTTCAATTTTTTTTTGCAAGAGATGTTTAATTTAATTTTTTAATTTTTTTTCCTACTTTAAACTTTTTTACTTTTCTATTGGAGTATAACTGATTAACAATATTGTGATAGTTTCAGGTAAACACACTCAGCCATACATACACATGTATCCATTCTCCTGCAAAGTCCTGTCCCATCCTGGCTGCCACATAAGGTTGATCAGAGTAAGGAGGGGATTCTTTACTAAAAAATGTATTCATTTAGTTTTTTTTTTTTTTTTTTTTTTTGCTGTGCTGGGTTTTCACTTCTGCACGCAGGCTTTGTCTGCCTGCTGAGAGTGGGGGCTGTGCTTTGTTATAGGTTTCTCATTGTGCTCACTTCTCTGGTTGCTCTTCTGGTGGCTCAGCTGGTAAAGAATCAATCCGCCTGCAATGTGGGAGACCTGGGTTCCATCCTTGGGTTGGGAAGATGCCCTGGAGAAGGGAAAGGCTACCCACTCCTGTATTGTGGAGAATTCCACGGACTGTGCAGTCCATGGGGTTGCAAAGAGTCGGACCCAGCTGAGCATGTTTCACCTTCTCTTGTTGCAGAGCACGGGGTCTAGGCACACGGGCTTCAGTAGTCGCAGCAAGTGGGCCTGGGCGTCGAGGTGCACAGGCTTAGGCGTTCCAAGCCACGTGGAGTCCTCCCTGACCAGGGATCGAACCCGTGCGCCTTGCATTGGCAGGTGGATTCTTAACCACTGCACCACCAGGGAAGCCCCAGGAGGGGAGTCTTAGTGGAACACCAAATGAGATCTGTTTGAAAGCCATTTTAAAAACTTGAGCAAGCATTGTGAAGGGCTCTTCAAAAAGAGCTTGTTACAGCCACTTTCTCTGAGTCATAGGAATTGAGGAAAACCCCAGCAAGCTCTTACAGGTTCATGACTCGTGACGTGTGAACGCAGAAGATTTCTGACTCACGTCAACCACTGTCGAAGTGGCCTTTGAAGTCTCGAGCGCTTCACTGATGCATAAGAAAGAAGAAAAGAAAAGAAAGTGAAGTGGCTCAGTCATGTCCCACTCTTTGCGACCCTATGGACTGTAGCCCACCAGGCTCCTCTGTCCATGGGATTCTCTAGGCAAGAATACTGGAGTGGGTTGCCATTTCCTTCTCCAGGGGATCTTCCCGACTCAGGGATTGAACGCAGGTCTCCTGCATTGCAGGCAGACGCTTTAACCTCTGAGCCACCAGGGAAGCCTGATGCATAAGAAAACTTTTAATAGAACATGCCGGGCAGACCAAGTGTCTAGGTGGATCCACACACTTACGAGATGTCTCCGAGGTCCTAGCGTCTGAGATGGTAAAAGAAAACACTCACATTTCTTCTGATGCCTCTGCTGTTAGCAGACAGCTAACACTAATAACCTTCCAAAGATGGTCCCTCTGTCCTCCCTGAAAACCTGACTGTGGAGGAACCTGTCAGTACATTAAAGACAAGGTGCAGCTCACTTCCATGTGTCAGTGTTGCCCTGCTCCAGGAGAAGATGGGTGAGGCAACAGATGACGGCATCATATGGGTTTTTTCCTTCTGTAATTGAAGGATAATTGCTTTATAATTTTGTGTTGGTTTCTGCCATACATCCACATGAGTCAGTCACAGGTATACATATGTCCCTTCCCTCCTTAACCCCCCTGCCACCCCGTCCCACCCCTCTAGGTTCTCACAGAGCACCAGTGAGTTCCCTACTTCGTACAGCAAATTCTCACTGGGTATCTGTTTTACCTGGAGTTCCCTGGTGGGTCAGACGGTCAAGAATTGGCTATATGTTCCTCCTCCTTACTGAAGGAGGAGACAGACAGAACAAGCTCCATCTTGAAAGCAATACTTCTGTTTTCTTGGACCAGAGTGTGGACTTTGAGTTCTATGCCCAGTGTCTATGGAAATGACTTACCAACTGGAAAACCAGACCCCCCGGAAGGAAGAGCCCCAGAAGTAGTGCCTAGACTCTCCGTCAACTAAAAAAATACCCAAACTAAAAAAAAAAAATGTAATGGAATCATACATTCTATTCTGCTTATTGGGGTATGACCACAGGCCTATTGATAATTGTCCACTGGTAACTACCTAGGCATAAGGCATATGAATCACAGGTTAACTTTGATTGTATCTTTCTTTTCCTTTGTTCAGACTAGTTTCAGGGAATTTGGGGAGGTGGGTTTGGGCACGTACACTTAGGGTATATAAGGTTTCAACTGCACTCCACGATCTGCATTGTCCTTCGGAGTGAGTCTGTTTCCCGGAATGTGTGGCTGCAGCACTACGTCATACCACAAATTCTCACTGGCTGTCTATTTCACGTGGGGCTCCCTGGTGGCTCAGATGGTCAAGAATACACTGTATGTTGAAATATTACCCTTTCAGTTCATCCCTCCGTCTCCGGATCTATTTTTCTTAAATTGTTCTCGATGTCTTTTTGGAGCACGAGGCCCCATTTTTGGAGAGTAATGACTGTGATAGTAACCAGGTTCATTTGGCCTGACAGCCTTGTCCACAACCCTTCTTAAGAGGAATTGGGAAAAGGGGTCTCGTGGCTTAGGGACTGTGGTTGTCAGTGGCTGTGCCGGTTGGTGTCCGTGCAGACGGAACAGCCCCTGTGGCAGCGAGGGCCGTGGAGGCATGACCAATCAAGCAGCCTGAATCTCGACTCTGCCCTTTCCTGCTTAGGTGTGAAAGGTTGTTGCTGAACCTCCGAAGATGCTGGGATTCTTGGCCTCAGGAGGAGAAGAATTCTATCCGGGGCCAGAGACGAGGCTTGATCGCTCAGAGCTTTTGTGTCATAGAGTTTTATTAAAGCATAAAAGAGATAGAGAAAGCTTCTGACATAGACACCAGAAGGGGGTGGAAAGAGACCCCTCCTGCTAGTCTTTAGCCGGATGTTGGATAGCTACTGCTGCTGCTGCTAAGTCACGTCAGTCGTGTCCGATTCTGTGAGACCCCATAGACGGTAGCCCACCAGGCTCCCCTATCCCTGGGATTCTCCAGGCAAGAACACTAGCAGTCTGCTAATCAGAGGAAGGAAATGTCTCAAAACTCAGAGATTGCCACCAGGTGAGTCATCCCGGCCATAGAACGATTGACATGAATCTTGAAGGAAGGCAGATTTCCATACAAATAAATAGTTTCATTAACACGGATTAAGAGGACAATGTATGAATATAACATACTGGTTTGTTAAGGAGGTTCTGAGCCTTTAGGCGGAACCGACTTGAAGACAGAGTCTAGGGTGAATGCATAGTACATTAACATGGCTTCAGACAAACATTTCCATAAGAAAAATGCATTGGTTAGCTCAGTGAAATTCAGAACGGCCTTTGTTTTACTAACCTATCAATATTCGATAGATAATTTATTAATAAAGGTCTAAGGAATCAAGGGTCTTCCTAGGTAGTGCTAGTGGTAAAGAACTCGCCTGCCAGTGTGGGAGATGTTAGAGATAAGGGTTTGATCCCTGGGTTGGGAAGATCCCCTGGAGGAGGGCATGGCATCCCACTCTAGTATTCTTGCCTGGAGAATCCCATGGACAGAGGAGCCTGGTGGGCTACAGCCCATGGGGGTTGCAAAGAGAGGGACACGGCTGAGTAACACTTCAGTTTATTAGAGGGGCTTCCTTGGTGGCTCAGAGGGTAAAGAATCTGCCTGCAATGTGGGAGACCTGGATTGGGTGCCTGGGTCAGGAAGATCCACTGGAGAAGGAAATGACAACCCACTCCAGCATTCTGGCCTGGAGAATCCCATGGACGGAGGAGCCTGGTGGGCTACAGTCCATGGGGTCGAAAAGAGTCTGACACGACTGTGTGACTAATACTTTCACTTTTAAGGGATTAAGAAATGCTGTCATTTTCAATCAACAGAACAAAGGGAACGGGAGTAAAAAGAACTGTAGATACTCTGTGTTTAAATGAAAAAAAAAAAAAAAAAGAAAAGAAAGTATCCCAGTGGTGGGTGTTAGGAATGGAAACACTTACCCTTGCTTCAGGAGATGCAGAGGAGGCATCTGCCTTGTGCTGAGGTCTGGGCTGTGAACCCGGGGTTGCCGCCCGAGGGAGCAGACCCTTGCTTGTTGGGGGCGTCAGCACACTCAGGAGATTGTGGTGGGGCTCACGGGAGGGCCTCGTGCTGGCCCCTCAAGGGATGGCCCGGGCCACGTGCCCCTCGGTCTTCTCTGCCAGCTCCCTGCTCCCCTGCAGACGGAGGACCCTGGGTGAACGTGGTCACCACAAGGGCAGGGAGCCTCTCTCGGGGGTCTTGTCTCTCCAGGAGATCATACCCCCTTTTCTTTTCCATTTTCTTACCTTTCTTTAATTTTTGGCTGTGCTGGCTCTTCGTTTCTGTGCATGGTCTACTCTGGTTGCAGGGTTTGGGATTCTCACAGGGTGGCTTCTCTTATTGCAGAGAATGGACACAGGAGCCCAGGCTGATTCTTAACCGCAAGAGGACCAGTGAAGTCCCTCTGCCGTCTTTTCTAATCCGGATTCCACAACAGTGTTACATCAAAGTGCATACAGGAGAGTTATTCCATGAAGCCAGATTCTACATGTAGAAACTGTGAGTCAGCGTAGCGGATACAACTCTGCAAAACTTTACAAAAGAAAAGCACTGAGTGCCAGCTTACAAGCCGGTGGTATTTAAAAGGCAACAGTTCAAAATGCAGACACTGATTTATCAATAGGGCTCAGAGAGGCCAGATACCACTCATCTCTTTGCTGCCTGAGGAAATAACAAAGTCAGTGATTTTTTTTTCCCCCTCTTCCTTTCCAGTGCTATCTGGGAACTATAGATTGAAAGTTACTGATACACTCAATTAAACAGATAGTATCATGCAGTTACTAAATTCGGGTTTCTTTATAGGAGTCCTTCGCAGACACATGCAGGGGCAATTACATGCAATTTGATGTCATAATATAAGCCAGGACAAGTTGAAAGAAGCCAGTGGTTCTTTGTGTCTCTAAACTAATATCCAAGGGCGTCTTTCCTAATTAAACAGAAGGAGATGTGTGGACTTGTAACGTTCGTGTTTTATTTCTGAAAGAGGTCAAAACCTGAAGGGAAAGGGAAAGAGAAGTCGCTCAGTCGTGTCCGACTCTTCACGACCCCGTGGACTGCAGCCCACCAGGCGCCTCCATCCATGGGACTCTCCAGGCAAGAGTACTGGAGTGGTGTGCCATTGCCTTCTCCAATGAATGAGTCTGCTGCTGCTGCTAAGTTGCTTCAGTCGTGTCCAACTCTGTGCGACCCCATAGATGGCAGCCCACCAGACTCCCCCGTCCCTGGGATTCTCCAGACAAGAACACTGGAGTGGGTTGCCATTTCCTTCTCCTGAAGAGTTATTCTTAAAACCTTTAGTGAGTTTTCTATCAGTAAGTATCAGTGTCATCAGTGTCATGGGCTATTGCACCATGAAATTCATGGCAAAACATTCCCATCATTTCTTGTTCTCGTTGCCCCTATCTAGGGATTTTCTTCCTAGATTGGGGGGGGAAGAAAAAGATTTCCCCCCAAGTCCTTTTTTAGAGACAGCAAACATTCATGCATCATAAACGGAAACCATGCTCTTCACAAGGGTGTTTTCTTGGAGCAGCAAATTTTGGTTAGACACTGAGGTCATCTTGACCAATCATTTAGCACAGGTTCACGGCGGAAATTACAATAATCATCTCACAAGGCAGTGAGAGTACAGGATCAGTTCAGTTCAGTTCAGTCCAGTCGCTCAGTCGTGTCCGACTCCTTGCGACCCCATGAATTGCAGCACACCAGGGCTCCCTGTCCATCACCAACTCCCGGAGTTCACTCAGACTCAGGTCCATCGAGTCAGTGATGCCATCCAGCCATCTCATCCTCTGTCGTCCCCTTCTCCTCCTGCCCCCAATCCCTCCCAGCATCAGAGTCTTTTCCTATGAGTCAACTCTTTGCATGAGGTGGCCAAAGTACCGGAGTTTCATCTCTTAATAAGGCAATAAAGAGATAACACACTCCGACACTAGATGATCGTTCCAGGTAAGGGGGTGATGAAAGGAATGGTTGAGGTGAACCTTTCTACGAGTTGATTCTCTGAAGAGTTGGCCTGGTGAACCGAGAGCCACATGTTGGCTCCAGTGATGGGGACACATTGACAACAGCTTGTTGCTGTAAACCATTCCCGGGAAAGTGAAGGTTCCAGTGTTTGGGGGGGACATTATCTCCATTCTGAGTCTGTGTGTGCTAAGTCACTTGAGTCGTGTCTGACTCTGAGACCCTGTGGACTGTAGCCCACCAGGCTCCTCTGTCCATGGCACTCTCCAGGCAGGAACACTGGAGTGGGTTGCCATTTCTTCTTCCAGGGGAATCTTCCCGACCTGGGGATCGAACCTGCGTCTCTTACATCTCCTGCATTGACAGGCGGGTTCTTTAGCACTAACTCCACCTGGGAAGCATGGTTTTCCACCCACTGCTGGCAAAGTGGCGCCTTGCCCAGTCTGGAGCTAAATGCCCTAGGATTTGCAGAGGCCATTTAGATAAGCATTGAGGCACCTTGCCCAGGTGGAACACTCTGGGACAGTCCTGTCAACCACCGGCTGTGTGTGCAGTCTCAAGGGCCCCTGCCAGACCTGCTGGCACCTCACACGTTCCTCTGCCTTAACTGTGGGCGTGCATGACGACGTCCCAACCACAGTTGCACTTGTCTGTCAAAACAGCTGTACATGTAAACACAACTTTGTTGCCACCACATACTAGTGGGCTGGAAATCATATCAGACCTATCCACAGCAAAGGGGTTGGTTCAGCATGCTGAGGGAGCGGTATTCTGATCAGGAAACCTCTGCTTTCAGGAGAGGGAAACCCAGCCCCAGCGACCTGCAGAAAGAGGCGGCTTTGGCTTCCGTCACGTTGAGTGGTGCGGGCCCATCAGAAGCTCCAAGGACACCCCTAAGGTAAGCGTTCCTCCCCGCTCTGGATGTGCGCCTGTTGACCTGATGCGTTCACGCCCTTTTTTGTTTAATCACAGTGTGCCGACTGCTTATTCGAGGGCACCTTCCCTCACAGCCTTGAGTGGTTCCACATAACCATCACCAGTTCCTTGGTCTCTCTGCTCAGTCATTCCTGTGCCTCATTAAGCAGACTGTGCGTGTAATTCATCCACCTTGAACACTGACTCGGCATCTACTTGGCTAGCTGTTGTGTTGCACCTTTGTTATTACAAAGAAACAAATTTAAACATTAGAATGGTGCACATGTATAGTAATGAAATGCTTAACATTCTGCCCGTGTCGGAGTAGATCTTAAAGCTAAACTGAAGGTCCGCGTGCCACTCACGTCACCAAAGGCAGAGGTGGCGTTTGATGATTTTGCCCTGTATGCCCAGAGGACACATGGTTGTGACCTTAATAAAAACGATGTTTCCTGTATGACAGAGGAAAGAAAACCCTCCTCATTTCTCATCACCGAAAAAGAGTCAATCAAGTTATTTCCAATTAGGCTCAGAATAAGGTGAAACGTTTTCAAGGTATCCAGAACACTGCTTCAGTAAATTCAGCAAATTATCGAGCCACGTGAGTTTGTTTTGGATGCCTTTGAAATTTAAGGCTGTGTTAATTTATCCTGTAAGATTTATTTCAGTTGTAATCTTAGTTTTGAAATGAAGAAGTTCATTTTGGGTCTTGAAACGGTTGTCATTCATTTTACCTTGTCTATAAGTCAGAAAATTATGAATGTGTTTTCCTGTATGTTTTCCCCATTTCTCATTTAGATGAGTCAGTGATGAAACACTGAATTTATGTAGTTTGACTGTGAATGCCTATAAAAAAAAACCACTCCAAAATGCTCAGAGCATGCAGAATTAGTGCTGGTATGTACGATTGCTCCTGCAGAAGTATTCTATATTCATCCTTAATGCAGCAGGCTCAGGCATAACTATGTTTTATCACTGGAATCTGTTATCAGGCTGCTGTCAGTGACGGGTTCTTGAATTCAGTCCCTTAAGCTGGATCGCACAGAGCTGATTTTGCTGAGCTCGCAGTAGAGCATCGACGCTGGTGGGTATAAAGGGCGTCCAGGCAAGGTCTGTGGATCTTCTGTGTTCGTAGCTGTTGTCAGGCGCCCTGTCGGGTCCGTGCATTACTTACCGTCCATCTCATCCTCTGTTTTCTCCGTGTTGGAGAGTTTCTCAATCTTGCTACTGTCCTACCTGACCTGTGCCCAGGAAGCCGCAGTAGGACTGGTAACCAGAAGCTAGCTTGAGCGTAGCAGTAGTCTCGTTTTCTCAGTGAACCCCGAGACCGCCGCATGACGAGAGGAGCTGTGCCGCGGAGATCAGGTAACCGAGACGATGCTCAGGTGTGAACGGCGGTCTCCCTCCGCCCTTCCTCCGGAGGGCTGGTGGTCCTTCCCTGCGTGCCGGAAACGGCACAAGTATCTCCTGTCTTGCACCTCAGGTTGTGCCTGATACTGCCTCGGAGCTGATTCTGACTGCTGGGTCCCAGGGTCCAAATGCTTCCCCTCAGTCAGAGTGGGAGATTCTGCGAGTCGGATGAACATAGAACTGGGGGCCGTTGGGGGGCAGTGAGCTTATTTCCTCGAGACCTGAGTGCACGGTTGGAAGAAAAACAAGAGGCAACTGCGAGAAGCTCCACCTGTGCCTCAATGATCCGCGGAGCGAAGATTCGTATGGTAGAAAGAATCAGAGCCTGGAGAACGGGTTTCCTAATTACTGAAATACGGAAACCCAAAGCTGATGTTGCAGTTCTGGGGAGAGTAACAGAGACTAGGGCCACCACCCAAGCTGGAGGATTTCAGGCGCTTTGTTTTCTGTCTCAGTTCCGTTGGACTGACTTGTTTAAGCGGACTTGGAGAAGCGTGTTGAGTCAACCGAATAGGACGCCCGTGGGATTTGCCGCTTTGCTGCAGATACCGTCTTTCTCTTTGAAGAAATGGCAAGCCACCTGACTCCAGATATGGAGTTAAAGACCTGCTCCTTTTTTTTTTTTAATAACTATTATTTTATTTAGTCTTTATCACAACCCCATGAAATAAGTCCTCTCTTTATCCTCACTTTTAAACCAAAGAAACCGAGGCACAGAGAAATTGTCTATCAACATTTTGATAGATAGCTTTTCAGTTTTTTTCTGTGCATGTATGTATTTTTTTATTTTAAGCCAAATTAGATTAACACACTTGATATTATTTTCTAATACGCTTCACTATTTTCTATTTACTCAACAAAATAGCATGAACATTTCCCCATATTATTAACTGTTCTCTTGTAGTATAATTTTAGTACATATTACATAAATGAAGAATACAAATATCTCATTGTGAGTCACTCAGTCCTGTCCGACTCTTTGTGACCCCCACAGAATATAGCCCGCCAGATTCCTCTGTCCGTGGGATTCTCCAGGCAAGAATACTGGAGTGGGTTGCCATTTCCTTCTCCAGGAAGACCTGCTCCTTTTAAATCAGTTTATTCTCCCCTGATCCATTCTCTTCTAGATACTTTATCCACATAAACCTCAGCTAGTCTTAGCGAGCAGACAGGCATCCAGGTAGATCCTATTCATACACTGCCCACTTACCGAGTAGCTTGGTCTTTGGCCCAGTGTTAACTAAGCTCAAGTGAGTGGTATAGAATGGTAACCACGTGAACAGTTTCTTCCCCTGGTTCTTGAGAAAGAAGGACAGATCACTCCCATTCTTCTTTCCTTCCCATTGACAAATGGTGGTCCAGATGACCTTAACTCACAGATATTAAGACAAATACACCAGGTTATGGGGTCACGTGTGGAGGACTGCAAAGTTATCCTTCCAGCCCTTAACCACCCAGCCGTATCTCTGGGGTGTTCCAGGAGAGACGCAAACATCTAGCTTATCAGGTGTGTTTCGAGTCTTTGTGTGGCAGCAACCGAACTTGCTTCCCAGATAATGAGCATGTTGTCCTGTCTGTCTGCTCAGGTTCCCATTTCCGCATTCAGATGCTTGTGTTCTCTGGGTCCCTTGAAAGCCCCTGTTCGTTGGAGCACTGGGTCCTCTCTGTGTCCCTACCCCTCTCACCGTTGCCTGTCTGTCTCTGTACAGAATCAAGGTGATCTTCTGCAAAGGACCAGTCACACACGCCTGTAGGTGTGACCACATCTGATGGTGATGTAGATACTCTGAAGCTAAATACCTGAATCTTTTATGCTTAAAAATATTCCTCAGAAGTAAAAGGTGATGAGTAATTTTGCAGTGGGGAAACCTGAAACGCTTGGTTAACCCAGTGATCAAGGTCGGTATCAACTGGGTTATGTCTTACTGACAGCATGTGACCTTGATATGATGTGTGTGAGAAGGCCACTTTACCTCTGGGGTCTTTCTCCAAAATGCCTGTAACCTCAGCATAATCGTGAGAAAAACACTGGGGAAAATGAAATTGAAAGATGTTCTACAAAATACCTGCCTAGCATCCTTCACGGAGAAGGCGATGGCACCCCACTCCAGTACTCTTGCCTAGAAAATCCCATGGACGGAGGAGCCTGGTAGGCTGCAGTCCATGGGGTCGCGAAGAGTCAGACATGACTGAGCGACTTCACTTTCACTTTTCAGTTTCATGCATTGGAGAAGGAAATGGCAACCCACTCCAGTGTTCTTGCCTGGAGAATCCCAGGGACGGGGCAGCCTGCTGGGCTGCCTTCTATGGGGTCGCACAGAGTCGGACACAACTGAAGCGACTTAGCAGCAGCAGCGTCCTTCAAAGCTGTCAAGGTCATCAAAACCAGGGAACGTCTGAGAAACCGTCAGAGCCTCAAGGAGACCAAGAAGCTATGACCCCCTAAAAAGTTTATGTGATACCCTGGTTAGGATCCTGGTGCAATGCATGGACATTTAGGGGAAAGCTAAGGAAAGGCAAATAAAATACAGATGTTGGTGAATAATAGTTTGTCGACATCAGTTCATTGGTTATGACAGAGTACCAGGTAAATGGAAGACCTTAAAATGTGAGGGGACTCTGTAACATTCTTGCAGCTTTCCTGTAAATCTAAAGCTAGGCTATAACAAGAAGTTTACTAGTTTTTTTCCCCCCCAAAGTGGGTCTTTGTTGCTACTCTTGTGCTTTCTAGTCGTGGTGAGCAGCGGCTACTATTCGTTGGCAGTGCACAGGCTTCTCATGTCAGTCTCACACTCAGAAGTTCCAGCGTGAGGACTTGTGTTTCCTCTTTATGCATGCGTACTCAGTCGTGTCTGACTCTTTGCGACCCCATGGACGGCAGTCCTCCAGGCTCCTCTGTCGATCAGATTCTTCAGACAAGAATACCCAAGTGGGTTGCCATGCCCTTCTCCAGGGGATCTTTCCCAACCCAGGGATGAAACCCACGTCTCCTGCATCACAGGCAGATTTACCACCTGAGTTACCACAGAAGCCCTGATAAAGGAAAGGATATAATCTGGCTGAGAATGAGGGCTATAGTCATGGGATCTCAAGGTTCAGGAATTAAAAAAAAAAAAAAAGCAGGATCTTATCCAAAGACTCAGAAAAAAATTGCATGAGATGTCAGGATGGAGTAAGCGTCCAAGAAACTGGAAGCAAAGGCGAGTCCCATGAGGGTTTACTCTCCCCAAGCTGGATGCTCTGTAATTTGTATCTTCCACCCTGCTTGTTGGTTTCATGAGCTACACGGCCACTGCTTGCGAAACATGGCTAGCCAGACCCCCGAAACCCCGTTCACCCATTTACCAGCATAGATGTGCTGATGTTTCTTCACTAGACAGTAATGGGAGCCCTAAACGTGCGAATGAGGGTGCTGGCCAGGGTACCCAGCTCCAGTCTCTGATGTAATTGTAGGCACATACCTTTCTCAGCTTTCTCATCTGTCGAATGAAGGTAGTACACATCCCCAGCAGAGAGGTGTGATAGCTAAGGAGCAAATACAGAGCACAAGCAGATACTGGGGGACATAGATCAGCTTAGCACTGGACCATTCATAGGAAGATGTGTGTAAAACGATGGGCCGCAGGAGTTGAAGGCATGGGCTGGGAACCTGCAGATACAGGAGAGGACTGGATGATGTAGGTGAGGGGATAAAGAGGCTAGAGGGCTGGAGATGGAAGATGTTTGCAGAAGGACATGGGCTACAGAAATAGAACCACCCATGGCCAGAGAGAGGGATGTTTGATCAAAGATGCCTGAGACGAAGACATCCCAAATGGTGACAGTTCAGTTCAGCTCAGTTGCCCATTCGTGTCCGACTGTCTGCGACCCCATGGACTGCAGCACGCCAGGTTTCCCTGTCCATCACCCACTCCCGGAGCTTACTCAAAGTCAAGTCCGTCAAGTCGGTGATCTGTGACCCCACGGACTGCAGCATGACAGGCCTCCCTGTCCATCACCCACCCCCGTAGCTTGATCAAACTCCTGTCCGTTGTATCGGTGTTGGCATCCAATCATCTCATCCTCTGTCGTCCCCTTCTCCTCCCGCCTTCCATCTTTTCCCAGCAGACTGAAGCAAAGACGGGGGCTATTGGAGTGGGTGGTTTGGGGACATCCAGACGGCAGAGTCCCTAGTGGCTTCTTGGTTCCATAAAGGGAGATGTTCATAAAAGCAGGAAGATGGAAAAAGGAGCAAAGCTCTGGGCATCACAGACAGGACCACAGACAGATGAATCAGGGCAGAAGGGGACAGTGGCCGGTATCCAGAGAGGGCACATGATACCATCGAGGAACTGACGCTGTAATAGGCACAGTGTTCACAGATTTTCACAAGAGTTAGAGAGAAATGAAATTTGCTTGATGTGACCCCATAGTAAGTACTGGAGAAGGAAATGGCAACCCACTCCAGTATTCTTGCCTGGAGAATCCCACGGACAGAGGAGCCTGGTGGGCTACGGTCCATGGGGTCGCAGAGAGTTGGACACTACTCAGCGACTATCAATCACTCACTCAGTACTAAGTACATTCCTTTATCTGACCTGGTTTGATTCCAGGTTGCCCATCACAGTGATAACGTCCAGGCTTTGAATGGGCCTCTCTGGTGGCTCAGTAAATGGTATTAGCTTGTTTTTGCTGACGGGTCCTGTGAACAGTCAGCTGTGGGTTTCTGAAGGTCAGTGGACTGCATGTGAAGGTCATCGTTCTCATTTCTGTTGGGTGCTGGATTTACACCCTCGAACCGCGTTGTGATCCGGAGGGGTCTTCCTGTTCTCTTCTCATCTGTGCTGGGTTCTCTGTTGTGAAAGAGGCCAAACCGTCAGGAAAAAGGTCATGTTTTATAGGGCCAGAGGTAGTTGCCAAAGCAAGACGATGTAATCGAATGCGGTTCTTTGTCTCGTAACTTGAGCAGTGCCGTTCTGCACGCAGAAGATAAAATCTGAAACTGTCCTCCAGCGCTGGCTGGCTTCAAGGATCACAAGTCCCATGACATTTTTAACCTTTCATTGCATCCTCCGTTGTTTTTTCTAGCTAACTGGGAACTTGACCTCAGAACTACCATTGTTTTCCTTTTCATCTTTTTAAAATGACTAACCAAATGTGACTTTCTTTCAAGGGCTATCTGTGTCAAGAATTTTAAAAGTTACTAATCTGAGTGGTTCTGGAATTCGTAACTGAGCTTGGATTTTTGACTGGATGTGACCTTCATGAAGACACCTCTTGTATTGTCCCAGATTGCAAAACTAGTACACAATAGGATTGATTCAAGATTGTGTCTTTAAAAAGCTAGCTCCTTACTGCTGATGTAAGATTCTGGATCACACTGGCATTGAAAATTCTTTTCCATACAAAGGAATATAATCGCAGAAAACAAAATCACCACTTGACTGCCAGAGGTTTTTTTTTTTTTCTTCCTTGAGGTCATTGTACCTTCGTTGAACTCTGTTTTAACTGTGAGCAGATGGCACCTAGATTTTGCTGGGAGCTCTGACCTTGAACGTGGATGGCAAGTTGCTGGATTTTGTTTCTCTGTGGTTGGAGAATGACACTGAAGACCCCGAGTAGCTGGGGAATCCTGTGTCTGCCTGGGGCTTACAGGCAAGGCAACCGACGAGCTGACCTCTGGTTCTTTTTTCTGTCGTGTGAGTCTAGAATTTCTATACAAACATCACATGACCTGGAGAGCCCAGTAAAATTGCTAAAGAAATGCAGGCTTTCTGTCACCTCCTACTACTGTTGACTTTGGGTCTGTTCGAGGACCAGCCGTTTAACCCTTGTGATGACCGGAGGCCCTCATCAGTCCAGTGAGGGAGGCTGGGCAGAGATTACGCATGCTTCTGAGCTACCGATGAGAATAATTCATGGTGGACGATGCTCAGGTGGAAGGTGTGGTGTGAAAGAGGCTGGTTCAAGCAGCGATTCGTCACAGCCCTTTAATGGTGTCATCGTTTCAGCAGAAGCTACGGTGAATAATGTTCTGTCTTCACTAGGGGATCCTTTTTTTTTCTTTTTAAGTGGCACTGGATCCTTTTATCTGTAAGAACTGGATTGAGATATAACTCAGAAAATATACTGCATGTGAAAGTGAAAGTCGCTCAGTTGTGTCCGACTCTTTGCGACCCCATGGACTGTACAGTCCGTGGGATTCTCCAGGCCAGAATACTGGAGTGGGCAGCCTTTCCCTTCTGCAGGGGATCTTCCCAACCCAGGGATCGAACCCAGGTCTCCCGCGTTGCAGGCAGATTCTTTACCACCTGAGCCACCAGGGAAGCCCTAAACTGTACATGTTAAGAGTATGTAACATGAACCGTTTTGACACACGATACGCCCTTCGAACCTTCACCTCAGTCAAAGCAATGAACATCCCTGTAACTTTCAAAGATTTGTTTAAGGCCCTTATACAGTAACTCATCTCTCCTGCTCCTCCCTCCACAGACTACTGATATATCGTAGTTTGTATTTTGATCCCTCACTATATAATAGTTTGTATTTCCTGGGGTTTTACATAAGATCGTGCAGTGTGTAATCTTTTGTCTAGTTTCTCCCCTTCAGCATGATTTTTTTTTTGAGGTGCATCCATTTCACTGTGTGTATGAACAGTTCATTCCTTTTTTATTACTCCTCATTACTCTTTATACTGTCTATTAATCTGTGTTACTGTTTGTTACTATTTATTGCTATTGGTTAATGTTTATTACTGTTTGTTACTATTTGTTACTGTTTACTACTGTTTCTTTATTACTATTAATCAATGTTTGTTACTGTTTATTACTATTAATTGCTATTTGTTACTATTTATTACCATCTATTACTATTTTAAATTCCTGTTTATTGCTGTGTAGTATTCTGTTGTATGGATATAAGACTGTATGTTTTATCTGTTCACTTGTTGGGCCTCACTAGGGGCTTCCAGAGGGCTTCCCAGGCAGCTCAGCTGGTAAAGAATCCACCTGCAATGCAGGAGACGCAGGTTCGATTCCTGGCTTGGGAAGATCCCCTGGAGAAGGGAAAGGCTACCCACTCCAGTGTTCTTGGGCTTCCCTGTTGGCTCAGATGGTAAAGGATGACACATGGTGTGACAGTCTCTAGGCCCATCCATGGTGCTGTAGATGGCATTAGTTCTTTCTTTTTGATGGCTGAGTCATATCCCAATGAATCATCACCCCTGGTGGCTCAGATAGTAAAGAATCTGCCTTCAGTGCAGGAGACATGGGTTCGATCCTTGGGTTGGGAAGATCCCCTGGAGAAGGGAATGGCTACCCACTCCAGTATTCTGGCCTGGAGAATCCCATGGACAGAGGAGCCTGGCGGGCTACAGTCTGTGGGGTTGCAAAGAGTCAGAGACAACCTACTGACTAGACAACAATAAAGACCACTATCTCATACCATATCCAAAAATTAACTCAAAGTGACTTAAAGACTTACATGTGAATCCTGAAGCTGTGACACTCCTCGTAGAAGACATAGGCAGTATGCTCTTTGACATGAATCTCAGCGGTACTTTTTTGGATCTGTCTCTTCAGGCAAGGGAAACAAAAGCGAAAATAAACAGAAGAGACGAGGTCAGGCTAAAACGCTTTTTCAGTGCTTGCTTTAGGAGCACGTATGCAACACTGGAGTGATACAGAGAAGATTAGCATGGCCCCTGGGCAAGATGATATGCAAATTTGTGAAGCATTCCATATTTTAAAAAATTTTTTAAAAATTAAATGTTTTGTACAGTTAAGCAAACCATCAACAAAACAAAAAGGCAGCCTACTGAATGGGAGAAGATATTTGCAAGCGTTACGCTCGAAAGGCTTAAGATGTGTGTGTGTGTGTGTGTGTGTGTGGAGAGAGAGAGACAAGGGAGCGGAGGAAACTCATACAACTCAATATTAAAAAAAATAAAATAGTCCTATGAAAAAATGGGCTGAAGGTATGAATACCACATGCCAGTGGTCTGTAGGCACATGTAAATGGGCTGGACATTACTAATTATCAGGAAAATGGAAGTCAAAATCCCAATGAAGTATCCCCTCACACCACTCAGAATGGCTATCAAAAAAAAATAAGTGTTGGTGAGGATGTGGAGAAAAGAGAACCCTCCAGCCCTGTTGGTAGAAATGTTAATTGGCACGGCCGCTGTGGAAAGCAGTTTGGAAGTTCCTCAGAAAGATTAAGAGAAGTACTGTATGATCTCGATTTTCACTCATGGGTTTTTATCTACAGAAAGTGAAAGCACTAATTTCAGAAATTACATGTACCCCAGTGTTCTTAGCAGTGCTAGTTAACAGTAGCCTGGACATGGAGGCCACCTAAGTGTCCCATCAACAGATGAATGGGTGCAGAAGATGTCGTAGATATATTCAATGGAGTATTACTTGGCCATAAAAAGAATGAAATGTTCACAGCGTGGGTGGAATTGGAAGGTGTTCTACTTAGCAAGATAAAGGAGAGAAAAATTACTAGTGTGTTTTTTTTCACTTACACGTGGAATGTAAAAGATAGAACAAGTGGACAGGCACAAGAAAAAGGAATAGACTCACAGATACAGAAAGCAATCTAATAGTTGCCAGAAGCAAAGGGCTGGCAGGATGGGGGAACTAGGTGAAGGGGAGTGAGAGGCACAGAGTGCCAGTTATAAAATAAATAAGGGAGAGAATGTGTAGTGGAGGGAATATAGTCAACAATATGATAATAAGCCCAGTCCATCAGTATCCCTGATTTCAAATAAAGACAATGTCATTTCAGGTGCTTCCTTGGTGGCTCAGATGGTAAAGAATCTGCCTGCAATGCAGGAGACCCGGGTTCCATGCCTGGGTCGGGAAGATTCTTCTGGAGAAGGGAATGCCAACCCACTCCAGTTTTCTTGCCTGGAAAATTCCATGATGGCCTACCATCCCATAGTGGGTCACAAAGAGTCGGACACGACTGAGCAACACACACACACACACACAATTTCAGGGGCTTCCGGAACACGGTGCAAGTCCTGGATCAGTTTTGTGATAAGCTCAGAATCTGGAACTTTTCCTAAAGAACTACTAATAGACCTTCTTAGGCTTACATGCGTAATGACATGCAGGAGGAAAAAGAGTTCATGAATGAAACTGGCCAAGAGCAACAGCAAATGTAAAAATAAATTTCCTCATCCAAAGGCCCCCTTTTTATCATGTATTGCTCTGTTCCATACACACATAAGGTTTGCTGCTTTTATGGGTTCCCCAAGCAGAGTGATTCATTTCACTTTCCTCTGAGGGTTTTTTTCCCAAAAGAATGAAAAAAAGGGGGCCAGCACAGAATGAATTCTGACCATGAATGAAGATTAGGGGGTTCTTTGCAATGGATGTATGTACTATAGACATAGACTTACAGAGTTTCATTGATGCAGATAACATATATACATGCATAAACTATACATTAGCATTCACACTTTTTCAGATAAAAAGGATACTTTTTATGCACGCGTGTGAAAATACAAAATCGTTTACGAATGCATTGCCTATTTCCGTATTATGAATTTCATTCTACGTATAGATGTCTAGATGAGTTGATAGATGGATGATGGATGGGTGGATGAAGGACTAGTGAAGAGGGGACACAGAGCCATTCATGCAGCATTGAAAGTCTTTGGCCACTGGGTGTCATGGTTTTCCCCATAATGGTTGACCCACCACAAGTATTTGAGGGGTTCCTGTATTCCTGGTGCAGGAGCTGGCAGTGTACATGGCAAGTTTTATTAAACCACACCACCTTCCTTTTTCAGATTGCTGTGCTGTCTTTAAAACACATTGTCAGTGTTATTTTTCTGCCTGAAACTGGCTGATGAGGATTAAATCTACAAATATTATTTTTTAACGTCTGAATATTTAATTGTCTCGAAATTACATAATTGTGTTGGTCATATTTAGGTTTTATTGTATCAAAGTCAAATCTGAAGAATTTGTGCCGTACATTTATGCACGTGCTTGGATATGTTTGTAATGAACTCTTTGCTCTACGGAATTGCTATAGTACAAAGACTAAGCAATTACTAGATATTGTTGTTGAGTCTCTAAGTCATGTCCAACTCTTTGCGACCCCATGGACTGCAGCACACCAGGCTTCCCTGTCCATCACCATCTCCTGGAGTTTGCTCAAACTCATGTCCATCAAGTCAGTGATGCCACGCAACCATCGCATCCTCTGTCGTCCCCTTCTCCTGCCATCTTCAGTCTTTCCCAGCATCACAGACCGGAAAAGACCATCTTTTCAGCTCTTTGCATCAGGTGGTCAGAATATTGGAGCTTAGGCTTCAACCATCAGTTATGTTGATAATTATCAGACGTGGTGATCACGTTTGAGCGTCTGCTTGCTGTTACCAGCGTGGCGTGGCCGGACGCATGTGTGTTGGCTGACATATGACAAGAGTGAGTGCACCATTAATTCGAACCAGACAGCCGTATTTCTCTCCTGTGGAAGTGATTCACCCTGCCAGGTCCGATGGCAGTGAGTGGTGGTGACAATTAAAAGCAGTTGTGCTCGTTGCGTCACAGAAATGCTACTGTGCTTCTTTTAGAAAAAAACACTGTCAGGGTGGAACATGCCAGATGGGAAGACTTGGCCACGTGCTCCGAGGACACCGTGGAGAGCGTTCTTGTGTTTTTTGACTTCTTGTATTTTTCTCCCTCTGAAGACTAGTTATCGCCAGAACTGCTAAGGTGAATCTTATGAAGACGGACGCCTAGTTTAAAAGCCCTAGTACGATGGGATATGTGTGGTGAAATTGTTGGAAAGGTGCAAGGAGCTCACGGGTCTGTTTTATTTTTCTTCTTTCTGTTTAACTCTCAAAAATGTGCAAGTTGTGCGTCAGTGGCACAGCACTGAGTCTTGGAAGAATCTTTGAATGACAGTGTTTGCATATTCTGATTGTTATTTGTATATATATATATATATATATATTTTTTTTTTTTTTTTAATGGTCTTTTGTGAGTTGGGTTAACATCTTTAGTTTCCACACAGAGAGTCTGATGATGGCGTCGTGATTCTCACTTAAAGTTACTGGGAGAGATACAACAGTTAACAGTTTGCAAAACGGATGGGTTCATGGAAGGTCTGCTTTTGTTTGAATGAAAGGGTCTTTTTTTTTTCCCCCCATTCAAATGGGGAAGAACACAGCCAATGTCCAGTTCTTTCAAATCCACATTGAAAATGGTTTATGGATGGTGCCAGAGGAGGAATAAAAAAATCAGCAAGAAAACAGGGAGGTGCTGTTCTCGGTTTCAGCTGTCAATAGGAAAAAAAAATTAATGAGATAAAAACGAAGAAAATTCAATAGGAAAGAAAAAATTTAACGAGATAAAAATGAAGAAAAATTCAAAAGCTCTCATTAAACATCTTCAGGCACTTACTACTTGAATGAACCTGAAGTTCCCCTTCAACAAAACCCATGCCCTCAGGGAACTGTCAAATCATCCAGAAGTCAGATACTAAACAAATATTCACAGAGATACCTCATTAAAAACATGAGAAGTTCTATTGGTAGCCCTGTGTTGTTTTGGGTGTGCAGAGAAGGTTTCCCTGATGAACTGACGTGTTGGTTCATCAGGCTGGTGGGGAACCAAGTTTGTGAATTATTTGAGCTCAGCAAGGGCATTCTGTTGAATCCTGAACTGGAATCATGGACTGAAGCTGAAGCTCCAATCCTTTGGCCACCTGATTCAAAGAACCAACCCATGGGAAAAGAAACCCTAATGCTGGGAAAGACTGAAGGCAGGAGGACAAGGGGGCAACAGGATGAGATGGTTGGATGGCATCACCGACTCCATGGAAGTGAGTTTGAGCAAACTTTGGGAGTTGGTGATGGACAGGGAAGCCTGGCATGCTGCGGTCCTTGGGGTTGCAAAGAGTCGGACACAACTGAGTGACTGAACTGAACTGCACAGAGCTGTCTAATGGAGGAAAGCTCGTACTAAGTAGAGACTGAACACATCTGGAAACTTTGTAGGTCTGGATCTGTAGCTGAGTCTTGGGAAGAGGTTGGCAAGGGGGTTCCTCAAGGGCACACCTGAGGTCTGTGGTTGGATCGGTGGATGTTGGAAGGATCCCAGCCTCAGGAAGAAGGTGAGGAATCTTACCTGGTGGGCAGCTATGGTCAGCACGGTCCTGCTCACGCTGCACATGAGTTCTGTCTGGGGTGGGTGAACTTGCCATGTCCTTGAAACCTTGGTGGAGATGAATATCGAGAGACGTTTGGTCACTGCTCTGAATCTCCAAAGAGAAACACGAGTTAGGGACGAGTAATGATGAATTTTGCTTGTCAGCTTTCCTGGCCCACGGTGTCTGGGAATGCTGTTCCCACAAATACCTGCTGTTATCTCAGTCAGTTGCTTAGGACCTACCTACAGATGAAGGACAAAAAAAAAAATAACATCAGTAAAGGAATTATCCTCCAATTAAAAAAAAATGACATCCCAGTGGAGCTCAGTTTTCACAGGCTGGCAGTGAGTTGACGTCAACACTTCACTGTGGGTTGACGTCACTCATGGCTTCTTGTTTGTGGACTCACACCTTGAATGAGGCCAAAACTTGAATGTGGAGTCTTTGCTCGCCAGGATGGTGGTTGAAGAGGCAGGGTTGATGCCGGTTGAAGAGGCAGGGTTGATGCCGGAGGCCACAGTTGCACAGCTTGGCTCTGGTGCGTGATTTACCACAGCAGATCTTTTTCTTTGGTATTTTTTTTTTTTTTTTCCAAACATCTATTTAGGCAAAATGAAAAGCACAAAACCATTATATACAACCTGGCCATGAGCATGGGCACTTAGAATCAGTGAAAGCCCTTATGAATCATTTGAACTGGTGAGGTAAGCGTGGGCACTTGAACTCAGTGAAAAGCCTTGTGAATTATTTGAGCTAAGCACAGGCATCCCGTTGAATCCTGATTTGGAATCACCCTCTGTCTAATGGAGGAAAAGTCGTACCGAGTATAGACTGTGAACAGGTCTGCAGATGTTGTAGAGGGTGTTCAGTCATGGAGAGATGAGTCACTGACTGCCATGTGATGGTGGCATGTTCACCTCTCATGTTAGGTCTCAGCTGTGGTTACCTACAAAGGGTGGGTGCTGGTGGTGGGGTCTAGGTCAACACTCATTGATGGCGAAGTCACTGTCGTTACTCACCAAATCTGCTGGCCATGAACTCACACACCCCAATTTGGGTGCACTCTGTGGCCTCAGTCCTGTCTGACTCTTTGCGACCCCATGGACTGCAGCCCGCCAGGCTCCTCTGTCCATGGGATTCTCTAGGCAAGAATACCGGAGTGGGTTGCCATTACCTTCTCCAGGGGATCTTCCCGACCCAGGGATAGAACTCACATCTCCTGGGTGTCCTCCATTCTACGCAGATTCTTTACCCCTGAGCCACCATTGAGGACCACACCCCAATTTATTTGGCCTTAATAAGTGATTTGTCACATAAAATCTGTTTTCAAAATATATAATTTTAACATAAAATCTCGTGTGTCTGCTAAAAACTTCTCTCCATAGGCTCAACTTCTCCAGGCAAAAATACTGGAGCGGGTAGTGGGTTGCTATTCCCTTCTTCAGGAGATCTTCCCAACCCAGGGATGGAACCTGGGTCTTCTGCACTGCAGGTGGATTATTCGTTACCGTCTGAGATGCCAGGGAAGCCCATTGCAAGCACAAATGTGAATCATTTTCTCCTTTCAAAACTCTGCCCATTCAAACACTGTAGGGCTGTCTAGAGTGAGACAGTGTCGTCCCGCTGGGTCCTGCAGGTGCGTTTGGAGCATCTAGCTGAGAAATAAGCTAAGTAGCCCTTTTCTCTAGACTTGTATCCAACAGATGGGTCAGACCCTGATATCTTCTGTGTCCTCTTGGGGTCTGATTTCCCAAGGGCAATTGTCACGTGTCGGAAAGCACACCATGGTGGAGTCTGTGCTAAGGGTGTATGTCCCCTGTAGCAGGGCAAAGGCAGCGATCAGCCCGGAAATGACTGCAGCGACTCGCTGATTCATGAGTTCCTTTACAGCGGTGTCTCACAGCAGATGGACATAAAAGCTCAGTATCATGTAGTATGGAGGTGCAAAGCCCTTTGGATCCCCTCAAGATCAAATTGAATTTGATTGTGTGTCAGCAGTGAGGGTCAGCTGGGTCATTGATTGTCATCACATGAATTTATAAAACTGTGAGCTTGACACTATCAGTCTACGTGATCAGCAGATGTTTTAGAGCTGAATACACTGCATTTCAGTTCAGTTCAGTTCAGTTCAGTTCAGTTGCTCAGTCATGTCTGACTCTTTGCGGCCTCATGGACTGCAGCACACCAGGCCTCCCTGTCTTTCACCAACTTCCAGAGTTTACTCAAACTCATGTCCATTGAGTCGGTGATGCCATCCAACCATCTCATCCTCTGTCGTCCCCTTCTGCTTCTGCCCTCAATCTTTCCCAGCATCAGGGTCTTTTCAAATGAGTCAGTTCTTCACATCAGGTGGCCAAAGTATTGGAGCTTCAGCTTCAGCACCAATCTTTTCAATGAATATTCAGAAATGATCTCCTTTAGGATGGACTGGGTTGGATCTCCTTGCAGTCCAAGGGACTCTCAAGAGTCTTCTTAAACACCACCGTTGCAAAGCATCAATTCTTTAGCACTCAGCTTTCTTTATGGTCCAACTCTCGCATCCATACATGACTACAGGAAAAACCATAGCTTTGACTAGATGGACCTTTGTTGGCAAAGAGTGAGACAGAGACATACAGAAGGAAAGGGTTTTCCCATTCTTAGACCTAAATATTCTTGACTCAAACAAGCAGGACTTTCATGGGAGATGTTAAAAAGTGGATATTTCCACATGACATACTCTCCATTATATCAGGATAGAATGACATCCAGTTATAAACGTATGCCATTTGAGGACTTCCCTGGTGGCCCAGTGGTTAAGACCGTGCATTTCCACTCTAGGGGGCCCAAGTTCAATGCTCCTCGGGGACCCAAGATCCTGCTGGCCACTTAGTTGCTCAGTGGTGTCTGACTCACGGCAACCCTGTGGACTGTAGCCCATCAGTCTCCTCGGGTCATAGAATTTTCCAGGCAAGAATACTGGAATGACTTGCCATTCCCTTCTCCAGGGGATCCTCCTGACCCAGGGATCAACCCCAGGTCTCCTGCATTGCAGGCAGGTTCTTTTCTATCTGAGCCACCAGGGAAGTTCTAGTGCAGGCTACTTGGCATGGCCAAAAAAGAAAAAAAAAAAAAAAAAAAAGGAGGGGGGGACCAGGGGAATTTATTTCCATAAAGCTAAACAAAAAGGAATGTTTTAATAAATTAAAAACAGAATCTTTATCCTGCTGTGGTATTGTCCTGTGGAAATTGTAAGAGAGCAAAGTGAACCTTTTTGATCATAAAATGTAGTTCTCAGTGCTCACGCTCTGTGTAGACTGAAACAAGTCTCCAAAGAGTTAAGCCTGGTGTTTAAAATCAGTCTGCAGTGAAATGCACAGATGGAATGCCATGCCTAACGCGTGTAAGGCACAGGCAGGCTGGCACAGGGACTCAGGGCTGCACAGAGGTCATCAGTAACGTCACCTACAAGGCCTGTCTGTCCATCACCACGCCGCCAGGAAGAATAAGACATATGTTCCACCGTGAGAGCGTTTCATGACTCGGGGGGTCCCCATCTGGGGAAAGTGACTCTAGCTAACGGTAGGAAAACAGGTCAGTGGACTCTGCTGGAAGTAAAACCCTGAGGTAGATGGTTAAAGAGCAGAGTTTCTATGTGTCTCACAAATAGGGGAGGACTGAGCAGTCTCACCAAACAGAGCATAGGACAAGTGTAGGGTGAGAGCGCGGGACTGGTGTTGGGGACAGGGGGCTGGGGAACCTCTGGGAGGCCTGGGGATGCCGGGGAGGGCGTATTGGTGGGTTACAGGGACCGCTGGGGGCTTACAGATGAAGAAGCAGGTTAAATGGCACCGCTGGAGAACTGGGGTTTGCACACTGCTTTCCTGTGGTCATGTATGGATGTGACAGTTAGACTGTGAAGAAGGCTGAGTGCCAAAGAATTGATGCTTTTGAACTGTGGTGTCGGAGAAGACTCTTGAGAGTCCCTTGGACTGCAATGAGATCCAACCAGTCCATTCTGAAGGATATCAGCCCTGGGATTTCTTTGGAAGGACTGATGCTAAAGCTGAAACTCCAGTACTTTGGCCACCTCATGCGAAGAGTTGACTCATTGGAAAAGACTCTGATGCTGGGAGGTATTGGGGGCAGGAGGAGAAGGGGATGACAAAGGATGAGATGGCTGGATGGCATCACCGACTCGATGGACATGAGTTTGGGTAAACTCTGGGAGTTGGTGATGGACAGGGAGGCCTGGTGTGCTGCGATTCATGGGGTCTCAAAGACTTGGACACAACTGAGCGACTGAACTGAACTGATCTGACAAAGACTTACAGTAACTTCGTTCGGTCACTCAGTCATGTCCGACTCTTTGCAACCCCATGGACTGCAGCACGCCAGGCTTCCCTGCCCATCACCAACTCCTGGAGCTTACTCAAGCTCATGTCCATCGAGTTGATGATGCCATCCAACCATCTCATCCACTTTCACCCCCTTCTCCTGCCCTCAGTCTTTCCCAGCATCTGGGTCTTTTCCAGTGAGTCAGCTCTTCAAATCAGTTGGCCAAAGGATTGGAGCTTCAGCTTCAGCATCAGGTCTTCCAATGAATATTGAGGGTTGATTTCCTTTAGGATAGACTGGTTGGATCTCCTTGCAGTCCAAGGGACTCTCAAGAGTCTTCTCCAACACTGCGGTTCAAAAGCATCAATTCTTCGGTGCTCAGCTTTCTTTATGGTCCAGCTCTCACATCCATATATGACTGCTGGAAAAACCGTAGCTGACTTGATCGCACATAACTTGAGGGGGGATAATCAAGGCTCACCTCCCAGAGCAGACACACGAGCCCTGAGATTGATCATCACACACCGTATATATTTGTAACAGAGCTGTCCAGTGGAATTTCACATGCTGACCCAGAGTTCCTGGACCTGTGCTGTCCAATATGGTGACCACTGGCCACATGTGACTTTGACCCCTGACATGTGCCCAAGATGACCGAGAAGCTGTATTTTTTATTTTTATTTTTCTCTGCGCTGGGTCTTCCTTGCTGTGCATGCTTTATTTTGTTGTGGTGTGAAGTGAATGACTCTTTGTGACCCCATAGACTATACAGTGCAGGGAATTCTCCAGGCCAGAATACTGGAGTGGGTAGCCTTTCCCTTCTCCAGGGGATCTTCCCAACCCAGGGATCGAACCCAGGTCTCCTGCATTGCAGGCGGATTCTTTACCAGCTGAGCCACAAAGGAAGCCCGAGAAGACTGTTGTGGGTAGCCTATCCCTTCTCCAGGGGATCTTCCGAACCTAGGGATTGAACTAGGGTCTCCTGCACTGCAGACAGATTCTTGGTAAAGAATCTGAGTGGCTGAGCCACCAGGGAAGCCCTTTGTTGTGGTGAGTGGGGGCTAATCTTTGGTGTTGGTATGCAGGCTTCTCATTGCAGTGGCTCATCGTAATTGCAGAGCATAGGCTTTAGGGCGAGTGGGCTTCAGTACTTCCAGTACACAGACTTAGTTGGTCCGTGGCATTTGAGATCTTCCTGGACCAGGGATCAAACCCCTATTTCCCCTGTTGGCAAGCGAATACATAACCATTGGACCACCAGCAAAGTCCCTCATTTAGTTTTAATGTCACTTAAATATAAATGTAATAGCCAGATAGCTACTGGGCAATAGTATAAGATGGTAGAGTGAAAAAGAAAGCTTGTACAACATATTGAATGATACAAGACACATTTTGACCGTTTGGGGTTAAGGAGAAGGCAATGGCAGCCCACTCCAGTACTCTTGCCTGGAAAATCCCATGGACGGGGGAGGAACCTGGTAGGCTGCAGTCCATGGGGTCGCTAAGAGTCAGACAGGACTGAGCAACTTCACTTTCACTTTCCGCTTTCATGCATTGGAGAAGGCAATGGCAACCCACTCCAGTGTCCTTGCCTGGAGAATCCCAGGGACGGTGGAGCCAGGTGGGCTGCTGTCTATGGGGTCCCACAGAGTCGGACACGACTGAAGTGACTTAGCAGCAGCAGCAGCAGCAGGTTAAGGAATTTCTCCCATTTCTGTTTCTGATACTCTTCTCAAGGTCACTATCAGTAGGTTCCTGCCTTATTATGATGCTTGCTGCTGTTCAGAGCATCACCAAGGACACCCTGGAGGGCATAATGAAACAGCGGTCTAGGGCCTGATCTAATTTGGTGACTCACGCTTTCTCTTCTCTCTGTTACAGTGACTTGACCAATTTTAATTGAACATTTTCGCATGGGGCTTATCAAATGACCTCAACCTTTTAAAATGCGTTGCTTGGTGGCAGCTCCTTTCTGGGAGTGGATTTCTTCTGCTGGCTGAGAGAAACAGCTCCCCCACCTCCAGAAAGTCATTTCACGCTCAGAGATTTCCTGATGTTGTGGATGTCGGTGTTGGGCAAAACAGTCAAGGCGGGTGAAACAGGCATAACAGGCATGGAGGAAGGTCACCCCCGTGAGCAGAGAACAGTGATGAGAGACTGCCGGCCAGAGCAACAGTGGCTGGGAAGGTTTGGATGGGAAAGGAAAACCCAGCCCAACCTAGGGATTGCAGACCGAGAAATGAGGAGTGGTAGGTTACTAGTCATCGCTGGGATGGCTCAGCGGTCTGTCTGCCAATGCAGGAGGTGCATGTTGGATCCCTGTTAGGGGAAGATCCCCTGGAGGAGGACAGGGCAACCCACTCCAGTAGTCTTGCCTGGGAAATCCCCATGGACAGAGGAGCCTGGTGGGCTATAGTCCACAGGGTCGCAAAGAGCTGGACATGCCTGAGGGACTGAACAAGAGCAGCAGTGTCTTAAGATGAGACCTCCTCTTCCTGTGAACATGACACGGAGAAAGAGACACGTTTGACCCTAGTCCCACTCAGCGTCAACTTTCAGGCACGTCCGTGGGGCCTGTGGTCTACAGAGAGCAGAGCTGGAGAAAACAGTGATCTAAGTTAGAAGAAATGAGCTCAGTGCTGTGCTGGAAGAAGTGATTCCTACGTTCACCAGGGTTACCAAGAGTAGTGAAGGACAGACAAGGGCCGGTGAAAGACGGTAAGACCAAAAGACCCAGAGGTTGAAAACCCAGCCCTCGGCTTGTGGAGGAGAATGCAGACCTATGTGGTCTGAGATATTCATGGTTTAGATGAGCGTTTGATATGGACTTCCCTGGTGGCACTAACTGGAAAGAACCCGTCTGCCACTGCAGGAGACGCAAGAGAGTTGGGTTCCATCCCTGGGTCGGGAAGATCCCCTGGAGAAGGAAATGGCAACCCACTCCAGTATCCTTGCCTGGAGAATCCCATGGACAGAGGAGCCTGGTGGGCTACAGTCCATAGGGTCTCAGAGAGTCCGACACGGCTGAGCATGCATGCACAGCATTTGATAGGAAAATCGGTCATTTGTTTCTGCGTACTGCATTTGCAAGTGAAAAAACAAATGGAGATCTCATAGATGCCGTAACAATGAGAATTTCTACAGAAATGACCTTGATCTGTCAATACAGAATTTTATATCTTAGGAATATGTAATAGTAGCGTTAGTCACTCAATTGTGTCCGACTCTCTGCGACCTCACGGAATGTAGCCCGCCAGGCTCCTCTGTCCATGGTATTCTCCAGGCAAGAATCCTGGAGAAGGTTGCCATTTCCTTTTCCAGAGGATCTTCCCAACCCAGAGATCAAACCTGGGTCTCTCCTGTGTTGCAGGCAGATGCCTTACCATTTCAGCTACAGGGAAGACCTTAGGAAGAGAAGCATTCAAGAAAAAGCAAACAAGAGCCCGCCTCACGTCTAATCCCATTTCACGCATCTGAGTATCACAGATAGGGCCTGAACTCGGACCTTGGGGTTTCTATTTGTGACATGTGTCTCAGATTCGGAGACGCCCACTGAGGGAACCTGTTATGACTTTTAAAAAAAATCAATTTATTTATTTTAATTGAAGGCTAATTCCATTATGATAGTGTAGTGGTCTTCTGCTGCTTGTGTAACGGCACACGGAGAATCAAAGGACCCCTCCAGACACTGTGTAGTTTCTGTGTTGTGGTTTCTCAGAACAAGGGCAGTTTTTCTTCGGAAGAGGTTTTCGGATGTTGACTGCTGTGGATGAGACCGAGAGCCCCTTCGGCCTTGGCCTGCTTGGTGGGGAGAACGTGCAGAGCGGCAGGACTTTGTGCCTAGCCTGGGCAGAAAGGAGAAGGGCAGTCAGTGGCTGTCCCAGGGTCCCGCTTAAGGGGCCTGCCTCAGCACAGCCCTGGGGGATCTGTGCGCTTCAGCCTGAGTGGATCGCAGGGCGTCCTGAGCCCGGTGCTTTCGCAGGCACCAGGCCTGCTTCCTGGTTTCCTGTAGACTTTGTCTCTCGTCCGGGGAACCCCGGAGCATCTAGCTGCTTGCTGCCCTTCCTGGTGGAAGTCCTAATTAAGTCAGACTCATAAAGAAAGCTGAGCACTGAAGAATGGATGCTTTTGTACTGTGGTGTTGGAGAAGACGTTTGACAGTCCCTTGGACTGCAAGGAGATTCAACCAGTCTATCCTAAAGGAAATCAGTCCTGAATGTTCACTGGAAGGACTGATGCTGAAGCTGAAGCTCCAATCCTTTGGCCACCTGATTTGAAGAGCTGACTCACTGGAAAAGACCCTGACGCTGGGAAAGATTGAAGGCAGGAGGAGAAGGGGACGACAGAGGATGAAATGGCTGGATGGCATCACCGACTTGATGGACATGACTTTGAGTAAGCTCTGGGAGATGGTGATGGACAGGGAGGCCTGGCGTGCTGCAGTCCATGGGGTCGCAAAGAGTTGGACACAACTGAGCGACTGAACTGAACTGAACATGCCTGAGGCAGGAGTTGTTCCCTCCCTCGTGGAGTCCGGGGCTAAGTGTCTCTCGGGGAGACAGTTGAACATGAGGAGGAATGGCACTCGGGGGAAGACCCACTGGCAGGACAGGGATGGGCTGATCGAGATGCTGGCTGAAGTCTTTTCCTCAGGTGCCTATCTGAGTCACAGTACTGTGTTCATTTCCACATAAAATATAGCTGTGGTCGGATAGTGCTTCTTGCAGCGTTAATTAGCCAACTGTCCTCTTAGAATGCAAACATCGAGAAGCAGCATCGTTGGTACATGCTGCTGGCATGTCTGAAAATGTTAGTGAGGAGGAAGGAGTAGGTGAATGAAGTAACTGCCGCCGTCTTTGGTAATTTAGCTGATGTGTGTGTTAGTCGATCAGTCGTGTCTGACTCTTTGTGACCCCACGGACTGTAGCCCACCAGGCTCCTCTGCCCGTGGGATTTTCCAGGCATGGATACTGGAGCGGCTGGCCATTCCTTTCTCCAGGGGAATCTTCCTGACCCAGGGATTGGACCCAGGTCTCCTGCACTGCAGCAGGATTCTGTACCATCTGAGCCACCAGGAAAGCTGATAATTTATCTGATAAACATTCATTGACATTGGACTTAAAATGTCACATGTTGTTTAAGGACATTTTGGAAAAGATCATTTTTAATACCTACGAATTGCTATCATGTAGGACTTTTACAGTAATTTGAGGCATTTCTTTCTGTGAAACTGAGAATTTCTACTTTATTTAGTAAAATGTCTTAGTTTTATACCACAAAATGCTGGGTGGTCACAATTAACGTGGAATTAAGAATTTTTGCTTAAGGAGCCTGATGCCTATCTTTGCCTGAAGTCTTCCAGAAATCTTTTTAGTTTATAAGGAAACATAATACCTCCACCGTTCTTAACTCACATAGTTATTAACATGTGTATGAAAACAGCCCAAGTGTTTTCTTAAGCTCTGTTGGATAACAGTATAATCGTTCTACCTGGATACAGGATTATATCAGCACATGTTACAAACAGATCATTTTCTAGAAACACACAAAAAGAGCAGAGATGAATTTCAGCGCCCTTACAGGGCCCTTACACTCATCACCAGAGACCAAAATTGCTGTACCTCAAACTCTCAGAGTCAAGTGATAAATGTCTGCTCACGTGCTCAAAGAGTTATTTGTTCTAGATTTAATCTCACAGCTATTTCAGTGGGGAAGATTGAACTTCAAGGTAAAATGTCACTAGATGTATTTTCAGATCTTTCTCAAAGCTTGATTACTCTGTTTATGGAGAATAAAGTTTTAATGATTGCCTTGTGTTCACTGAAAAGTCCTGGCGTTTTTTTTTTTTTTTTTTCTGTGATTAGTATCCTGGGAGGAGGGAGGAACATCTCTGTATTGAAGCTGGAAGTTTAGCACTGGACGGGCGGAGAGCTGAGGTTGGGGCTGACACTTGCTCCTTTGGACATCAGTTTGTGATGAATCAGTCATGTACTATGATGGCAAACCTTCTAGGAATCTGCAGTACCCTGCGTGTGGTAGGCTTGACTCAGGAGAGCCATGAATGTGAAAAAACAAAAAAACAGGCATAGACAGTAAGTAACTGCAGAAACATTACCGGCATAATTTAAACCAGCGAATCGGAGCTTTCCTGACCATCAACTGGTTAAGAATCCGCCTTTCAGCGCAGAGGACCTGGGTTCAATCCTTGGTCGGGGAAGGAAAATCCCACACTCCTTGTGGCTGCTAAGACCGAGTGCCCCAGCTGGAGAACCTGTAGGCTGCAACCAAAGATCACACCTGCCGCAACTAAGATCCAACACGGCCGAGTAAATAGTTCATGATCAAATTATTATTTTATTTAATTAATGTAATGAAAAAAAATTGGCTTCCCTGATAGCTCAGTTGGTAAAGAATCTGCCTGCAATGCGGGAGACCCTGGATTGCTTCCTGGGTCAGGAAGATCCTCTGGAGAAGGGATAGGCTACCCACTCCAGAGGTCTTGGGCTTCCCTGGTGGCTCAGCTGGTAAGGAATCGGCCTGCAAAGCAGGAGGACCTGGATTCGATCCCTGGGTTGGGCAGATCCCCTGGAGAAGGGAAAGGCTACCCACTCCAGTATTCTGGCCTTGAAAATTCCATGGACTGTATAGTCCTTGGGGTCGCAAAGGGTCGGACATGACTGAGCGGCTTTCACTTTCTTTCATTTCTTTCAATTTAAAAACGCTTTATAAAAATAAAGCAGTGAATGTAGCTAACAAGACAAGTATATGGAGGTTTCTTGGAGATCCTTCCAGACAGAGTCCGGGTCATCTGTTTTGAAGGGGGTTTGAGAAACAGTCTTCTCCCCAGCCTCTAATAAAACTCAATTTTGTGGTTAACACAACACTCCATATTATTTTTCCCTTTGAGTTGAATTGGGTATCTGCCTCCTGGCGTGTTTCTGTGCAAGGATGATAAAATACCGATGGAACATATTTTATGATCTTAAGGAGAATGCAGTTAGGAGCACGCAGACAGTATTCACGTGAGACAAGAGGTGACTGCATGGGTTGCCTGCGATGTCGCCAAACCAGTGGAGTCCTAAGCGCTGTGCACAGCAAGTCCCCTGCATACGCACCTCCGAGCCGTGAACCTTCAGAGATACGAATGTGCGTTCACGCATCCAGTCGCGTAAGCTGGGTCACGTTCCTCTGTCCTCTCCAAATGGCTGTGTTCTTTCTGTACCTTGCTGTACAGTGCTGCGTGGAGTACCACAGACCGTGTCTTTATGTCATGCCCAGGATGTCCACAAACAGTCGGACAAGCAGCAGTTACGTGGCCCGGTACTGCTCAAAAGCGCCAGCTGTTGTACTGTGCTACGTACTTTTGAGGGTATTGTATTGTAACATCAATACTTGTTTTTCCTGCGATCGTGTATGGATGAGAGAGTTGGACTGTGAAGAAGACTGAGTGCCGAAGAATTGATGCTTTTGAACTGTGGTGTTGGAGAAGACTCTTGAGAGTCCCTTGGACTGCAAGGAGATCCAACCAGTCCATTCTGAAGGAGATCGGCCCTGGGATTTCTTTGGAGGGAATGATGCTAAAGCTGAAACTCCAGTACTTTGACCACCTCATGCAAAGAGTTGACTCATTGGAAAAGACTCATGCTGAGAGGGATTGGGGGCAGGAGGAGAAGGGGATGACAGAGGATGAGATGGCTGGATGGCGTCACCCACTCGATGGATGTGAGTTTGGGTGAACTCTGGGAGTTGGTGATGGACAGGGAGGCCTGGCGTGCTGCGATTCATGGGGTTGCAAAGAGTCAGACACCAATGAGCGACTGAACTGAAGTGAACTGAACTGAAGGATTGTATTTGCTTTTCTAAAACTTTTTCCAAATTTTAATTTAATTTTTTTTGGCTGTACAAATCTTCATTGTTGCACATGGGCTTTCTCTAGTTGTGGCTCTTGAGCTCAGTTGCCCTGAGGCATGTGGGATGTTCCCCAGCCAGGGGTTGAACCCGTGTCCCTGGCATTGCAAGGCAGATTCTTAGCCACTTGACCACCAGAGAAGTCCCTGTTTGTTTTGTTAATTTCTGTGAAAAGTATTATAGACCTATTACACTACACCATTCTAGGTGGCTTAGATGGTAAAGAATCTGCCTGCAATGCAGGAACCCGGGTTTGATCCCTGGGTCGGCAAGACTCCCCTGGAGAAGGGAATGGCAACCCACTCCAGTATTCTTGCCTGCAGAGTCCCACGGACGGAGGAGCCTGTTGGGCTACAGTCCATGGGGTCACCAAGAGTCAGACAGGACTGAGTGGCTAACACACATTCTGTAGCGTCATAGTGTTAGGTGGGTTACCTAGGCCAAGTCTGTTGGACTTTTTGGGCCACTTGGACTTAAGGAAGATGCTCTCTGAAAGGAATTTGTTTGTGCATCGGAGACTAACTGTTCTTGAGAGACAGGAGGTACCACTTGGGGGGCTGTAATTGAGCCTTCAAGGGAGCTGAGAGACAGGTGAGAGCTGAACGAATCACTGCATGCATAGGAATAAAGGAGTTCATGGTCAGGGTTGAGGTGGGCATAGCTCAATGGTATTTCCCCCAGCTGTGTTGCTGTATACTTGACGTAGGACATGGTGTAAGTTTAAGGTGTAGGAAGTGTTCATTTGATAACCACTGTCGGTTGCAAAATGATGGCGAGTGTAGGGGAACTCACACTCACCTAACAAAAGAAGGTCACCTAATAAAATAGTAAGCATCCTGGGACCTAATTCCACTTCTGTCTCATCAGCTCTGTTAGTGGTGTTCCGGTGTACGGTAGGGAGTTAACCGTGTTCGTGGAGCTGTGTCTTACTGAGCAGAGGAGGGAAGTGCCGTTTCATCTCCAAGTGGTTCCCATGGGAGTTGGACTAGGATTTTTTTTTTTTTTTTTTTTTAACCAAAAGACTATTTCTGCCCTAGTTCTCCGAGGGCAGACGTCTAGGTACACAGAGGTATAAAGCAAAGCTCCTAATGGTGTTTTTAGCGATAGTCTCTCTTCTTGGAGAAGGAAATGGCAACCCACTGCAGTACTCTTGCCTGGAAAATCCCACGGACAGAGGAGCGTGGTAGGCTACGGTCCATGGGGTTGCAAAGAGTCAGACACAACAGAGCGACTTCACTTTCACTTTTTCACTTTCTCTTCTTGGAACAGCAGCCTCTTATGTGCTCTTCTGCAACTTACTTCATCTTTGTAACACCATAGATGGTACCTGTTCTTGAGAGACAGGAGGTACCACTTGGGGGCTGTAGTCCATGGGGTCTCGAAGAGTCGGACACGACTGAGCAACTTCACTTTTACTTTTCACTTTCCTGCATTGGAGAAGGAAATGACAACCCACTCCAGTGTTCTTGCCTGGAGAATCCCAGGGGCAGAGGAGCCTGGTGGGCTGCCGTCTATGGGGTCACACAGAGTCGGACACGACTGAAGCGACTTAGCAGTAGCAGATGGTGCCTGCATGGAATCTTCCCATGTTAAGAATAGAAGCTTCCCAAATCCGTGGCATCTCCAAAGGCTTCCAGACAACTTGGGGGAGCTCGTCGGGGTCATTGAGAAACAAGAGTCGTTTTAAAGTAGGTTTGAAACAGGTTTTCAGATGAAGATGCTGCTTAACGAGATGACCAGGAACACGAGGATGTTGAGGTTTCAGAAGTGCTGGGACTGGGTGGCTACCCATACGACCCATAGATATTATTATCATGAGACTGGTCTAGGCAGGTGCCTTCTGCAGTTCCCCAGTGGCTCAGATGGTCAAGAATCTGCCCCCAAGTCGGGAGACCTGGGTTCTATCCCTGGGTCAGGAAGATGCCCTGGAGAAGGAAATGGCAAGCCACTCCAGTATTCTTGCCTGGAAGTGCCACAGACAGAGGAGCCTGGCGGGCTACAGTCCATGGAGTGGCAAAGAGTCAGACATGACTAAGTGACTAACACTTTGATTTTCACATTTTCTTCTGCAATAGGAAGTCTGTTCCTGTTGCAGATTAAAATGGCAAGAATTGGAAGTAACCACTGGTGGCAGGAACGCACAGTACCAGCAACGACATATGCCCTTTGTCTGCACTGTGTGGTTAAATGAGGTCTCTGCCATGTGCAGAATTAGGTTTCTGGGGCTCTGAATTTTTTGATGTCTTCGGAATTAATCTCGTAACCATCTTTTATCAGGTATTCATTTCTCCCAGCAATTATAAGATGCTGAGGAATAGCTTGAGGTCAATCAGTTGAAGCAAAGGCTTGAGTTTGTTTGATAAAATGGTACAATGAAACCAACTCCCCGTCTCCCCCAAGGGGGAAAAAAATCATTTTACAGCACTCTATTTGTACAGGTATTTTCAAAACCTGAACTTAGTGTGACCTTGGCACTTAGCAGATAATATGAGCCATTATGTAACTGAAAACATATTTTAAAAACATACAGAGGACAGGCAAGTCATAACTGCTGCAAAGGCCAATTGTTTCATGAGGAACGGCATTTTCCCCATTATTTGCTGGAGTAAATAAATGCAGAGTCCAAGAATAATGAACTTCTTTAAAATTAGTCAGATGGCCGACTCCCCCCAACTAATGACGGCTCACAGCAGGGAGTGAGGTTGAGAGCTCTGCGTCATGGGAGTGAGGTTGAGAGCTCTGCATCACGGCAGAAAGCTCACGTTTGCCCTCAGGTAAAGCTAGCACGAATAGTAATTTTCTAAGTGTATCCTGGTGGTTGTAGCGGTCCCGTTTCTCACGTGGAGACCACGTCTTTGTGACCACGGGCCTCGTTGCCTCTCTGTCCTTGGCAGATGGGTAAGTTCAATGGGTGAGAGGCTGAGGGATGTCCTGGGATTGTCTGTGGGGGTGAGTCGGGGGGAACACAGCAGCCCCCCACCCCCACCCGCCCAGCAGTTCTGCACAGGGTCACGGGGGTGTCTGAGAGACATCCCTAGAACCCACTACAGTTACCTGCAGAAAATGCCGCTGTCCCTATCAGGGTTAGACCTCCAGTCCACGGGCGCTCATAGCTTTGTACACCCAGGCTGGGTATTTAGGGGAGCCTTGGGGTTTACCCTGCCTTTGAGGATTACTGGTTGGGAAAGTCCAGTGGTCTGCAAGGCAGGGTATCCTCACTTCAAGATGAAGACCGAGTTTGTCTTGGAAGGAGAATGCGCATGCATTAAAAAAAAATTTATTCACCATGTATATTTTCAGTTCAGTAGCTCAGTCGTGTCTGACTCTTTGCGACCCCATGGACTGCAGCATGACAGGCTTCCCTGTCCGTCACCAACTCCTGGAGCTTGCTCAAAATCATGTCCATCGAGTTGGTGATGCTATCCAACCATCTCATCCTCTGTCGTCCCCTTCTCCTTCCGCCCTCAATCTTTCCCAGCATCAGGGTGTTTTCCAATGAGTCAGTTCTTCACATCAGGTGGCCAAAGGATTGGAGTTTCAGCTTCAGCATCAGGCCTTCCAGGACTGATTTCCTTTAGACTGCACTGGTTGGATCTCCTTGCAGTCCAAGGGACTCTCAAGAGTCTTCTCCAACACCACAGTTCAAAAGCATCCATTCTTGGGCGCTCAGCTTTCTTTATGGTCCAATTCTCACTTCCATGTAGATTTTACTTAATTTGTTTCAGTTTTAAATTTTTTTTTTTTTTTTTTTTACTGAGGTAACTGGTTGTAATATTATAGGTTTCATGTGTGCAACACTGTATGTCTACTCTGTATACACTAGAGTGTGCTCACCACCAAAATTGTTTCCACGAGTCACTGTGCAGTTGATCCACTGATACATTTTACCTGCTCCCTGTGCCTTTGCCT
The DNA here is from genome assembly GCF_002263795.3 of Bos taurus. Classification (NCBI taxonomy): domain Eukaryota; kingdom Metazoa; phylum Chordata; class Mammalia; order Artiodactyla; family Bovidae; genus Bos; species Bos taurus. The sequence continues at coordinate 134,718,061 of NC_037357.1, read as the reverse complement.
TTTTGTAACGACTGCTCTGTTCTCTGTAGGTTTCGTATTCCATACGTGACTTGAATCCAAGATACTTGTCTTTCTGTGTTTGACTCATTTCACTAAGCATAAGACCTGAAGATCCATGCATGTTGTCACAAATGGCAAAATTCCATCTCTTTTATGGCTGAGTGGTATATTCTAGTGGAGAAGGCAATGGCACCCCACTCCAGTACTCTTGCCTGGAAAATCCCATGGATGGAGGAGCCTGGTAGGCTGCAGTCCATGGGGTCACTAAGAGTCGGACACGACTGAGCGACTTCACTTTCACGCATTGGAGAGGGAAATGGCAACCCACTCCAGTGTTCTTGCCTGGAGAATCCCAAGGACGGGGGAGCCTGGTGGCTGCCGTCTATGGGATCGCACAGAGTTGGACACGACTGAAGCGACTTAGCAGCAGCAGCAGCAGCAGCAGCAGCAGTATATTCTAGTATGTTTGGGCTTCCCTGGTGGCTCAGATGGGAAAGAATCCGCCTGCAGTGTGGGAGACCTGGGTTCACTCCCTGGGTGGAGAAGTCCTCTGGAGAAGGGAATGAACCCACTCCAGTATCCTTGCCTGGAGAAACGCATGGACAGAGGAGCCCAGCAGGCTATAGTCCACGGGGTCGCAGAGAGTGGGACACGACCGAGTGACTGAGGACAGTGCCTTCCCCTGTGTCTGTGCTATGGATACAGCACATCTTCTTTGTCCATTCACCCCTCAGTGGGCACTTAGGTTGTCTCTGTATATTGACTCTTGGCTGCAAGTGCAATTTCTACAGAAAGGTGTGAACACGAACACTGCTGGCTACCATGCAGGTTAAACAGTGCTTTCTTCTTTATAAGTAAACAGTCGTTGTGCTCCTTTGTCTTCTCTACGTGAAATGAGTCAGTCTTTGGAATATTCTGTACCCTAGTGTGTGTGTTTCTGAATGGATATATGCGTATAGATACATGTAGGTATACAGAGAGAGGGAATACAGAGAAGGGGACGACAGAGGGTGAGATGGCTGGATGGCATCACCGACTCGATGGACATGGGTCTGGGTGGACTCTGGGAGTTGGTGATGGACAGCGAGGCCGGGCGTGCTCTGATTCATGGGGTCAGACACGACTGAGCGAGCATCAGGGTGTTAAATGGTGCATGCTAATGGAAATGAGAAAAGGATTACTGGGTTTCTCTGAGTTGCTTATATGGCATGCTTTGTATCAATGGAGGTTCTTAGAGTTGACTGTTTCTGAGAGCTTGTGAGGGGACCCACGCTAAGGTCAGATGCCACTGTGCAGAGCATCTCACAGGGGTTTGAGTTCATTTGTCAGAAAGACCCTAGGAGGCAGGTACCACTAGTAACTCCCGAAGCCTGGGGAAGGCTAAAGAACCAACCCAGAGAAAGTGAGTGATGGACAGAAACCGTGAGAGCAAGCTGGCCCTGGTACCTGTATTCTGTAATCAAGAAATATTTCTTGGGCCTCCCCTGGGGGGTCCAGTGGTTAAGATGTTGCCTTCCAGTACTTAGGGTGTAGGTTTGATCTCTGGTTGGGGACCTAAGATCCCACATGTCTCCTGGCCAAAAAAACCCCCCAAAACCAAGAAACACAGAGACAGTATTGTAACAAATTCAATGCTGCTAAGTCACTTCAGTCGTGTCTGACTCTGTGCGACCCCATAGATGGCAGCCCACCAGGCTCCCCCCTCTCTGGGATTCTCCAGGCAAGAACACTGGAGTGGCTTGCCATTTCCTTCTCCCATGCATGAAAATGAAAAGTGAAAGTGAAGTCGCTCAGTCGTGTCCGACCCTCAGCAACCCCATGGACTGCAGCCTTCCAGGCTCCTCCGTCCATGGGATTTTCTAGGCAAGAGTATGGGACTGGGGTGCCATTGCCTTCTCCAAACAAATTCAATAAAAGACTTAAAAAAAATAAAATGGTCCACATCAGTTTCTCAGAGCTATGTGAGGTCCTGCCTCCTGGGATGCAGTCATCATTTTGCCCCGAATAAAACTTCACTCGCAACTCTGAAAAAAAAAAAAAAAAACCACATAAATGATTTTTTAAAAAAAGAAATAACTTCTTGAATCTAGAATAGAGTCCGGCTACAGAAAACGTCCATAAGATTCTTAAGATGGGTCCATGGATGAGGCAGACGGCTTCCTGTTTTGCAGTTGAAGTAAGAAGATGGCGTGTTCAGTTGAGAATAGGTTTGGGGGAGTTTTGGAGACAGACCGTTCGAAGGGATTCCAAGAGCCTGTGAGAAAGAGGTACACCATAGAGGTCAAAACAGGCGGGGGCAACTTTGAAAAGTCAAAGTTGATGTCCAAACGTCAGCGTGATCTTGTCAAGAAATATGGCTCTTTGATAGGTCCTGCAGGAGACATAAGAGATGTGAATTCGATCCCTGTGTCAGGAAGATGCTCTGGAGAAGGCAACCCACCCCAGTATTCTTGTCTGGAGAATCCCATGAACAGAGGGGCCTGGTGGGCTACAGTCCATGCAGTCGCAAAGAGTCGGACACGACTGAGCGACTTAGGACACGCATAGACAGATACAGAAAGTAGCTGCTGGCTTCTGTGCCTGTGCTTAGTTGCTCAGTCACATCCGACTCTTTGCGACTGTATAACCACCAGGCTTCTCTCTGTGGGATTTCCCAGGCAAGGATACTGCAGTGGTTTGCCATTCCCTTCTCCAGGGGATCTTCCCGACCCAGGGATCAAACCCGAGTCTTACAGCCTTGGCAGGCAGATTCTCTACTGCTGAGCCACCGGGGAAGCTGTAGGCTTAACTCAGCTGTAGGCTCAACTCACCTCTTCCTAATGGTGATAAAAACCAGTAATATAATAATCCCTCAGATTCAGGGAACGGTGGCTCTAAATTCGGTGTTCTGTTTGTTTTTGCTTCTTCTTCAAAGACGTGGCTGTTTGATCTTGGGATCATCCCGGAGCGCTCTGCAACCGTATGCTTCTTCCCCCAGACGAGAGCATGATCATGTCTGGTTTGCTGTGGCGTCCTTGGCGCCTGGCTCACGGCTGTGTTTCAGTCTCTCCTTCGTTTTGCAGGCCTGCCCAATGACTGGGCTGCACGGGGGGAGCATTGTTTCAGCTCCAGCCCCATGCATCAGGCCCTTGCCAACTTTTCACAGCTCGGGAAAGAATTTTTCACTCAACGCATTCAAAACCCAGCATTTCATGGAATTTGGCCGCGGTAAAACAATGGGTGGCCTTGTCAGTGGCGACCGCATTCAAAGTTAATGGGCTTGAAGGAGCCTTTCGGGGGGTGGTGGTGGGGTGGGGTGGGTGCCCGTTGGAAGGCCTGGGAGCTGAGGCACCCCCAACCCCGGCTGCCCAGTCTTCAGCGGCCGAGGACGCGGTTGAGATTTCCCGGGGCTGGCTCACCAGCCTGCAGACAGGTCGGCAGTGTTCTCAGGGGTGGTTCCGAGGAGGTGAAGGTGCATCCCCATAGACTGTGATAAAGCCCCCCCCCCCGCCACCCCCTGATCAGATGCAGGGGTCACCCACGATGTGGGTAACGGGGAACTATGCCCCTCCTTGTGCTTCATGCTGCGTTCACACCGAGGTCACCCTGGCTCCGATTTTCCACCTGCCAGGGAACAGAGCCCTCCAACAAATTTATGAAGTCCCTGGTTATTTGCAATTCATGTGCCCCTGTGCAAGTCAGGAGGACATGATGAACACCACCCCCTCCTCACACAAAGGCCTCTAAGCACGGGGAAGAGTCTAGACAGCCAGGGCCGGGGTCAGGGGGTGCAGGAAGCCCCTCGAAATCGTTGTGTAACCTCTTCAGGTAGGCTTTTATGCAAACCATATGGAACTTTGGTCTTGAGACTTTGGATCACTTGCTTTTTTTTTTCTTTTGGAAGTTTGTTTAATTCCAAATTGTATTTCACATATTGTGATGTGCTGTGCCATGCATTCAGACTGTCTCTGCAACTTACTGATAAAGACATCACCTCAATGTCCTACCATCATAAACATTTCATTTTCTAAGCTCTGCAGATGGAGGGTTTTTGTTTTGCTTAAAAAGTTACAGATTTTATTTCTCAGAACACTTTCAGGTTTACAGAAAAATTTAGCAGAAAGGGCAGAGTTCCTGTGTATGCTCGTTTCTCACTCCGGTCAGTCTTTCATTGACATCTTGCCTTAGTTTCATCTGTTCCGTTACAATCGATGATAGCTCAGTTGGTAAAGAATCCGCCTGCAATGCAGGAGACTCGGGTTCGACTTCTGGAGAAGGGATAGGCTACCCGCTCCAGTCTTCTTGCCCTTCCCTGGTGGCTCAGCTGGCAAAAGAATCCACCTGCAATGCAGGAGACATGGGTTCAATCCCTGGGTTGGGAAGATCCCCTGGAGGAGGGAAAGGCTATCCAACTCCAGTATTCTCGCCTGGAGAATCCCATGGCATGGACTGTATAGTCCATGGGGTTGCAGAGAGCCAGACATGACTGAGCGACTTTCACTTCACTTACTGACGAATAATTGTGAACTGGAGTCTCTAGTTTACTCTAGGGCTTACTTGTTGCGCTGAGCGTGCCATGGCTTTTACCAAATACACCACGTCCCGTCTTCACGATGACAGTATCGTCCGGAATAGTCCCACTGCCCTGAGAGCCCTCTGTTCGCTCCTGCTTCCCTTCTAGCCCCCAGCAACCACTAATTTTTCTACCACATCTACCTTTTTTTAAAAGGTTTTAAATATGTAAAATTTAAATACCATCTGAATATTTTTCTTTTATCAGCTTTCCTGAAGTTGACCCGACACCAAGGGATTGCAACAACAGTTTAACTTTCAAATCATGTATTTGTTATGTGTAACATGTTCTTTTTCTAAAGAAATCCCACTTTCTTCACATGTTCATGGACTCATTTGTTTCTTTAATAATAATGAAAATCATTAAATATCTCTAGACTAAAAAAATGGCCAAATGACACAAAATGTGTACTAGAATGAAAATTAAAATTCGGCGTTTATTTGTGATTTTAAAGAAAAATGTGTTCTGAAGCGCTTGGTAAAATATAGTTTAAAAAATGTGTTATGAACCATTACCTAAGTGTTGTGCTTAGGAAAACTCGTAATTTTTTTTTAAACTTTATTTTATTGGAGTATAGCTGATTTACAGTGCTAGGTTAGTTTCTGCGGTAAAGTGATTCAGTTACACACACACACACATATATATATATACACACACACACACACACACACACACATGAGGAGAAGGCAATGGCACCCTACTCCAGTACTTTTGCCTGGAAAATCCCATGGACGGAGGAGCCTGGTAGGCTACAGTCCATGGGGTCACGAAGAGTCGGACACGACTGAGCGACTTCACTGTCACTTTTCAGTTTCATGCATTGGAGAAGGAAATGGCAACCCACTCCAGTGTTCTTGCCTGGAGAATCCCAGGGACGGGGGAGCCTGGTGGGCTGCCGTCTATGGGGTCGCACAGAGTCGGACATGACTGAAGCGACTTAGCACACACACAGGTACATTTCTTTTCTCACATTCTTTTCCATTATGACGTGTTGCAGGATATTGCATTTAGTTCCGTGTGCTGTACAGTGTGACCTTGTTCTTTATCCCTTCTGTATGTCGTAGTTTGCGTCTGCTAATCCCAAGCTCCCAGTCCATCTATCCCACACCCTCACCCCCGTTGGCACCCACAAGCCTGTTCCCTGAGTCTCTGAGCCTGTTTCCATCTTGTAAGGAGCTCATTGGTGTCGTGTGGTAGATTCCACATATCGGTGACGTCAGGCGGTGCTTGCCCTCCTCTCTCTGACTCCCTGCACTCAAGTGTGACCATCTTTGGGTCCACCCACGTCACTGCAGATGGCATAACTCCATTCGTGTTTACGGCTGAGTAGTACTCCATTGTTTCCATCCACCATTCTAGTCCTGAATATTCATTGGATGGACTGATGCTGAAGCTGCAATACTTTGGCCACCCAATGTGAAGAACTGACCTGCTGGAAAAGACCCTGATGCTGGGAAAGATTGGAGGTGGGAGGAGAAGGGGACGACAGAGGATGAGACCGTTGGATGGCATCACCAACTCAATGGACATGGGTTTGAGTAAATTCCGGGAGTTGGTGATGAATAGGGAAGCCTGATGTGCTGCAGTCCATGGGGTCGCAAAGAGTCAGACACGACTAAGCAACTGAACTGAAGTGATTCTGACCGTTGTGAGGTGATACATCATTATAGCATTGATTTGCATTTTGCTGATAGTCAGTGATGTTGAGCATCTTTTGCTGTGTTTGGCCATCCATGTATGTCTTCTTCCTGGGGCCGGGGAAGAGACTGGCTGATGCTCCCTGAATTCTTGAGCTCCTCCTCTACCATAACGCCCTACTTGGTGAGCGGGAATATACTCTGTGCCTGTTCCGACCCAACCCTCACATCCCTCCAGACATCCTCATCACAGATCACAGTCTCCCAGTCTTGCTTTTCCCAGAATCTGAGCAGCTAGCCAGACCAGCAGACATGGCCCTCCTGTGTTGTTTGAAACCCAGCCTCAGCCTGTTTGCTTCCACACCCAGGGGCCAGCTGCATGTACTGCTTCAAGTCTTACCAGCCGTGGTTCCTTGAACATCGTCTTGCCCCATTTTCATGTTGCTGAGATTCTACAGTGCCTGTGTAGTGTCAGGACTGGGGGAGGGGGAAGTGTCTTGAAACATGGCTTTTCTTATTATTCCAGTGTGGTCAGAGCACTGGATCGAGAGATAACGGCCACTGAAGAGTTTCCTACTCGAGAGTTCTGAAGAATAGGGTCACACCGTGTGATGCCAGACCACATGGAGATACCCCGGAGCTGGTTAGGAGGCAGAGAGGGGAAAGTGTTGAGAAGACCCTTTCCTTTGGAAAGGAGTGTGTGAGTTCGCTGTTGCAGCAACTTTAACGTGGGTGGTGGTTGTTGCTGTTTTTAGTTGCCCAGTCGTGTACAACTCTTTGCAACCTCTGTGGACTGTACAGCCCGCCAGGCTCCTCTGTCCGTGGAGTTTCCCAGGGAGGAATACTGGAGTGGGTTGCCATTTCCTTCTCCAGGGGATCTTCCTGACCCAGGGATCAAACCCATGTCTCCTGCATTGCAAGGTGGATTTTTTTTTTTTTTTTTAACCACTGAGCCACTTGGGAAGCCTGCTTCGTACATCATCTCTCACAGGAGTTGGCCAACTTGGCCAACTTGGCACGAGGTCAGTGTCCTGCTGACCCGTGGTCACTTCCCTGTGGTCCAGCACGCACCCCCCGGGGTGGGGGGGACAAGCCTGTGCCTCCTTCCATGGAGACCCAGGCCGCCTGTATCCTGGAGCTGGGCTGTGCGCAGCGTCCACCGTGCTGCTTCTGAGGCCAGCATGGGTCGTCCCCATCTCCCTCTGCAGTTAGAGGCGAGCGTGAGACTGAGTTCTGACAGATGGCGGAGGAGGAAGGGAAGGGAAAGCTGCCCCCAGGCCTCTGCTGGACCCACGTCCTACAGGTAACGTCCTGGGGCTGGCGAGGAGACGGGCCGATGCTCACTGAATTCTGGAGCTTCTCCTCTACCATAAGCTCTCCCCCCCGCACCCTTTGGTGAGTAGGAATTGCCTGCTTGGGGATCCAGGTAAGGACTCACCTGCTTGGTGGCCAGGTAGGTCCCCAGGAGGCTACCCAGCTCTAGAAGTGACAGCTGGAGGATGAGGGGTCCACCTGAGGATAAGTGGGCCAGAGATGCATCTTTGTTGTGTGGACTCAGTCAGACAGCGCACGCGCTTGGTATCACAGTCCACCCTGTCCTTGAGAATCATATACTAATTGGTATTATGTGCAGGTTTTTTCTTGGCATGTTTGGTTTTCTGCTACTCTGCTCTGAGTAGCTGGAGGATAGATTTTGGATTACTGTTCCCAGGAGCCTCTAATGTTCTAGTTACTAAAGTCTCAGCAGTGAGTTAAGGAATAACCCTCAAGTGACAAGAATGTTTCCATGTGTGATATAGAAATATGCATCATATATATAAACCGTGATCTGTGTGTGTCACCTCGTACCCATATGGTATATTTAGCACACATACTCACATGTGTACCTGTGTATCTGCACTTGAAAAATGATAAAACATACCCATATTTGGGATAAAAAGAGAAAATGGAATTAGTGGATAGTTTGCTTGTTTATCTGTTGGCTTTTCCTTTTTCTGAGTTTGTCAGTGATTTATTTCTAACTTTTTATAGCTTTGATGAATTTAGCTGTGGTTTCGATCCAGTTGTTAACTTTTTAAGGAAATGATGTTGGCTGTTAAAGATGTCACAAAAATGATGAACAGCAAATTGAAAATATATCGTCACGTGCGTGGAAACTTGGTCTGCAGCCTGGAGAAGGGCATGGCAACCCATTCCAGGATTCTCATCTGGAGAATCCCATAGACAGAGGAGCCTGGCGGGCTGCAGTCCACGGGGTCCCAAAGAGTTGGACACGACTGAGTGACTTCGCGTGCACGCACGCAAATAGAATCTCTGTTAATACAGAAAGATACTCATTACAAATTAAAGTCAAGTGATTAACTGTCTACCAGAGACATACCTACAACAAATGGAGCCACATATTTAGGAAAAATTTCAACAAGTGTAAATTAACTAAGAAAGTTGTTAGTTGCTCTGTCATGTCTAACTCCATGGACTGTAGCTTGCCGGGCTCCTCTGTCCATGGGATTTCTCCAGGCAAGGATGCTGGAGTGGGTTGCCATTCCCTTCTCCAGGGGATCTTCCCGACCCAGGGGAAATAAACTATGAATGCGCTTAGTCATCTTGGGTAAAACAGTTAGTAATATAGGGAGAAGCCGAGGCTGAGACCTCCAGGGGCCTGGTAACCAAAGAAGCAAATACAGTACTGAGGAGGATGTAGCGTGTCTGTCTGTCTATTTAATACCTGTGTTACGCAAAGCCCCCTCAGGCAGACTGAGCCTTCCTCTCCCGGACCTGCAGAACATTTCCACATTTGGCTTCATATTAGGCCACAAGGACACCCCCCACCCAATAAATCAATAAAGGGAACAGTAGTCGATGCCGCATTTTATGACTCAGGAAGAATAAAATTAGAACTTAATAAGAAAACAGTGTAATAAAACCCTAAGTGGGTGTGTTCTTTTAAACATACCGGCTCAAAGTAATGAGGGTTCTTTAAGAGGGCATTTAGAGATTAAGGACATAAAACAAGGGAACGTTTAAAATATAATTGCAAGCCATTTAAAAATTAATGCTGCTGGGCAGAGAAATGAGAACAGACTGGCATGGTTAGTGGTGGGCTGGTAACTATTTAGGGCTTCCCTGGTGGCTCCAATGGTAAAGAATCTATTTAACTATTTAGCAGCTGCTTTTGTAGGTGAGTTTTAAGCATCAGTGGGTTGGTATATTCATTCGTGTTAGTAAGACAAAAACAAAATAGGGAACACTTACATCAGAACTTCACTGGTACGTGAGTAGCTGAGCACTTTCTTTGCTGAGTTGGGTAGTGAAGGAGCTTCAAATCCTAGAGATCGTTTCTGCTTTGTTGTGGGTTGGTTAATTACAGTATAATGGCTGTCCACTGGATGTTGGCTGTAAAATGGTTATTGTTGCAGTGTTACCATTTTAACCAACATTTCCTTTACTCTGGGCTTCCCTGGTGGCTCAGATGGTAAAGAAATCTGCCTGCAATGCAGGAGACCTGGGTTCAATCCCTGGGTTGGGAAAGATCTCTTGGAGGAGGAAATGTCAACCCCCTCCAGGATTATTGACTGGAGAATCCCGTGGACAGAAGAGCCTGGAGGGCTGCAGTCCATAGGGTCGCAAAGAGTCAGACGTGTCTGGGCAATGTTCACATTCTTTAGTCTAGGAAATCAACAAAGGTTTAACTTAAGTCCCGATTCATAGCTGTTGCCAGTTTCTGTGCTGGAAATGCCCCTACCATGGCCGGTTTCAAGCTGCCGATGAGGGTATTTGTCATGGAAATGTGAAGAAATGTACGGTATTCACCAGTATGTAGCTGTCCCACCATGGGTGTGGTGTGCTCAGTCATGTCCGACTCTTTGCGACCCCATGAGCTATAGCTCACCAGGATCCTCTGTCCATGGGGTTTCCCAGGCAAGAATACTGGAGCGATTTGCCATCTCCTCCTCCACAGACGTGAATACCCAAATTAGCCATAATAAGTAAGGAGACGATGAGAGAATTACAGCTTTTATTTATTAGTATGGTTTTAATACAGTTTTGAATGAAAGTTTATATACATTCATTTTTAATAATGACAGTGTTGAATAGCAGGCCCCCCCACCCCCAAATTCCCAAACATTTAGCAAATCAGACTGAGCCAGCTGCAGATGTCGTTGGCAGACAGTTCAGTCCAAAATGTCCTTTGAAGAAAATTCAAAGGATATAATGTTTTCATTTCTAATCCCATAAAATAGACCTTACAGTAATTTGACTGGATAGCCCAAAAAATAGGAGGAAGGAGAAATCTTTTGTTTTAGGAGAAGTTAAAAAAAAAAATAAGACTTAGGAAAACAGGGTAGGATTTATAAAGGAAGTTTCTTTCTACCAGTTTCCTTCAGCTATTGTGCAGTGAGTGCAACCTACGTCTGGCAATGCTATCCTTGTTCCTGTGGACCCCAGTCCTCTTAAGAGAGAAGGTGCCAGATATTGAAAACTGAACACATAAGGGCAGAAAAGGAGGGGTGGGAATCTTTGTGGGAGGTTATGGGATGGATTCAGATGATTCTCTGCAGTTATCTGCCATCCACCTGTTGTGGAACTTGATTCAGCTTAAGCGACAAGTTGTCGTTCAGTTGCTAACTCGCGTCTGATTCTTTGTGACCTGTCGGACTGCAGCGCGCCAGGCTCCCCTCTCCTCCACTGTTTGCTAGAGATTGCTCAAATTCATGTCCATTGAGTCACTGGTGCCATCTAACCATCTCATCCTCTGCTACCCCCTTTTCCCGCTGCAATATTTCCCAGCATCAAGGTCTTTTCCAGTGAGCCAGTTCTTCACATCAGGTGGCCAAAGTATTGGAGCTTCGGCATCAGTCCTTCCAATGAACACCCAGGACTGATCTCCTTTAGGATGGACTGATTGGATCTCCTTGCAGTCCAAGGGACTCTCAAGAGTCTTCTCCAACACCGAAGTTCAAAAGCATCCATTCTTTGGCACTCAGCCTTCTTTAGTTTCCAACTTTCACATCCGCACATGACCACTGGAAGAACCATACCTTTGATTACATGAACATTTGTCAGCAAAGAGATATCTCTGCTTTTTAATACATTATCTAGGTTTGTCGTAGCTTTTCTTCCAAGGAGCACGTGTCTTTTAATTTCATTGCAGTCACCCTCTGCAGTGATTCTGGAGCCCAAGAAAATAAAATCTGGCACTATTTCCATCAGTTCCCCAATATCCCATGAAGTGATGGGACCAGATGTCTTGATTCTAGTGTTTTGAATGTTCAGTTTCAAGCAACTGTTTCACTCTCCTCTTTCACGCTCATCAAGAGGCTCTTTAGTTCGTTTTCGCTTTCCTGCCAGAAGGCCAGTGTCATCTGCATGTCTGAGGTTGTTGATACTTAGTAAGTATTTGGCCTAGTTCTGAGAGCTTGGGAATGGCAGAGTTCCCCTATGGTCACAGCATTAGGTGTACCTTAATACAGCTTCATCTGGTCCATACTTTGGGGCTTCTCACCAGATGTTAAGTCCTGAGTCTCGTTCCAAGGATGTAGAAAGTCTTGACTACAGCAGTAGTAGGACCAGTTTATACCAATGTGGCTTGTCCAGCTCTCCAACCCAAGCTGACCTAGTTGAGTATTTTCAGAAATGCAGACTGCTTGCCCAGGCTTACTTAATCGGGTGCAGTAGACAGAGGAGGAGCGAATGGACCTGGGGCCCAATGTGTAGCTCTTGGTCCCCGTCCTGGGCACCATCATGGTCCAGGGCTCTAGTGGGGATTGGGGGGTGGCTGACCACACATGCAAGTACCTCATTCTCTCTTGGTCAGTCTTCAGCCAGGCACCCCCGCAGACCCACGTGGTGGAGAGTTAAAAGAGCACGGTCTGAGCTCAGAGCATGCCCCAGTCGACAGACCAGCAGTGACCACTGCAGCAGCTGTGGTTCTGGAAAAAAAGCCTGGCTGTTTTCTTGGTTCCAGTCCTTACATTTGGGAGCTGGCTTCTCATCGTCCCATTGCAGGACAAGGTGACCATGTTCCCTTTAAGTGGTTGAATCATGCTGGTTACCATGGGTTTCTCTGTGCAAGTTACGGTAAGACAAGGATTAGAAGCTTACAGATTTAAGTGTGCTGTCCTTGAGCTGGTTTATCATCTAGAAACAAACCTGGTCATTACTTGTAGAGTCTACTTTCCTGAGGCCTGGTACACAGTGCAGAACCTGTAGAAAAAAATCCTGTGTACACCTAGTCCAAGTGAGGTAAAGAAAGAGGTGGGAGACATGGAGAGAGAAATGTCGATGATAAGTGAGAATATAAAGTTGGGATATATAGGGAAAGCAATAGAATGTTTGTAAGTTACGAGGTACATCTTCTTGCTGAAATTTAGGAAAGTTTAAACAGACCAATAGTCATGGTCCCAGTTGAAAAAGGTTGTCAAAGGCTTCCTCCACTCTCTCTCTGCTCATTTACAAAATGACAGATAAAGGTTATTTCATAGGTAATTTTCCCCATAATACGAGGCAAGTGAAATTACTATGCTATTGAACTTTAAAGGAACAATGAATCCCTGTGGTACTAAAACTGACCAAGGCCATATAAAAAGGATTAATTGTATTAAATATTATAAAGGTAGATTAACTCTGGTATTAAAATCTGACAGCGACCAGAGAGTAAGAAATTTATATGCATAATGTGTCATCTGAATTATATAAATATTAATGGAAACTCTTGAAGTGAACATTTGATCCGGCAGTATATTAAGAAGTAATACCCCATAATGAAATAACAGCTATTTTAGGAATACCAAAATGATTCAATATTAGGAGATGTATTAATGTAATTCATGACGTTATTAAGTTAAATGAAAAAAAAAAAAAAAAAAAACGCTGCTGTTTCAATAAGTGCCAAAAAAGAATTTGATACAATTCAGCCACTGTTTCAGATAAAAGGCCAGGTAAAATAGAAATGAAAAGTAACTACAACCAAATGCCTAAATGTATCTTGATGATGGAAGAAATATTCCACTAGAGTGAACAGCAAAGAAGAGCATCTGCTGTCATTTTCATTATTATTAATGACATCAGTGTGGGAGCACTAGCCAATGCAATGATTTAAAATTTTGGGAATCTACATTAGCATCTTTTTAGAAGGCAGAAAAGCCAGGGGCTTCCCTGGTGATCCAGTGGTTAAGACTTTGCTTCCAGTGCAGAGGATGTGGGTTTGATCCTTGGTGGGGGAGTTAAGATTCCACCTGCATCATGGACAAAAGGCAAAACATGGAGCAGAAGCAACATTGTCACAAATTCAATGAAGACTTTAAAAAGGGTCCACATTAAAAAAAAAAAAAAGATAGGAAAGGCAAAAGAGTTCATACTACTAAGGATAACGGAAGTATGTTAAATAAGCTGGCTAGTTACAAATGGCACCCCACTCCAGTACTCTTGCCTGGAAAATCCCATGGATGGAGAAGCCTGGTGGGCTGCAGTCTATGGGGTCGCTAAGAGTCAGGCACGACTGAGCGACTTCACTTTCACTTTTCACTTTCATGCATTGGAGAAGGAAATGGCAACCCACTCCAGTGTTCTTGCCTGGAGAGTCCCAGGGACGGGGGAGCCTGGTGGGCTGCCGTCTATGGGGTCGCACAGAGTCGGACACTACTGAAGCGACAGCAGCAGCAGCAGCAGTTACAAAACCACTATACATGTGTAAATATGACATGAAGAATAAGGAGAATGATAGTAATGATCATTTTAATGGTATCTACTATCCATTTAGTGCTCAGTTGTCCCAGGACTTGTTCAGGGCATGTTAAAGGCACTGCATTTAAATAGCCTCCACAACCCCGTGAGATAAATATCATTCTCGTTATACCAGCCAGAAATGTTCCTCACCGTATATACTGATTAATGCCTATTGATGATAGCACTCCATGGTGATTATCAGATAATAGTCTTGGGAAAATGGATAAATATTAGAGAATGCAAATGATAGGCTTGTGAGACGAAAATAATGGATTTTTTTTTTTTCACATCGTGTTTGCGGGATGGCCTGGTGGAGGTGCCTCAGAAGCATCAGCAAAGCAGTTGTGGGGCTTGCATGTGAAGTGTGAGGCTGGTCATAGATTTGGAAGTCATCACCTTACCGACAGTGAGGGTCTCAGCATTAGAATTTAGTCACTTGTTTTTAACTTTGTGAAATATTTTAATACTATGACATTTTATCTCATTGATTTATTCGTATTTGTATTTAAGTTAGAAGTGTGTGTGCACTCATACTGGTGCGTGGGTGGCAAGGTGTCTGTGTGTATATATATGTATGTATGTATGTATATGTGTGTGTATCTGCTAAGTCACTTCAGTCGTGTCCGACTCTGTGTGACCCCAGAGACGGCAGCCCACCAGGCTCCCCCGTCCCTGGGACTCTCCAGGCAAGAACACTGGAGTGGGTTGCCATTTCCTTCTCCAATGCATGAAAGTGAAAAGTGAAAGTGAAGTCGCTCAGTCGTGTCCGACTCTTAGCGACCACATGGACTGCAGCCTACCAGGCTCCTCTGTCCATGGGATTTTCCAGGCAAGAGTACTGGAGTGGGATGCCATTGCCTTCTCCGGTATATGTGTGTATATAAATATTCAAATACTGAAATATATGTGGATATTCAAATACTGAATATGTATATATATATATATAGATATATATATATATATATATATGTGTGTAATGAAGAACTGGATTGTAGCTGCATTCACTAACAGGTCATCCTTTTTTGACCACTTAGTACGATATTTAGAAACATAACTTGATGATACTAAAATGTACCTAGGTCATTTTAATGGCTAAAGAATATTTTTGTGTATCTTCTTTGAAAAAAATTCAGTCTTCAACTTTGGGGCAATAAAATTGTTCATTTCCGCCCCCCCTAAAATTATCCATGTTATGGCAGCTGTTTTTCATAAGCTTTCAATATTTGAAGAATTTCAACAGAAGATGCTAGATTCAGAATTTCTCTTTCATGAGTTATGCTTTTTTAAAAGTGACATGAGTTTACTTTTTAATGTACAGAAGTACGGTGAAAAGATAAAGTGATTCCTAATTTCACCGTCCAGATGATGCCACTTATACTTAAAAAAGTAGACACATCTTTAAAAATTGATAGAGCACTAAAAGTTGAAAATGACAAGTGACAGCTTTTTTATTTTTCTGTTGATGAAATACACAAATTGACGAGCTGTGCATAAGGGTATGTGCAACTCTAACTCATTGTTTCCATGGCTGTGATTTACTGAAGGGCCCGTCTCCAGGAGTGGGAAGTATTCCTAGATTAAGTCAGCTTCCTGGAAGTTGTTCCGTAGTCTGTTATTCTCCACCGCTTTGGGCTCCATCTTCTGGAATGTTCTTTTCCTTTCTAATGTATTCCTTAGCTGCTCGATAACCAGAAAACACACCCTGTGAATAAATTTCTCAATCTGCTTCCTGCCCATACATAGCTGTGAATGCTAAGGGTCACATTTACATTTTGAACTAAGCCACGCTCTTCTATTCCAGATGGGTCACACTTGGGCCAATACAATTTTGTCTCAAAATTTGCGAGGGTCTCCTATGAATTGGATTCTATGCTGTTGCTGGAATGGGATTCAGTTCAGTTCAGTCTCTCAGTCATGTTCGACTCTGCGACCCCATGAATCGCAGCCCACCAGGCCTCCCTGTCCATCACCAACTCCTGGAGTTCATTCAAACTCATGTCCATCGAGTTGGTGATGCCATCCTGCCATCTCATCCTCTGTCGTCCCCTTCTCCTCCTGCCCCCAATCCCTCCCAGCATCAGAGACTTTTCCAATGAGTCAACTCTTCGCATGAGGTGGCCAAAGTACTGGAGTTTCAGCTTTAGCATCAGTCCTTCCAATGAACACCTAAGACTGATCTCCTTTAGAATGGACTGGTTGGATCTCCTTGCAGTCCAAGGGACTCTCAAGAGTCTTCTCCAAAACCACAGTTCAAAAGCATCAATTCTCCGGTGCTCAGCTTTCTTCACACTCCAACTCTCACATACTTACATGACCACTGGAAAAACCATAGCCTTGACTAGACCGACCTTTGTTGGCAAAGTAATGTCTCTGCTTTTGAACATACTATCTAGGTTGGTCATAACTTTCCTTCCAAGGAGTAAGCGTCTTTTAATTTCATGGCTGCAGTCACCGTCTGCAGTGATTTTGGAGCCCCAAAATATAAAGTCAGCCACTGTGTCCACTGTTGCCCCATCTATTTCCCATGAAGTGATGGGACCAGATGCCATGATCTTAGTTTTAAGCCAACTTTTTCACTCTCCTCTTTCATTTTCATCAAGAGGCTTTTTAGTTCCTCTTCAATTTCTGCCATAAGTGTGTTGTCATCTGCATATCTGAGGTTATTGATATTTCTCCTGGCAGTCTTGATTCCAGCTTGTGCTTCTTCCAGCCCAGCGTTTCTCATGATGTACTCTGCATAGAAGTTAAAGAAGCAGGGTGACAATATGCAGCCTTGATGTACTCCTTTTCCTATTTGGGCCCAGTCTGTTGTTCCATGTTCAGTTCTAACTGTTGCTTCCTGACCTGCATATAGGTTTCTCAAGAGGCAGGTCAGGTGGTCTGGTATTCCCATCTCTTTCAGAATTTTCCACAGTTTATTGTGATCCATGCAGAAATAGATGTTTTTCTGGAACTTTCTTGCTTTTTTGATGATCCAGCGGATGTTGGCAATTTGATCTCTGGTTCCTCTGCCTTTTCTAAAACCAGCTTGAACATCTGGAAGTTCACAGTTCACGTATTGCTGAAGCCTGGCTTGGAGAATTTGAGCATCACTTTACTTGCTTGTGAGATGAGTGCAATTGTGCGGTAGTTTGAGCATTCTTTGGCATTACCTTTCTTTGGGATTGGAATGGGATTAGCACTTCCTTTTGAGAGATACTCTCCTCTTAGACTCAGTCATGACTCGGAGCATGTGAGGCTGTGCTGAAACACGTCCCTCACATTCCTAGTAGCTATTTTGCCCAGCCAGGAGGTTCTCCTAGGCCTGTCTTAAGCTCCTCTGAAGTCTTATCACAGGTCTTACTTCAGTACTCCTGCTTTGGTGTGTGAAAGTTAAAGTCTCTCTGTTGTGTCCAACTCTTTGTGACCCCATGGACTATACAGTCCATTGAATTCTCCAGGACAAAATACTGGAGTGGGTAGCGTTTCCCTTCTCCAGGGCATCTTCCCAACCCAGGGATCGAACCGGGGTCTCCTGCATTGCAGGTGGACTTTTTACCAGCTGAGCTATCAGGGAAGCCCACTTTGCTTTGGTGTGTCCCCGAGGCTATAACTTCCTGGTAGCTTGCTGGATTGTCCGACACAGGGTTTTAACTTTTTTGGGGGAATCATTTTCTTACTAACCAGGGTGGTGTTAAGACACGTTTGTTTTCTTATTTTGCTGTTGCCAGAAGCTCGATTTTTCTCTAACTTCTCTCTGCACGTTAGCCTGCTCTTTCTGCATCTAGTCTATGTTATTGGTGGTACCTTCTCAAATGCAGTTCGTAAGGACCAGATGACTCTTGTAGTAATTTGTGTTTAGATCTCTGTCCCAGTGTACCCATTGGTTGGGTACCTTTTTTGTCTTCCAGAGTTACCAGTGACAACAGGGCTACATACACATTGTGATTGCAAAACCTGGTCACAATTTTTTTGAGTCTCTTAGAGCAATTTCCACGACACCTGTGTAGCCTCCTACATTCTCAGAGATCCTTGGTTTATTGTTCTGTTTGACCATGTTTGTCACGGGTAGCCCTGTTCAGAGATTCTACTTTTACTAATGTGAACAAATGCTTGTCAACACCCTTCCCCTGTTTTTTTTTTTTTCCTATGGAATGGGTTTTATTCATAAATACTAAGTTATCTTGAGCCCTTGAATTCGAGGAGGGTGTGTCTGTGGTCTTCTGGGACATGCTGTGCTTTGCCTGGCGTAATTTTACTGTGCTTTGCCTGGCGTAATTTTACCATGCTTTGCCTGGCATAATTTTCCTGTGGTTTGCCTGGCATAATTTTATCCTGTTTTGCCTGGCATAATTCTCCTCCTTTCTGTAGGGATGACTTCTCCCCCACGGAAGGGGCTACTCTAAGCCCCTTAGAGTTTGTTCTCTGAATTCATGTGAAAACCTTGGAGCCTTTCCTCCCATTGCACAATCAGCTTGGTTCTCCTTCTGGCCAGACCCGACTGTTTGACATGAGGTGTTTCCACACCCCCTTGCAGAAAGTGAAACAGTGAGGGCATCTGATCTCAACATCTCTTCTGCGAGGGTAGGCAGGGAAATGTCTCGTGGGGCTCTCTCTGAGCGCTCAGCTCATTTGTAAGGGCTCAGGTGCCCTGGTTTCTCTTTGGTTTTCCTTTCTGCTCAGTTCCTGAGAGCCAGAGAAACAGGGTGAAGGAAAGGACCAGAACTGTGTCCCCTTCCCATCCTCCCATCTCCGCTTGGGCGCCATTGGTCTTTCCATGTCTTCTCTAGGACATTGGCTTCATCAAGGAGCTTGTCTTCTCGGAAAACATCCTCTACTCTTAATGATTGGCGGTTGTTGTTTACGGCTCAGTCACGTCCGACTCTTTGCGACCCCATGGACTGTGGCCCGCCAGTCTCCTGTGTCCTTGGGATTCTCCAGGCAAGAATCCTGGAGTGGATTGCCATGCCCTTCTCCAGGAGGTCTTCCCAACCCAGGAATCAAACCCATGTCTCCTCGGTGTCGTGCGTTGGCAGGCAGGTTCTCTACCACTGATCACCGGGGAGGCCCACCATTTGCTCTATCCTGGGTCAAATGTTCTGTCTCTCCTAACACCGCTTTTAAAAATCGAGAGGAATTTCTGATCATTAAACGAGATTCGACTTACTAAGATCTCTCCTTGTAGAGATTATTTTTTATTTTTTGGCTGCACTGGGTTCTGCATTGCAATGCACCAGTTTTTCAGTTGTGGTACACGTGAGGCTGAGTTGCCTCACGGCGTGTGGGATCTTAGTTCCCTGACCAGGGGTGGTACCCATGTGCCTTGCACTGGAATGTGGATTCTTAACCACTGGACCACCAGGGAGGTCCCCTAATCTGATCATCTAATTTATTCATTTACCTAATGGTAGCGAAAATGTAAATCTCAGCTCACATTCTGTTGCTGATGTGGAAAAAAGCAAGACACACATTTAGATTTTCAAACTGAAAAATTGGCACCTCTCATGTTCACAAATGATCAACTAGTTCGATTTTTAAAATGTATATACAAATTCATGGGTCTAAATAGAAATCTGTATGCAACTCAAGCAGGAACAGTTAGAACTGGACATGAAACAACAGACTGATTCCAAATCGGGAAAGGAATACATCAAGGCTGTATATTGTCACCCTGCTTATTTAACTTATATGCAGAGTACATCATGAGAAACGCTGGGCTGGATGAAGCACAAGCTGGAATCAAGATTGCTTGGAGAAATATCAATAACCTCAGATATGTAGATGATACCACCCTTATCGCAGAAAATGAATAAGAACTAAAGAGCCTCTTGAAGAAAGTAAAAGAGGAGAGTGAAAAAGTTGGCTTAAAACTCAACATTCGGAAAACTAAATCATGGCATCTGGTCCCATCACGTCACGGCAAATAGATGGGAAACCAGTGGAGACAGTGAGAGATTATTTACCTGGGCTCCAAAACCTCTGCAGATGGTGACTGCAGCCATGAAATTAAAAGACGCTTGCTTCTTGGAAGAAAAATTATGACCAACTAGACAGCATATTAAAAAGCAGAGACATTACTTTGCCAACAAAGGGCCATCTAGTCAAGGCTACGGTTTTTCCAGTGGTCATGTATGGATGTGAGAGTTGGACCATAAAGAAAGCTGAGCACTGAAGAACTGATGCTTTTGAACTGTGGTGTTGGAGAAGACTCTTGAGAGTCCCTTGGACTGCAAGGAGATCCAACCAGTCCATTCTAAAGGAGATCAGTCCTGGGTGTTCATTGGAAGGACCGACGCTGAAGCTCCAATACTTTGACCACCTGATGCAAAGAGCTAACTCATTAGAAAACACCCTGATGCTGGGAAAGATTGAAGGTGGGAGGAGAAGGGGACGACAGAGGATGAGATGGTTGGATGGCATCACCGACTCAATGGACATAAGTTTGAGTAAGCTCTAGGGGTTGGTGATGGACAGGCAAGCCTGGCATGCTGCAGTCCATGGGGTCACAAAGAGTCAGACATGATTGAGCGACTGAACTGAAATATATTTGTGAGGTTTCACTCAGTTACAGATCTGTCCTTACCTACTGAAGCTGAAATTGGCTGAGCATCGGCAAGCGCAAGCTCCTTCAGCTTGGCCACTGAGCCTTTCTGACTTAACTCTGCTTGTCTTTGATATCATTATTTCTCTTGATTTGTCCAGATGTTCTGGTCTCATCTTGTTTATCCCCTGACCCTGAATGAGAACCAGTCATTTCTGCAAGAAGCTCTGGCCTCTTGAAAGTGGAAAAGGTACATCAGAACCAAAATATGGGTGCTCGGTAGGGCACCGTCCACAGTCAGTTGTTCTAAGAGTCTTCACATGGTTGAAAAGTCTGTATGAAACTTGAGTGTTCATACTGAGGTGTCTGTGGCCATTCTTCTACTTCTGTGCCTGTCTCATGGTTGTGTGTTTACACCCGAGAGGCAAATGACTCATCTCTTTGGTTCACATGCCTTCAGATCAAAAGGAGGCGCACCCAAGTAAATCCTTCTGCACCTGAAGGTTCTTAGGAGACGCACTTTTGTAACTTCACCCCACCCTTGACTCTGGAATGACATGACTTTGGTGTCTTGGAAGAGAACCGAGTATTTGGAAACCAGATATAGGACGTCCCAAAGATGGGCTTCCCTAGTAGCTCAGTGGTAAAGGATCTGTCTGCCAGTGTAAGAGATGGAGGTTCGATCGCTGGGTCAGGAAGATTGCCTGGAGAAAGAAATGGCAACCCCACTCCAGTATGTTTGCCTGGGAAATCCCATGGACAGAGGAGCCTAGAGGGGCTACAGTCCATGGGATCGCAAAGTGTTGGACACATCTGAGTGACCGAGCATGCACACACCCGGAGATGACTTCCAGTGAACCACAGCATGTATGCCAGCCCTCACGTACCTTCCCTCCTGAACCTGGGCTCTCTGTGACCTTAATTCACCTGTGAAATCCAGCTGCGTGATGCTGTATCAGCCCACGCCTCAGTCTCAGGGAGGGTGACAGATGTCATGTTTGTGACACTGTAAATCCCTGAGCCTCCCATGGAAGAAATCCAGCTTCCATGCTGGAGAGAAAGCAGGGGAACTCTCAGGAGGAGGCCCCGAGACTCTGTATTGGTTTGGCCACAAAAGCTCACTCGGGTTTGTCCATAAGATCTGAGACATCTCAGTAATATGTCGTCCGCACATTGACTCAACCCCTAAGCTCTCAGTTCTGTATTTACTGGCTCCCTAGAAATAAAGGTGAGACCTTGTATTCCCCAAGGAGGATTTAAAATGTAAACCAGGCAAAGACACGGATCCTCAGATTCACAGAACCTCAGACTAGGTGAGCATTTGGTGGGATGTTAGATATATTTTCTGGGCTTCCCTGCTGGCTCAGCTGGTAAAGAATCCGCCTGCAGTGTGGGAGACCTGGGTTTGGTCCCTGGGTCAGGAAAATTCCCTGGAGAAGGGAACGGCTACCCACTCCAGTATCCTGGCCTGGAGAATTCCATGGAATTCTTTTTTTTTTTTTTAGATATTTTGTAGACTCAAATTACTTGGTGTTCCATTTCCACTACTTGTATATCCAGCTGTGTGTGAACAGTTCCAAGAACGGAGAACTTCCAGGTCTTGAAAAGGCATCATCTAAGTGCCTGAAAAATAAAACTGGATACTAAGATGTGAATATTGGCATTTGAAAAAGAGGGTCTTGCCCTCTGGATCCCTGTTCACTCAGATGGTAAAGCATCTGCCTGCCAGTTCAGGAGACATGGGTTCAATGCTCCAGTGTTCAGGCCAAAATACATTGGACCATAAATTACGTGAGCTTCTTGTAAATTCATTTAAGTTATTTAAAATTCACAATGGTTGCAAGAGGGTCAGTATTAATCCAACAGCCAGTAGTGAAATTTTTCTGAAATTTGAAAGAGTTCGAGACCTCTCAGATTCAAGCAATAAAATGATCACTAACTTGGAAAAGAAATCCTTTGTTAGGCTGGTCCACATCAAGAAAATAGACTCTCAAAATGATAATGAGAAAAATCAAGGGGCTAACCTGGTGACTCAGGGTCTCCCTGGTGGCTAAGTTTGGACTTAAGGATCTTTGCTGTCACAGACCTATTTGCCTCAGGTCGAAGCTATGAAAATACAATACCTGTTTGGTTTTCCAATAAAATTGGAGACATTTACAAATCACACTGTGCTGTTCTAACGGTTTATGTGAAACTTCTGTAACTTACCCACTTTTAAATTCATTTCTTGGTCTTACTTATTTCCTGTTATTTTAGTTTCTCGAGACAAGATGAAATTCAATCCCTTTAAAAGAAATTTATGTCTAGGCCGCTGCACAAACCCAGAATTCCGAAATTACTTTCTTTCTTGGCTTCCTTGGAAGAATGTGTCAAGTTCATTCTTTCATGAGAGTCCAGGTCAGTATTCTTGTTTTGCACCATTTCTTAGAACCTCCGGGGCCTCCCTTGTGGCTCAGCTGGTAAAGGATCTGTCTGCAATGCGGGAGATGTGGGTTCGATCCCTGGTTTGGGAAGATCCCCTCAGAGAAGGGAAAGACTACCCACTCCAGTATTCTGGCCTGGAGAATTCCATGGACTTTATGGTCCGTGGGGTTGCAAAGAGTCAGACACGACTGCACGACTTTCACTTAGAACCTCCTGGCACTAGATGTGAGGTGTAGATGCCATACTAGGCACTTTCTAAACTAGTGAGACTTATCCAGGACCAGAAAGAGCGTCTGTAATTATTCAAATAGGTCCATGTTGATGATGACCCCTTAAGTCATCCTCCTAAGAAGCTGCGACTTTATCATCAAGCGTAGTCTATGGCTGCATGGAATTGTATTAGATGTCACTTCCTATGTGAGCTGTGGCCTTCACAGCTGGGAAGAATATAAGAAGAGTATTCGGAAGAGAACACGGCTGCTTACCAGTGAGTTCAGTGCGTCAGATGGTGTCATCGCTTGGTTTGAACGTCCTGGAATTGATTAGCGTCCTTCGTTAATGCTGAGCACAGGGGCACTGGCTTCTGACCACCCCTCTTACAAAGGGTTTGAGCGTACAAATCCAGGCAAGAAAGAGGTTTCAAGATAGTGAAGGGAGTGTTAAGAAGTTCATTCCGCGTGACTGTATCTCCATCCTTCATGTCCTACCCCGCTTTTTTGGCCATGGTCTGTTTGGGTTAACTTAAGGTATGCACATTCAGTAGATTTTCCATTTGGATATTTGATTCCCAGCCCCTACATTGGAAACTTTCCAAGAATCCATCGATAGAGAAATGATTTATCTTTCCTCTTACACATCTATACAGACCCATGTCATTTATCCTGAGCTGAAATGGTCCCAGTTCAATGTTTTTCATTGTCTCACTTACTCTAAAACTCTTCTTTTGTTATACACTTTTCCATGCTGGTGAGTTTGTTTCTTCTTATATATTTTCTTCCTCAGATTTATAAAATTCAGAGAATGTTACCACTGAAGGCAATTTAAGGATTGACTCCAAACCTACCCCTTTTCAGATAATGAAGCCTATTCAGAGAGGTTACACCAACAATTCCCAAAATGCAGAGGTTGCTTATAGCAAAAAGACACTTCACACTTTTCTCTGGAGTTTGTTAAATGGCAAAAAGGAACATTAATGGCATTATTATTTTTTTCTATTACAAGACTCCGGACTTAATGGGCCTCTGTTTTGTTAATCACATCTAAATGGGTTTCTTTGGATATTTTCATTACATTCAAATTACACAGAACTAAAACTAGTATTTTCAGTGTCAAAAGCTCAAAGCCTCCCAATAAAATGGTTTGATCCCTGCCAAAGCAAAAAAAAAAATAATCAGAATTCTCACATACTATAATCACATTCTACAACAGACTGGTTCCAAATAGGAAAAGGAGTACGTCATGGCTGTATATTGTTATCCTGCTTATTTTAACTTATATGCAGAGTACGTCATGAGAAACACTGGGCTGGAGGAAGCACAAGCTGGAATCAAGATTGCCGATTGCCGGGAGAAATATCAATGACTTCAGATATGCAGATGACACCACCCTTATGGCAGAAAGTCAAGAAGAACTAAAGAGCCTCTGGATGAAAGTGAAAGAGGAGAGTGAAAAAGTTGGCTTAAAGCTCAACATTCACAAAACTAAGATCATGGCATCTGGTCCCATCACTTCATGGCAGATAGATAGGGAAACAGTGGAAACAGTGTCAGACTTTATTTTTCTGGGCTCCAAAATCACTTCAGATGGCGATTGAAGCCATGAAATTAAAAAACGCTTACTCCTTGGAAGGAAAGTTATGACCAACCTAGACAGCATATTAAAAAGCAGAGTCACTGAGTGACTGAACTGAAAATCACATTCTAATGATTTTTAAAGGTTGCTTAAGTTATATTTCTAATATTACAAATTATCATTCAGTTCAGTTGCTCAGTTGTGTCTGACTCTTTGAGACCCCATAGATGGTAGCACGGCAGGCTTCCCTGTCCATCACCAACTCCTGGAGCTTGCTCAGACTCATGTCCATCAAGTCGTTGATGCCATCCAACCATCTCATCCTCTGTCGTCCCTTTCTCCTCCTGTCTTCAATTTTTCCCAACATCTGGATTTTTTCCAATGAGTCAGTTCTTTGCATCAGGGGGCCAAAGTATGGGACCTTCACCATCAATCCTTTCAGTGAATATTTAGCACTGATTTCATTTAGGATGGACTGGTTGGATTTCCTTGCAGTCCAAGGGACTCTCAAGAGTCTTCTCCAATACCACAGTTCAAAAGCATTAATTCTTTGGCGCTCAGCTTTCTTTATAGTCCAACTCTCACATCCATACATGACCACTGGAAAAACCACAGCCTTGACTAGATGGACCTTGGTTGACAAAGTAATGTCTCTGCTTTTTAATATGCTATCTAGGTTGGTCATAACTTTCCTTCCAGGGAGTAAGTGTCTTTTAATTTCATAGTTTATCAGCATCATTTTCTATAATACCAAATGAATTTAATGATTGTCTTTTGATCAATATACCAAACTTTACTTACTCTTCCCTTCTGCCTCCTGTGGGTGCTTCACAGTTTTTACTGCTATGAATATTTCCCTGCACTCAACTTTCGATTTGTTAAGTTTCTTTTCAATGAAGGTTTAGGTGGGAGGTTACTGGGATTATTTCAAGAGCATGAGTAAAACATCGTGATACAAGACACGAGAGTGGATACGTAAGGAAATGCCTCACATCTAGTCCCATGTCATCCCTCCAGTAGTGTGATTTCAGCATGTCACATAGCCCGCCAAAGATTACTTTCTTCTTGTTATAATGATCGTAGACAAACGTTTTGAGCACAACTGTTATTAGTGCAATTTATCAATAAAACACTCTGTCAAGTGGCACAATATGGCAACTGCTGTATTAATGATGTTGAACGTTTCTTTGTGAGTCTTGAAATGCTCCTTTCCTAAAGGGTTGTGGTATTTTCCTTTCCTGTAATCCCCTAGTCCATTCCTTTGTAAAACGTTTGGCTTATGTATGGAACCTCAAACTACACATTAACTTTGCTCTGATTTCGATGTCTCTAATTGTCTCTGATTTTAATCCTTCTTAAATTAATACCGTAGGTATCATGTAAGGAAAGAAAAAAGTAAACCATAAAGAGAATGTCTGTCCTATTGATGGATTGACATTAGATAATATTTTAGTGACTACTTTTCAGTCTTCAGAGACCCATTAGAGTCCCCAAGTAACATCATTTCTCTAAACATACGAAGTAAGCATATGATATTGATCCTAGACATATTGCAATTTAGGAAAAAGAGAAGCTTGGACATTTAAAAATCCATGGATACTGTAATCTGTCTCAGAAATCTGGGTTTAAATTCCTTCACCAGTGTCTTTGGATAAGAAGCAAGTAATTAGAGGTGGGGCTTATGGAAAAGAAAAAGATACTAAGCTCAAGCTAAGAGCTGTCTTTCAGTTGCTTACTTGTGTCTGACTCTTTGTGACCCAGTGGACTGCAGCATACCAGGCCTCCCTGTCCTTCACTATCTCTCGGAGTTTGCTCGATTCATGTCCATTGAGTCGGTTATGCCATCCAACCATCTCGTCTTCTGTCGTCCCCTTCTCCCACCTTCAATCTTTCCCAGCATCAGGGTCTTTTCCAGTGAGTCAGCCCTTTGCATCAGTTGGCTGAAGTGTCGGAGCGTCAGCATCAACCCTTCCGATGAATATTCAGGATTGGTTGCTTTTAGGATTGAAGAGACATACATTCAAAAAAGAAAAAAAAACCACACATACATCAAGATATGGGAGAATGAATGTTGTATACATTTTCAATTTCACTTTGATTTTCTGTTTTTTAGACTGTTACTTTTGTTGACTTTTCCAATTAACCAATTAACTACCAGTATAGTAATACCCCCGAATCAATGTTTAATAAATATTCATTAAATTAAAAAGAAAAAAACCCAGAGAATCTCAAGAGGTGTTCAGCAGTTCTCACTCTGTATTTGGAAAAAGTTGGAGCCGCTGTGACAATGAAGAGACATTGTGCTGTATCCATCCCCGGAATCTGAGATCCGCTGTTTGCGATGGCCATTTCAAGAACCACAGCTCCGCGTTGTGAAGCAGCCAGCTTCACTGATTCTCAGAGCAGTGGCCGATGCTGACGTATCCACCTGTGACTGTACGCTGCTTAAACTCAGAGTCATCCTCCCTGGTGTTTTGGTGTTTCTTAAAGTCCATATTTTCTTTAATAGCCAAATTACGAAAACTATGAGACCGCATTCCATAAGCTGCAAGAAAGCCATTCTTCCTTTGGATTTCCCTCCCGCAGACCTGTTACACTCTCCCCTGTTGCGTACAGCAGTTGTCCTGATCATGTAGACGTCTCCTGAGCATGTAGACTTCTCCTGAGCATATAGACCGCTGTCGGACTCTAGCAGATCACTCATGCTCTCTATAACCGGTTTCTCCAGAGCATCAGGCTGTGCAACCAGTTTCTGTCCTCACTTCAGTTCAGTCACTCAGTTGTGTCCGACTCTTTGCGACCCCATGGTTTCTCTCCTAGAGGGACACATATATTTTCCTTAATTCTCCAAGGCGCTAAGACAATGATTTAAAAAGTAACAGAATACACTGAAGATTCAGGAATGAAATAACAAGAATATAGAGGACTACGGCTAGAAGCGGTTACTGTTAGAACACTCAGTGTAGCCATGGCCAGCTCACTCCCACCACGAGAAGATCTCCAGTTGTCTCCACGCTCTGGAATACTGGCCCTTAGAATCCCTGTGGTGGAAGTATGAGTGGGATTGTGACCTGGTGTTTATTTTCTTTTAGATGCTATTTTTTATTCTGAGTGTTAGGTTTTTTTACATCAAAATCGTACACAGGTTTCCCATGTATTTCCTGCCTTGATATGTGTATGACTTCTCCCATTATTGACATCATGGAATGGTACTATTTTTTTTTTTTAATAAAAAATGGTGCATTTTTATAAAATCAAAGATGGAACCTCATTATGACACATCATAATCACTCAAAGTCCATTGTTTAACGTAAGGTTCACTCTTCAAGTTGTCCATTCAGTGGGCTTGGACAAATGTATAATCATGTATCCATCATTATAGAATCTCACAGGGTAGTTCCTCTGCCTGAAAAATCCTCTGTGCTCTGCCTCTTCATCCATGGAAACTCATCCATGCCTTCTCCACCTTTCAGTCGTTCAGTCGTGTCCAACTCTTTGCGACCCCATGGACTGCAGCACACCAGGCCTCCCTGTCCATCACCAACTCCCAGAGTTTACTCAAACTCATGTCCATCGAGTTGGTGATGCCATCCAACCATCTCATCCTCTGTCGTCCCCTTCTCCTCCTGCCTTCAATCTTTCCCAGCATCGGGGTCTTTTCCAATGAGTCAGCTCTTCGCATCGGTGGCCAAAGTATTTGTCTCTGTTAATACATAGATGAAATTCTGTCCTGTCTTTTATATACAAGTAAATTTTCACAGAAGTACTTGTTTATTAAACTGTATGGTCATAGTTATTTGTGCTTGCCGGGAGCAGTAGAAAAATGACTGCCACGTTAACCACTAGTTGAATCAGTGTCTTATTTATAAATATAATGACAGGCGTTGTAACTATTTTCCATTGTTGTTGTTACTCGATAGATTAACAACATCTATCGAGTTTTTTGTGGGACTATAAGGCAATTCATACGTTTAACTGGAGAATACATATACACACAGTATAGGGTTTCCCTGGCGGCTCAGATGATAAAGAATCTGCCTGCAGTGTGGGAGACCTGGGTTCAATCCCTGGTTTTGATCCCTGGGTCAGGAAAGTGCCCTGGAGAAGGAAATGGCAACGCACTCCAGTATTCTTGCCTGGGGAATCCCCGTGGACAGAGGAGCCTGGCGGGCTACAGCCCATGGGGTCGCAAAGAGTGAGACACGACTGAGAGACTAAGCTTAGCACATACACCATGTAACACATACTTACTGATTTTACTCTTACACTTGTAACTTGTAATCCTTTTCATGGTCCAAACTGAGAATAGTTTGTATTTTAATATATTTAATGCCCTGTGTCCTTTTCACAGAGTCATTTTGTTTTACAAAAATACAGAAACTTTTGTTCTTTGTAGTCAGCTAAAGCCAAAAATCAGGTCAGCAATCACATGCATAATTACATATCTTTCCCTTCTACCTAAATGTGTACAAAAATATTTACGATCTTAACTTCCAATGGGAAGACATATTCTGCCTCAAGATGCTGAGAAAATGCTCTTTTTTTTTTCCTTTTTAACAATCCCTTTTGGATGGATACACGTTAGTGTCATCTCTTTAAAGAGTTAGGTGGAAATGGAGACTGCTTGCAGAGAAAGAGGATGCCATAGAAATCGCCGAGGAAGGTTTGTAACTTGCATATCATGAACAGTGTTGCTGAAGCATATGTTCTCAACGCTCTCCGGTTTATCCTTGGTCAGTACCACGATCTCAGGCATGGAAGATGAATGCTATTAAGATCGGCTCGTCAACTTCACAAGAATCTCCTCCAGCGATCCTTAGATAAGGGAATGTGAACAGGGTACATTGACATTCCGTCTGTCATTCACTCAAAAATGTTTAAGTACTGCATAATAACTTTTCTTTTCTTTTTTTGCTATACAGTAACTCCTTGTTGGTTCTCCATGTTAAATGGAGCAGTGTGTCCATGTCCATCCCAAACTCCCTAACTATCCCTTCCCCCATCCTTCCCCCTGGTGACCATAAGGTTATTACAGAGGATTGAGCAGAGTTCCCTGTGCTGTCCAGCAGGTCCTTCTTGGTTCTCCATGTTAAATGCAGCAGTGTGTCCATGTCCATCCCAAACTCCTTAAGAATCCCTTCCCCTGCAACTGTTACTTCATTCTTTCAGTGTGTGAATCTCTTTGTGTTTTGTAACTACATTCATTTGTATCATTCCTTTTTAGATTCCAAGTATAAGGAATGTCATCTGATATTTCTCCTTCTTTGTCTGACTGACCACTCTTAGTATGAGAATTTCTAGGTCCATCTGTGTTGGGGCAAATGGCATTATTTCGCAGAATAACTTTTCAGGAATCCTTTCCAGTGTGGAGGATGGAGTGGAGAAACTAGATACATGAGCTGGAAAGGCAGTGGCTCCTTTGATCTTTTCAGGTGATGTGGGGTGCTCCCTTTATTAGGTTGCACCTGTATGACTAGGATCAGGAGCTTACCAGATGTCTGAAAATATGGATAATTTGAAATGGTTCCAAAGATGAGAAACATGAGAGAGAGCTGGGGGAAATCACTCAGTTAAATAAGCAGCGCCTGCTGGAACTTCCACATAATTCAGCATTTAAGGTGAATTTACCATGGAGAAAAATGTTCCAAGGTTCAGAAAATAATTAGATCTTTGGACAGATATGGTAAAAAAAAATAGAGGGGAAAAAATAAAATTGGGGGAAAAATTAGAATGAGCTCTATTTTGACACAGTTCTGTATTTTGGCGTGCTGCCATCATGCAATTGCAGAGTTGCACACAACTTAGGGACTGAACAACAGCAATGTATTTTGAAATTTGTTGGCCTGGCCATAAAGTTCATTTGCGCTTTTCCATAAGATGTTCCAAAACTCAATACTTTCTTGTGTTACCTTTTGGATTATATCTATTCAGAATAATAGGGGACGACAGAGGATGAGATGGCTGGATGGCATCACTGGCTCGATGGACGTGAGTCTGGGTGAACTCCGTGAGCTGGTGATGGACAGGGAGGCCTGGCGTGCTGCAATTCATGGGGTCGCAAAGAGTCGGACATGACTGAGCGACTGAACTGAACTGAACTGAACTGATTCAGAAAAAGGGCCAGTTGATTTGGAAAAGTGCTTTCAGAAAGCAATTCAGTTTCATGAATCTTTAAATGGAATGAAACATATATATGTCTTTTAGTACATAAATTCTTTTTTTTAAATATTTATTTATCTTTGGAGGTGTTGCGTCTTTGTTGCTGTGTGGGCCTTTCTCTAGATGCGCTGAGCAGGGCCTTCTCATCGCAGTGGCTTCTCCTGTTGCTGAGCAGGGAGGGGCTCTTCGGAGCTCAGGCTTCAGTGTTTGTGGCCCGCGGGCCTTATAGCACAGGCTCAGTACTTTCGGTGCTTGGACTTGGTGATGCCATGGTGTGTGGGGTCTTTCAGGGTCAGAGATTGAACCTGCGTCGCCTACACTGGCTGGTGGATTCCTTACTACTGAGCCAGCAGGGAAGCCTGGAATGAAAAGTATTTTAAAACCATTGCAACACAGTTTAGCTTTAACAGCTTTAATTCGTATGCCTGATTTCAGCCTGACTATTCTTAGGAAAAATAGGAAGCTTCTTGGAGCTGAAGCTCCAATCCTTTGGCCACCTGATGCGAAGAGCCGACTCATCGGAAAAGACCCTGATGCTGGGAAAGATTGAAGGTGGGAGGAGAAGGGCACGACAGAGGAGGAGATGGTTGGGTGGCATCATGCACTCGATAGACATGAGTTCGAGCCAGTTCTGGGAGTTGGTGATGGACAGGGAACCCTTGCGTGCTGCAGTCCAAGGGGTCACAGAGTTGGACACGACTGAGCAACTGAACTGAACAGATTCTCAGGAAAGTCCAGTCTCACAATTCATAAATAGGCCCAGTATACCTATTCTACGATTATGAATCAATTTCAAGAGTAATTTTAGAGTCAGATTTAGTAATATCTGTGAGAACATTTATGGAGCAGGAGCGTGTGGTATGTTAAAGACAAGAAATTATACGTTAGGGACAGCTTTCAGCAGAGAGGAAGAATGAGGCATTAGTCACTGCTAGTGTTACAGGTGTGATAAAACATGGCCAGAAAATCTCCATATTCATTGGACAATACGTCACACCACATGTAGGGTCTCAATGCCGTAGTGGCTTGAAGTCATTTTTCCTTTAGCCTGGTTGCACATTATGGCCCAGTAGAGTTGTTTGTACAAATGTTGTTGGTGGGGCACCACGCCTAGAGATTCTCACCCAGTGCTGGGGGGTGGAGGGTTGTGGAAGATGGCTTGCTGCTTCCTGAGGCCCCCACAGTTGATGTGAATGCACACCCAGAGCGGAAACTCCTGCCTGGAGTTAGAAATAAAACTGAGGTTCTATCCTTGTCTCTGTTTCTATTTCACTTCCATTGAGATGAGTAAGACCTGGCTTCAAATATATGATATGTTTTTTTTTTTGCAACATATTTTACTTTCTTTTTCAAGTATTAAAAAAATAATATTTATTTATGGCTGTGCGTGTAAGCTTTCTCTCGTGGTGGTGAGTGGGTTTCTTATTGTGGTGGCTTCTCTCACTGTGGAACGCGGGATCCTGAGTATAGGATCAGTAGTTGTGGCTCCTAGGCCCCAGAACACAGGCTCAGTAGCTGCTGTGCAAGGGCTTAGTTACTCTGCAGCACGTGGGATCTTCCTGGATTGGGGATGGAGCCCACGTGTCCTGCATTGGCCGGCGGATTCTTAACGACTGCACCAGCAGAGAAGTCCCCAGCATAGTTTAGAAGCATCGATAAATGAAGATATTCCCTGAGAAGCGGATTCCACAGTTGTGGTCTAAAAAGAAGAGTTTTGGGCCACCCCCAAGTTAAATTGGGGATATAGGATGTCCCTGGTGGCTCAGATGGTAAAGCATCTGCCTACAGTGCGGGAGACCCAGGTTCGATCCCTGGGTTGGGAAGATCCTCTGGAGAAGGAAATGGCAACCCACTCCAGAACTCTTGCCTGGATAATCCCATGGATGGAGGAGCGTTGTAGGCTACAGTCCATGGGGTTGCAAAGAGTCAGACACGACTGAGCGACTTCACTTCACAAGTTAAATTAATAAAATGGCGTTACAGTCTCACGAAAAGACTTGGTATTCACTTCCAGCTAAGGATGCCAACTGGCTGGTTCTTGTTCCTTATAAAGTGGCTGGCATGTGATTTGGGGCTGTGATGAAAGGAAATTTGGGTAATATTAAGAGACCAGCCTACTGCTTCATATCAAGCCAGGATCGTAGGAATACTCAGAAGTCAGCAACCATTTAATCAAGTGTGTTAACGCTAATACCAAGGGGGACATCTCTCTGTTGCCTTCCCCTAGTTTAAATGAATGTATGCAGTGATGATCATATAAGTTCACATGTCAATGGAGAGAGCTAGGAGATGCAGTATCAGCTGAACTTGACGGTGTGTCCAGAAATGATAGATGTATGCGACACATAGTCAGGGCAACCCCGGGACCTCGGTGGTACTCCTTCAGGTCTAAGGAGGCACCTCATGCAAATTTATTTGTATACTAATCTATAAATCTATAGCTGTAAGTTTTATTGGTAATCTATAAATTTTATTGACAGATGTATCTATAAGATTTTTTGATAGATGTGTCTGTAAGTTCTATTGATAGATCTAAGTTTTATTGATGTATCTATTAGTTTTATGGATAGATGTATTTGTAAGATTTTTTGATAGATGTACCTATAAGATTTTTTGATAGATGTGTCTGTAAGTTTTATTGATAGATGTATCTAAGTTTTATTGATATATATATTGATATATATATATGTATCTATAAGTTTTATTGATAGGTGTATCTGTAAGTTTTATTGGTAGATGTATCTGTAAGTTTTATTGATAGATGTATCTGAAACTATAAGTTCTATTGATAACATATCTGTAAGTTTTATCAATGTATCTATAAGTGTTATTGATAGATGTATCTGTTTTATTGATAGATCTAAGTTTTATTGATAGATCTATCTGTAAGTTTTATTGATAGATGTATCTAAGTTTTACTGATAGATGTATCTATAAATGTGTACCCTGTACAAATTTAACTATACATTTATTTATCCACCCATCCACTTATTCAGTCATGTGTATTAGTTCATTCTCATACTGGGATTAGTTCCCTATTGTTGCTTGAGCAAATAAATACACATTTAGTAACTTAACACAGCCCACAGTTATCATCTTTCAGGTATGGAGGTCAGAAGTTTGCAGTGGGTCTCCTCGGGCTAAAATCCAGGTATCGGTGGGGGACGGGACAGCATTCTTTCCAGAGGCTCCAGGGAGAGGATCCAGTGCTTTGTCTTTTCCAGTTTCTGGAGGACACCCCCATTGCTAAGCTCGCTGCCCCTCTCTCCACCTTTGAAGCACATCCTTTAATCTCTGCTTCTTACCTCGCATCCCTTTCCCACCTCTGACCGTCCTGCGTCCCTCTCATAAGGGTCCTCGGGATTCCACTGGGCACACCAGATAAGCCAGGATAATTCTCTGTCCAAGGATCCTTAATTTCTTCCCGTCTTCTGAGTCGCTGCATGGTACCATCTGCACAGGTTTCTGAGGTCAGAGCATGGGCATCCCGGAAGAGGCGGAGTTACTGCGTCTACTACGGTGTTCTGTACGCTTGCTAATCAGTTTCTGTATGACAACTGTAGTTTTTACTGGTTGACTTTTAAACTTGCAGTCGCACTCCTTGGTTAATAATCTATGTGGACTGCACGTCCCAGCATTTGTGGTTGATTTATTCGATGAGAGTCTGGAATTATAGGAGGCCATGACTTCTCGCTCATTCCTCTAACCTTGGACCTAAAACCATGTTTCCGGCTTTATATTTGTAAAACTAACATAACCCCTTCTATTTTCTCTTTCTGAAAAGTGTACTAGTATTTTTAGAAAAAAAGAAAATAAAGCACTTGATTGGACAACTAAATTGCTTTTATCTCAAATTACATATACACGTTATCTTTTAGTTTTATACTCTAGGCATTGTTCCGATGAACTATTCCCATCCTTCTATTTTTAATTTTCAAGTATTCTTTCTGGCTTTTTCGTTATTTTCCTTTGCACATAAATTTAATCTTTGCTAACGGATGTGGAATGACGAGAATACTGTTGAGCATCAAGTCGGTTGCATTGTCTTCACTAAACCACTTCTTTTTTTTTTTTTAATTATTTATTTTAATTGGAGGCTAATTACTTTACAATATTGTAGTGGTTTCGCCATACATTGAGCTAAACCCCTTCCCTTTGCTCAAACCACGTGTGAGATCAGTGTTTAACTTACCAGGCAGTTGGTGTGAGCTCCTGTCGCTGCAGTTCCGTGACGTTCTGCTTCCATCTGTTTTCCCTAGTGCAAGTGAGAGCTGTCCAGGCGTTCAGTACAGATGAGCAGGCTTTGTGACCTCTAAGCTTGTTTCGGATTGCACCTCTGAGGGTTCCATTCGATGTCACAGAGCCTCCAAATG
The DNA here is from genome assembly GCF_002263795.3 of Bos taurus. Lineage (NCBI taxonomy): Eukaryota > Metazoa > Chordata > Mammalia > Artiodactyla > Bovidae > Bos > Bos taurus. The sequence goes on along the minus strand of NC_037357.1, from coordinate 134,682,880 downwards.
GTACAGCAAGAATGTTATTTCCTCTAGGACATCAGGACTCCCCCTAGTGACTCCTCTTCTCCAGGTAGCCTTTCCGCTTGTAAAGAGAAGAGCCCTCGGGGTTTTCCTTGTTTGCTTTCATGCAGGCACGTGGAAGGCAGGTTGAGAAACTGTGAACTTTCCCTCGTAGGCAGCTCTGTCACCCAGCTCCATTTCCCCATCCACTGGCCTGTTCTTTTTTTCCAAGTCTGATCGTCATCAGAGAATGAAACACATGTTGTGGAAGGTGGGTTGGACTGCTCAGTGTCTGACATGAATAAGGTCTTCCAGGATGAGATGGTTGGGTGGCATCACTGACTCCATGGACACGAGTTTGAGCAAGCTCCGGGAGTTGGTGATGGACAGGGAGGCCTGGCACGCTGCGGTCCATGGGGTCGCAGAGTCGGATGCGACTGAGCGACTGAACTGAACTGAGTCCTTCCAGAAACCTATTGGCATTAGTTGTTCAGTGTTTAAGCTCATCCACCTTTCTTTCCAGTTATAGATTCCTTCCTGGTTTTTCTTTTTCTTTTTAAATGGGTGTCTGGGAGTGACTTAAGACCTCTGATCCTTCTCCACCCACAATATGGAACAAGAAGATACTGAGAGTGTATGTTTAAATAATTACATTTACAGACACTTATGTTTCCATGAACACATTTTCATGTGTGTACAGGGCAATGTGGTCATCCACAACTGAGACACAGACAACGTAATTTCCAGAATAACCCCTCATTTCGCTCTTTTTCTTCTCTTGTCAATGAAGAGATTGGATAAGTGGTTGGTGGTATTCCTTCTACACTAATAATATCCCATATCCTTGCCCTCTGCTATAATATAGGGAAACATTCAAGACACAAATCACATATGCCATGTTTGACATTGGCTTCACAAACAGAAACGCTGAATTACCAATGACAGCCTGTTCCTATGAAATATTTAGATATTATGTGACAGTTACCCTAATCACTTAAAACTTGACGTTATATTCTTGGAATTAGTTTCACAAATAAGAATATAGCCTTCCACCTGAAAGAAGTGAACATAAAATATTTTTGTGTAGACTTTAAGAAATATTCTTTGATTCAGTAAATATGAAAGCACATCTCAAACACATCTCCTCTTCAGCAGTTTTATTTTAAATATCAGTTGTTTTCACTGTTTTCTGAACTGATGAAATGGAAGGTTCAGTCCTGCCTAGTGACTCAAGGGCTGCAGAACTATAGACTGTGCCTTCTCTTTTCAAATGTAAGCGAAGAAAGCGCCTCCCAAGACTCTTAAACTTTGGATTTTGCATCCATCGTACTTTCATCAGATACGTTTTGCATCTGATCCCTACTGTGTGCCTAAATTAGATTGGAAATTAAAGAGCAAAGGATGCTCATTGTTGGAAGTTTGAGAAGATAGCAGACGAGCATCAGTGGGGTGTTTTGACCTACGACTCATCATGTCATCCAGGGAACTGCTCATACAAGTAGGTGTAATATGTGAAATAAAAATACAGAAATAATGTGTGAAGTACGTGCAGGATAAAAATAAGACATTTCACATTTCATTTCATCTTATTCATGGGCAGTCTTCACTCTCAGCATTTGTTTTGTTTCACAACTTGAGTCCAGCTTTCTTTTTTTCCCGTTTCTCCTTTCTTCCGAAAATGAATCAATGAAAGAAGAGCAACTGCAGAAAGAAAGAAAAGCACAAATCATCTCGTGCAGGGTGTTCTGTAAACTGGCAGCTTTTCAACTTTACTTCATACTGTGGCTGTGTTCTGAGAAGACTCTCCCATCCTTCGGTATCCTTTACGTCCTGCACAAATCCGCCCTCTTGGGGACTCCTCATATCATAAGGCGTTAAACTGAGGGCTTGAAGGAAGACAGTGATGAATCTGGGGCAGATTTTTGCCCTTTACCTGCAGGGGCTGCCAGATGTCTTAGATCAGGAAGCATACACTGTCACTGGGCGGTGCAAACTCACGACGGAAGAGACACTGAATGCCATGCGAGAGGTTCTCACATGGCACATCGCGTCTGGACTGAGCCATCAAGGATGGACAGCAGCTAGGCAGAAGGCGGGAGGAGAAGGGGACGACAGAGGATGAGCTGGTCGGATGGCATCACCGACTTGATGGACATGAGTTTGAGCAGACTCTGGGAGTTGGTGATGGACAGGGAGGCCTGGCGTGCTGCAGTCCACGGAGTCGAAAAGAGTCAGACACGACTGAGTGACTGAACTGGAGGCACGTGTACCAGTGCCCGCCTGTGCCAAGGCACACATTAGCACGTGCTGCAGAAACAGCATGTTTCTGGCACTGTTGGATGGGAGCAGAACATCACGAAACTGCAGTGACAGGAACTCACCAGTCCAAGGCACCGGTTTGATTAGAATCAAAACTGTGTGATGTCACAAGAATTAATGACTGAGAGGAAGACGGGAGATGGGTCCTGGAGAACTTGACTTCCAGCAGAGGGTTTCCTGCTTCATAAAGGGGGTAATGCTGGTTCCTTTTGTAAAGCTGATTTTATTTCCTTATTGGCTGTGCTGGGTCTTTGCTGCTGCACACTCTCCTCCAGTTGGGGCGAGTGGAAGTTGCTGTCTGTTTATGGTTCTCAGGCTTCTCATTGCAGTGGCTTCTGTTGTCGCAGAGCACAGCCTTTAGGGCACACGTACTTCAGTAGTTGCGACACGTGGGCTCAGTGGTTGTGATTCCCGGGCTCCAGTACTCAGGCTCAGTACTTGTGGTACACAGACTTAGCTGTTCCGAAGCATGTGGGATCTTCCTGGACTGGGGATCAAACTTGTATCTCCAGTGTTGGCAGGTGGATTCTTTACCACTGAGCCACCAGGGAAGCCCCCCATGATGATCGCTTATTTTATTTTATATTTTTAAAGCAGCAGCATAGGCTGGTCAGTCCCAGCTCTGTTTTGGGAGGATGAATCTGGCAGTGGATGGGCAGAGGGAGCTCAGACCAGAGGCTGGAGATGAGATGAGAGAAGGAGGAGGTTCTTGCCAAAACGTAGGTGAAAGTCACCCAGCTGAGAATCCAGGAAGGATGAATTTAAGAAACGTGTAGATGGTGCAAGCAGTGTGACTTGTACACTGCGGGAGAAAGGAGGCAGAATCAATCCCCAGATGGACCTTTATTGCCCATTTGTATTGTATGAAAGTCGCTCAGTGTGTCCAACTCTTTGCAACCCCCATGGACTATACAGTCCGTAGAAGTCTCCAGGCCAGAATACTGGAATGGGGAGCCTTTCCCTTCTCCAGGGGATCTTCCCAACCCAGAGATCTAACTGGGGTCTCCCACATTGCAGGCGGATTCTTGACCAGCTGAGCCACCAGGGAAGCCCAAGAATACTGGAGTGAGTAGCCTATCCCTTCTCCAGCAGATCTTCCCAACCCAGGAATCCATCCAGGGTCTCCTGAATTGCAGGCGGATTCTTTACCAGCTGAACCACCAGGGAAGCCCTTTATTGCCCATGGTCATCTCAAAATAGCCAGTCCCAAGCTTTTGGGGCATTTTATTTTGTGTTGCTCTCATTCAAGTGTAGTTAACTTTACAATATTATATTAGTCTGACTTACTTCACTCAGTGTGATGGTCAGTAAGTGGGTCCGTCAGTGTTGCTGAAAATGATATTATTTCATTCTACCTAATTGTGTATGTACACACACACACACACAGTCTCTTCTTTCTGCATTCCTCTCTCAGTGCACATTTACACTGCTTCCATGTCTTGACCATTGTAAACAGGACTGCAGGGAACATAGGGGTGCCTAAGAAATGCTACAAATGAACCTATTTACAAAACAGAAACAGGCTCACAGAACTCGCCAGCAGAAGAATGAGCGGAAGGGAAAGTTAGGGAACTTCGGATGGACATGGACACACTGCTGTGTTTAACATGGAGAACCAACAAGGACCTGCTGTCCAGCACAGGGAACTCTGCTCAATGTCATGTGGCAGCCTGGATGGGAGGGGAGTTTGGGGGAGAAGGGATACCTGTATATGTATGGCTGAATCCCTTTGCTGTGCCCCTGAAACCATCACAACGTTGTTTATCAGCTATACACCAGTGCAAAATAAAAAAGTTAAAAAAATAGTATATTAGTTTCAAGAGGACAACAAGCTAATGCAATATTTTGATAGGTGATACTCCATACTGCCTCTTGAGAATCCTATATGCAGGTCAGGAAGCAACAGTTAGAACTGGACATGGAACAACAGACTGGGTCCAAATAGGAAAAGGAGGACGTCAAGGCTGTATATTGTCACCCTGCTTATTTAACTTATGTGCAGAGTACATCATGAGAAATGCTGGGCTGGATGAAGTACAAGCTGGAATCAAGATTGCCAGGAGAAATATCAATAACCTCAGATATGCAGATGATACCACCATTATGGCAGAAAGTGAAGAGGAACTAAAGAGCCTCTTAATGACAGTGAGGGAGGAGAGTGAAAAAGTTGGGTTAAAGCTCAACATTCAGAAAACTAAGATCATGGCATCCGGTCCCATCACTTCATGGCAAATAGATGGGGAAACAGTGGAAACAGTGGCTGACTTTATTTTGGGGGCTCCAGAATCACCACAGATGGTGATTGCAGCCATGAAATTAAAAGACGCTTACTCCTTGGAAGGAGAGTTATGACCAACCTGGACAACATATTCAAAAGCAGAGACATTACTTTGCCAACAAAGGTCTGTCTAGTCAAGGCTATGGTTTTTCCAGTAGTCATGTATGGATGTGAGAGTTGGACTATAAAAAAAGCTGAGCGCCAAAGAATTGATGCTTGTGAACTGTGGTGCAGGAGAAGACTCTTGAGAGTCCCCTGGACTGCAAGGAGATCCAACCAGTTCATCCTAAAGGAGATCAGTCCTGATTGTTCATTGGAGGGCCTGATGATGAAGCTGAAACTCCAATACTTTGGCCACCTGATATGAAGAGCTGACTCACTGGAAAAGACCCTGATGCTGGGAAAGGTTGAAGGTGGGAGGAGAAGGGGACGACAGAGGATGAGATGGTTGGATGGCATCACCAATTCAATGGACATGAGTTTGGGTAAACTCCAGGAGTTGGTGATAGACAGGGAAGCCTGGCGTGCTGCGGTCCATGGGGTCACAAAGAGTCAGACACAACTGAGCAACTGAACTGAACTGATACTCCATACTAAGTTATTAAATATTGACTGTATTCCTTGTGGTGTGCTCTGCATCCTTGTACCCAGCAGATTTACACCCAGCAGACTCAGAAGTTCTCATGGAAGACATTGGTATTAGTTTTCTACCATCGTGTAACAACTGACCAAAGGTGTGGGGACTTCAGACACAATCTGTCTATTAGCTCACAGTTCTTGTAGGTCGAGAACGCATCAAGGCATTGCTGAATTCTTTGCTTAGGGTCTTGGAAGACCCCAGTCACACAGTGTCCTGCAGGGTAGGCTCCTGACCACGGGCTCTGTGGAGAAGAGCCCAGATCCAAACTCCCTCCCATGGTGGAGAAGCAGCTCCTTGCAGCTTGTTGGTGCGGGCCTTTGCTTAATTGCTGGATGTCGGGTGGTGGCCATACTCTATTCCGGGACACCTCTCACCTGTCCCTGAACATGGTCCTCTGTCTTCCAAGTCAGCAGCAATGCATTGACATGCTTTTTATTTTTTTTAAAATATAAATTTATTTATTTTAATTGGAGGATAATTACTTTAAAATATTGTATTGGTTTTGCCATACATCCACGGGTGTACACGTGTTTCCCATCCTGAACCACACTTTTTAAAAATTATTTTTAAATTTAATTTTTTTAAAATTGCAGGATAATTGTTTTACAGTGTTGTATTGGTTTCTGCCATTCAGTTCAGTTCAGTCACTCGGTCATGTTTGACTCTTTGCAGCCCCATGGACCACAGAACGTCAGGCCTCTGTGTCCATCACCAACTCCTGGAGTTCACCCAAACCCATGTCCATTGAGTTGGTGATGCCATCCAGCCATCTCATCCTCTGTCATCCCCTTCTCCCGCCTTCAATTTTTCCCAGCATCAGGGTCTTTTCCAGTGAGTCAGTTCTTTGCATCAGGTGGCCAAGGTATTGGAGTTTCAGCTTCAGCATCAGTCCTTCCAATGACTATTCAGGGACTGATTTCCTTTAGGATGGACTGTTTGGATCTCCTTGCAGTCCAAGGGACTCTCAAGAGTCTTCCCCAACCCCACAGTTCAGAAGCATTCACTCTATAGGTTATAAAGAAAGCTGAACGCTGAAGAATTGATGCTTTCTGCCATACAGCAATGCAAGTCAGCCATTTCGATATTACTATATATGTGTGTGTGTGTGTGTAGTTATGTATAGGTCTGTTACTAATATCATAGTGGGAATTTTATAACATTCCATGTATATATATTATAAAACATTCTAGGTATATAACATTGTTATAATTTAACATATGTTATAATATTATAGCATTATAATGTTATAAAACACACACACTTATCACCTCCTTCTTGAACCTCCCTGTCTTCCAGCCATCGCACCCCTCTGTGTCATCTCCGAGCATCAGGCTGAGCTCCCTGTGCTATACAGCGGCTTCCCACTAGCTGTCTGGGTTACACGTGGTCGTGTACAAGTCAGTGCAACTGTCTCACCTTCTCCTTCCCCAGTTATATCCACACATCCGTTCTCTACGCCTGCATCTCTAGTCTTGTCCTGCACCATCTTTCTAGATTCCACGTATATGTGTTCAACGTGTCTCTTTGTGACTGACTTCACTGCATGTGTCGGGCTCTACTTCCGTACCCCTTCGTTCAGCTGATTGATGTTGGTCCTTCGTATGCCTGGGGTATCTCTGACTTTCCCCGTCTGCTAAACCGCCAGCAAAAAAGCTCTGCTTGTGCGGGAGAACTGGCTGAGACGATCAGAACCTCTAAGATGATCTCCCCTTTAACTGACTCAAAAGCGAGTGATTGGTACCCCTGTTGGCATCATCCACAAAGCCCTTCACCTCATCCAGGCAGTGACATTTGCTGTCTGTGATCCTGGGGTTCAGGGCAGAGCGTCCTGGGGTTGGGGCGTCTTCCGTCTTGCTGGGGCATCTCTTACGGGATTGCTCTAATTCGGGGGTGGCCCCATGTCTCTGCCACTTTTTGCTGCTCACCGTCCGTGTGGTTGGTCGCCTTTTACACTGTGATTCAAGAAGGAAAGGCAAAGCAAGTGCCCAGGTGAGCAGATAAGGAAGTGAGCTGTAGTAAGGCACCGAAAGTGTTGTCTTTAAAATAGCCCTGGGTTTGGAAAATGTGGGGTGAGCACAGATGCTGTGAGCATTGCAGAACTGGGCTTGTCACGGGATGGAACATACTTAGAAACGAAGAAATCTGTCACCACTCAGCTCGTGCCAACAAAAACTTTAGACCACATCCGCAGCGGGTGTTTGAATTGGGTGGCGTCAATGTGATAAAAATAGACAATTATACTTGTAGATTTAGAAACTAGCCAAATCTTACAACCTGAGAATTACAGTGATTGTTTTACGGCGACAAGAATTTTTTTTTTTTTAAAAAGGACAGTCATTTGCAATCTATAACAGGTGCAAGTGGAAAATCCTGAGTTTTTTTTGGGGGGTATGTGTGGCTGTGATAATGTTCTGTCCCTTAGAGACATTAAAACCCTTAGACTGTGTATTTCCCTCCATCTGCCTGTGTCTCTGCTGACAGTGCTGTGGAATCATCGCATCCCGCTGAGTCTTCATTTGGCCTTTGAACCTGCGGCTGCTCACATTTGGAGAAACTGTGGACCTCAGTTCTAGTACGCGATGTCCACTTGGCTCCATTGTTAGGACAGCAAAGTGACGGGAGAGTCAGACATGAACTGGGTATTGAATGGAATTTCTAATGGGACTTGTTCCTCCCCTTGATTTTTTATTTTTTACTTTAACAATATAATACCACATTGTTGTGGCAAGTCACGGTATGATGTTGGAGCCACTTGCTATGAGGCAACTATCTTGCCAGCCAAGGGGGCTCCCCGGGGACCTTGAGACAGATCAGAGAGGACATATCCCTTCTGTATAATTTACCTCTGTTCCCTTTCTCTCTCTTTCTACCTGCACTGCAGTGTGTATTTTGAAATTTTTTTAATTGCTTTGATTTTGTGTTTAGATTTTCTTTGAGTTTAAACCCTCAGAATCTTTGGTTTTTCTCTGTCATACATTTATATCAGGTATCATGGAGTTTTTCTTTTGATCCGCATGGCTACGTTTGTTCTCCTCATTTTCATTCTTCAGTTCAGTTCAGTCACTCAGTTGTGTCTGACTCTTTGCGACCCCGTGGACTGCAGCATGCCAGGCCTCCCTGTCCATCACCAACTCCTGGAGTTTACTCAAACTCATGTCCATCGAGTTGGTGATGCCATCCAACCATCTCATCCTCTGTCGTCCCCTTCTCCTCCTGCCTTCAATCTTTCCCAGCATCGGGGTCTTTTCCAATGAGTCAGCTCTTCACATGAGGTGGCCAAAGGATTGGAGTTTCAGCTTCAACATCAGTCCTCCCAACGAACGCTCAGGACTGATCTCCCTTAGGATGGAGGACTTAGGTATTTCATAGCAAACTAGAGACTTTGTGACAACTGGCTGTCATTACTTCAACAGTGATGCAACTATGCAACTAGCTTCTTTCAGATTGGCTCAAAGTGTTCTAAAATTCCAGCTGTGATATTAATAACAGACCTATACACAACTGCAGAGCCATTTATGCCTTTAAGCTTAGTTTACTGGAAACTAGAAATCTGTAAAGGCTGATAGACTGGAGGAGTCATACATAGTAATGTGAAAGACACTGGAGAAGTGTGAGTTTTTCTTCATGGCAGAACAAATTTCAGAGACGTATATACAATGGAGTTAAGTGTTCTTAAAATATGATGTAGCTTTGTGGTTCACCCCGTGTAATATGAGAGTGTGGTACAGTCAACACAAACTAAATTTAAATTTTAGATCACATTGCTTGTGTCCACATCTTGTTTTAGGCATTAGATATTTAATTAAATGAGCAAAGAAGCAAATTATTTAATTCTTGATGCTTTCTGCATAACTTCTGAGCGATTCATAGACGATTGCACCAAAGTGACACTTGCTGGATATTATGAATGTAGTACTGCACAATTATTTCTTAGTTGATAAGAGTCTGGATTTGAAATAACATTCCGACACTGAAGTCATCCCCAGGCTGAGGTCCACAATTTGCTCTTAGCCCCAGGGAAAATCACTTTGGAACACAGTCAACTCTCTCCTTGTGGGAATGGGAAAGATGTGTACAGACTTGACTTGCCCACATTTCCTCAAACCCTGAAACCTCAAATCTGGCTGCCAGCTAGTAGCTGTGCATTTTCCAGAACCCGAGCGTGGCTGAATTGTGAACCTGAGAAGGCGTGTTTTCACGCCCACAGCGGAGCTGGCTCAGAAGCTCGGGAATGTCCTGGTGTTCCTGCTTAGCTGCCTGTGGTTGGTAGAAGGGGCAGGGGGGTGAGAGGGAAGAAGGGACATTCCAGCCTGCGGAACTGCTAGCCTGGAACGGCAAGTCAGCAGGCAATGTTGCTCGAGAGACCATTTTACCCCAGAGGAAACTTAAATATCTCTTGAGACCTGGGTTCGATCCCTGGGTTGGGAAGATTTCCCTGAGAAGGGAACGGCTACCCACTCCAGGATTCTGGCCTGGAGAATTCCATGGACCACTGTACAGTCCATGGGGTCACAAAGAGTTGGACATGACTGACAACTTTCAGACTTTTCAGACAAGCCACAGAACAGCAGAGTCCCATGCACAATTCTGTAGCTTCAGGGACAATTATAGTTTTGTTCAAATGGCATGAAATGTGTCTTGGTAGAGATGAGACCCCCATGATGCTTTTTATGGTGGCTTGAAAAGTGAAAGTTTTAGTCACTCAGTGGTATCCAACTCTTTGCAATGACCCCGTGGACTGTAGCCTGCCAGGCTCCTCTGTCCATGGGATTTCCCAGGCGAGAAGACTGGAGTGGGTTGCCATACCCTTCTCCAGGGGATCTTCCCCACCCAAGGATCGAACCTGGGCCTCCCACTGCCTTGCGGGCAGACTCTTTACCATCTGAGCCACCAGGGCAGCCCACTGTGGCTGAGAGGAGCTCATAGGTGACCTCAGAGCAAAGAAAACCAATGGCATTTGTAAACCAACGCAGTGTGGGGAAATCTGGCCGTTGCGCTCCGAGTCAGCACCCCAGGAGACTGGTCAGAACCCGGGGTCCTCCTGTGTCCCGAAAAGATGCCAGCTCCTGAGAGGTAAACAGACACACGGACGGCACACACAACCAGACAGGCATCTCTGTAGACAGAAGATCATGACATTAGAAATTCTCAGGCGTGACGTCCCTCTCCCACACAACTCAGTCACAGTCAACAGTATTACACAACATTCAGGGCTTCAAAACCGCGTTGACGCCCAGCAATTAAAGATGACTCACAAATGCGTGCATGTGTGTGTGTGTGTGTGATTTCTCAGTTTGGTCCTAAACATTTGAAAGCCCCACTCAAAGAGTGTGAACCATTAGACCTAGCAGATGTCTCATAAAAGATGCTTAAAGTACTCACAATTATCTGCAGTCCCTGTAAGACAGATAACAGTATCTGTACGTAAACACTATTTAAGACACCACCTTTGAAAGATACTTTATGACCTGAGTGTTTCATAGTTTGCATCTCCAGAAAAGGCACCCCACTCCAGTACTCTTGCCTGGAAAATCCCATGGATGGAGGAGCCTGGTGGGCTGTAGTCCATGGGGTCGCAAAGAGTCAGACAGGACTGAGCGACTTCACTTTCACTTTTCACTTTCATGCATTGGAGAAGGAAAGGGCAACCCACTCCAGTGTTCTTGCCTGGAGAATCCAAGGGACAGGGGAGCCTGCTGGGCTGCCGTCTATGGGGTGGCACAGAGTCGGACACGACTGAAGTGACAGCAGCACAGTTATAGCATCACTTTAAAAAAAAAATTGGGGGGTATGTGCTGGATCTTTGTCGCTGTGTGGCCTTCGGGGCCTCCTCTCTAGTTGCAATGCACAGGCTTCTCATTGCAGTGACTTGTCTTGTTGTGGAGGATGTGATGTAGGACTGATGAGCCTCAGTAGTTGTATCTTGTGGGCTCAGTCATTGCGACTCCCAGGCTGTGGAGCACAGATTCAGTCACTGTGAATCTTACCTGCTCCATGGCACATGGGATCTTCCCGGACTAGGGACTGAACCCACGTCTCCTGCATCGGCAGGTGGATTCTTTACCACTGAGCCACCAGGGAAGCCCAGCATCACTTGTTAATGGGCTTCAAGTTTAAGCTGACGATGGCTCTCCTCTGCATTCCTGAGTTGTTCACCGGGACTTTGAGCTCCCCTGGAGGACTCTGACATGACAATGCATGGTTTATGTTATTATTACTATTTTGTCCAGCTTCTTTCTTTACTGTTTGGAAGGGAGATAAATCCCAGTACTTCTCAGATGGAGCAAGAACGTAGGCAGAGCTGAGAAAATGTAATGGCAGGTTATCTGAGCAGAGCTGGTGTTTCGATATCACTGTGTAGTTTGCGGTCCTTGTGGTGGGAAAGAAAGTTGAGGGAGAAAAAGCAAACTACTGGCTCAGGATTACGTAGTGGATCCAGGAGGAAGGCTTTATCCAGTTACTGCCATCTTGGGGACCACGTGAGTGTGCCTCCTTTGTAATTTACAGTTTGGGTAAGAAGCCAGCTACAGCCAGGAGCTGGAAGAGTCCTGTGAATAAAGGAAAAATAAAAGAGGGATGGCAGTTGGGGAGGGGTCAGGTAGTTAAAGCTCAAAAAACCATTTATCCATTGGGCATTTAAATTGGTAATGAGAACATCAGTTTTCTTTAAAATTTTTTTTTTTTTACTGGAGTATGTGTGTGTGTGTGGAAGTCGCTCAGTCGTGTCCGACTCTCTGCGACCCCATGGACTGCAGCCCACCAGGCTGCTCTGTCTGTGGAATTTCCCCGGCAAGAAGACTGGAGTGGGTTGCCGTTCCCTTCTGCATATTGGAGTATAGTGGTCTAGAGTGTTGCGTTAGTTTCTACTGCACAGCAAAGTGGATCAGCTATATGTACACACAGAGCTTTCCAGGTGGCCCAAGTGGTAAAGAATCTGCCAGCACTGCAGGAGACCTGGGTCGGGAAGATGCCCTGGAGGAGGGCATGGCGACCCACTCCAGTATTCTTGCCTGGAGAATCCCATGGACAGAGGAGCCTGGCGGGCTGCAGTCCATGGGGTCGCAAAGAGTCGGACACGGCCGAGCGACTAACACACACACATCCCCGCTTTTTAAGACTTCTTTTCCTTTAGGTCAGCACAGAGCACTGACTTAAATGTTCTTTAAATTTCTGCCTTAATTAATGGACATTTTTCTTCACTTGTAATATCAGACGCCGCAATAGCCGTTGCAAAACAAAGGAGGCGTGGCTACACCTTGTAGCATCTTTGACAAGTTCCATTGAGCCACATATGTTAACGGCGGTGATGGGTGAGCACATGTGGAACCAGACCGCACACAGCAGGTCCATTTCCGGATGATGGAAGATACACCCTGTACGCTTGGGTACCTGCCTTGGGGGAGGAGCCCGCCTCCTGGTTGTCGGTGAGCTCCCCATTCCCATATGCTGCGAGCTTCAACGCTCTGCTGGATGTTGGTTGCCGGACGCCTGCAGTTCCTTGCCCTGTGGGCCGCTCCAGCGTGGCAGCCTGCCCTGTGAAAGCCTGCAGCCCTGCAGCGTGACACTGCATCTGCGAGCGAGACTGACGCTGCATGTGCTGTGGGCTCGTCACGGAACTCAGCTCCTAGGACCCTTGACGCATATTGTTCTTCACAAGTGACTCTTTGTGAAGCCCTAGAACATGACACCTTGATGAGCCTCTTGATGAAAGTGAAAGAGGAGAGTGAGAAAGTCGGCTTAAAACTCAGCATTCAGAAAGCCAATATCATGGCTTCTGGTCCCATCACTCCATGGCAAATAGATGTGGAAACAGAGGAAAGAGTGAGAGGCTTTAGTTTTGGGAGTTTCAAAATCATTGCAGACGGTGACTGCAGCCGTGAAATTAAAAGACGCTTGCTCCTTGGAAGAAAAGCTATGACCAACCTAGACAGCATATTAAAAAGCAGAGACATTACTTTGCTGACCAAGTCAAAGCTATGGTTTTTGCAGTAATCATGTATGGATGTGAGAGTTGGACTATAAAGAAAGCTGAACGCAGGAGAATTGATGCTTTTGAACTGTGGTGTTGAGAAGACTCTTGAGAGTCCTTTGGACTGCAAGGAGATCCAACCAGTCCATCCTAAAGGAAATCAACCCTGAATATTCCTTGGAAGGACTGATGCTGAAGCTGAAACTCCAATCCTTTGGCCAATCTGATGCGAAGAACTGACTCATTTGAAAACACCCTGATGGTGGGAAAGACTGAAGGCGGGAGGAGAAGGGGATGACAGAGGATGAGATGGTTGGATGGCATCACCGACTCAGTGGACATAGTCTGAGTAAACTCCAGGAGTTGGTGATGGACAGGGAGGCCTGGCGTGCTGCAGTTCATGGGGTCGCAAAGAGTCAGACATGACTTAGCGACTGAACTGACTGAACTGAGACCACCAGGGAAGCCCTGAAAGTCTCAATTCTAAGTATTCCTGTGTATTTGTAGAAATTTCTGTGTATTTCCTCCCCACTTTGCCCTTTAGGGTCATCTGGCCACATGCAACTTTGAGTGTATTCCACATATCACCTTGAGCTTCTTAAGATACAGAATCTCAGCTTTCACCCTGCAATTATGATCAGCGTTTTACCCAGTATCCCGGTGACCTGTGTGCCCAGTAAGTTTTGAAAGGTATTGATCTACCCAGCACTGCTTGACCTGGATGCTCACCTGAGAAGTTCTAGAATACTGGTGCCCATGTCACATTTGTCTTCCAGAATTTTATATTTTATTAGTCTAGGGCACACCCTGGACGAGGTCCTCACATGATTCCAGCGTGTATTGAAAACTGCTCATGGCATCCTGTCCCATTACTTCATGGCAAATAGTTTGGAAAATGTAGAAACAGTGTCAAAACAATTGTGTGTATATAATGTTTCGTTTGTACTTGGGTAAAATGAAGTTGTTTTCAAAGTTATTTTCTTTTGTGTCACATAGAATTGCTGAGGGTACCTCATGGTTATCTGGTATACTTTTATTTGTTTTTGAATTTTATTGAAGTACAGTTGATTTACAGTGTTCTTAATTTCTTCTGTGCAGCAAAGTAACTCAGTTGTACATGTACATATGCATATATGTGTATTTAGTCTCTCAGTCATGTCTGACTCTTTGGGACCCCATGGACTATAGCCCGCCAGGCTCCTCTGTCCATGGGATTCTCCAGGCCAGAATACTGGAGTGGGTTCCAGGAGAATATTCCCAACTTAGGTATCAAACCAAGGTCTCCTGCATTGCACTTGAATTCTTTACCATCTGAGCCAGCAGGGAAACCCAGGAATACCCAAGGGGGTAGCCTATCCCTTCTCCAGGGGATTTTCCTGACCCAGGAGTCAAACCGGGGTCTCCTGAATTGCAGGCAGATTCTTCACCAGCTGAGCTATCAGGGAAGCTCAGTACACATATATTGATGTTAAAGCTAGTAGAGGTGATGGAATTCCATCAGACCTACTTCTGATGCATTGACTATGCTAAAGCCTTTGACTGTATTGATCACAACAAACTGTGAAATATTCCCAGGGAGATCTGAACACCAGACCACATTACCTGCCTCCTGAGAAACCGGTAGGCAGGGCAAGAAGCAAGGGTTAGAACCAGACATGGCACAACAGACTGGTTTAAAACTGGGAAAGGAGTCCGTCAAGGCTGCATAATGGCACCCTGCTTATTTCACTTACATGCAGAGCACATCACGAGAAACGCTGGGCTGGAAGAAGCACAAGCTGGAACCAAGATTGCCAGGAGAAGAAATATCAACAACCTCAGATATGCTGATATGACCACATTAATGGCAGAAAGTGAAGGGGAACTAAAGAGCCTCTTGATGAAGGTGAAAGACGAGAGTGAAAAAACTGGCTTAAAAGTGAGCATTCAAAAAACAAAGATGATGGCATCCGGTCCCATCACTTCATGGCAAATAGATTGGAAAATGTGGAAACAGTGTCAGAGTTCATTTTCTTGGGCTGCAGAATCACAGCAGATGGTGACTGCAGCCATTAAAGAAAGAACCCTTTTCTTGGTGACTGCTCCGTGGGAAAAAAAAGCTGTGTCAGACCCAGACAGAGTATTAAAAAGCAGAAACATCACTTTGCCAACACAGGTCTGTATAAACAAAGCTATGGTTTTTACAGTAGTTATGTACAGATGTGAGAGTTGTGCCATAAAGCTGAGTGCCAAAGGATTGATGCTTTTGAAGTGTGTTGCTGGAGAAGACTCTTGAGAGTCTCTTGGACAGCAAGGAAATCAAACCAGTCAATCCTCAAAGAAATCAATCCTGAATATTCATTGGAAGGACTGATGCCAAAGCTCCAACACTTTGGCCACATGATGCAAAGAGCTGACTCATTGGAAAAGACCCTGATGCTGGGAAAGATTGAGGGCGGGAGGAGAAGGGGACAACAGAGGATGAGATGGTTGGATGGCATCACTGATACAATGGACAAGAGTTTGAGCAAATTCCAGGAGGGAAACCTGGTGTGAAGCCGTCCATGGGGTCGCAAAGCGTTGGACATGACTTGGGGACTGCACAAACAACATCAAATTTCCATGTATTGTTTATGACTCTGGTTTCTCTTCCTCTAGGTTAAAGTTAGCATTTTGCTTGTCTTGTGGTTTTTTGTTTTTTTTTTTTTTAAACTTTGTGTGTTTTTCCATCCATAGCACTTTTACTTTTGAAAATTAAATAACTGGTGACTTTGGAGAAGAACCCATTTCTCGGGGCTGAGAGCCTCCCAGGGAATAAATAATGCAATCAGAGGCAGAGAGGAGGACACACGAGCTGTGTCCACGAGGCGGCCTTTCTCTGCATGCCCTCCTTTGCCTGTGCCTTGCGCTTGGTGATTCCATCCGAATTCGGTCATCTGAGATAGTCTCGGTCGCACGTTGCCTAGCCCTGTGGTTACCACATGGGCATCTGTGAACCTCCTTGCAGAGCAACGCTGTCTGTCATTTCTAGGTCCTCGTGCCAGATCCCTGGGCCCGCGGCCTGCTCTCTGCAAACAGTTGTCAATCAAAGAAGGCTTGGACCCTGGGAACCCAGAAATAAAACTCAGTCCGATTCACTGGAGACTCCCTGGAAACCTGAGAAAAAAACCCTGAACATCCTCGCCCAACCCCAGGCTGAAAGGGTGGCCCAGAAACGTCCTGCTCCACATTGTACAGAAGTTTATGGAAGGCTCGCATTTATTTTTAATTGACAGTACACCCTGTTAAACATTTGTATGCACCGATTAATCGTTAACCAAGAAAATGTTTCTTGATTTTTTTTTTCAAGAAGGCACGTTATCGTATGCCTGAGAAACTTAAGCACGCATAATATAGCAAAGGAAACAGGAAGTGGTAAGAGCCCTCTTTGACTTGTGTACTTTGTAAATGAAACAGAATTCCTATCACTATTTAATACTGAGTTAGCCTCTCATTGCCATATGGTGAAAATTACCTGACATTGGAATCATTCGTGTTTAAGTTTTTATCTTAATACCTTTATGTATCTGCTTGGCTTTCAGAGCCATGCAGGGACATGTTGCTGTTTTACTAATTAAAAAGGGATGGTCTGTCTTTTCAAATCTGTTGGGAAGACAAAAGAAAAACTGTTGTATTAAAAATCCTTCCCAGTATTTGCTCGGTCATACAGACTAGGATGAATATGCTGCTTGTACTTTTTCAAAGGAGAAAGAGACGCGATTGTCTCATGATTTCTCTCTGTCTTGAAAAAACAATCCTACATTAGATCATAGCATATGAATCGATGGATAATTTAGACATTATACAAGGAAATCTTGAGCATACATAACAGACATGCCAGCAGCACCCACATTAGAATTGCCATCAATTGCTTCTTACTGAGTTAAAAAAAATACACCAAGTGATCAAAACTAGCACGTCATTAACTCGTAATAAGATTGACTCGTGCGTTTTACCAGCCTACGGAGAGTGGCTTCATTTTATGCAGCCCATGTAGAGACTTGTAGGATGGGAGTTTCTTTATTTCTTTACATTTCGTATTTGCAAGCTGATCCACACAACCATCAGGTTATCTCCTGTTTTCAAAAAGCTACGTGAACCAAAGAGATAAATGCGATAGAGTATAATTTAGAACTTAAATTGCCTCAATTACTTCAGAGGAAATTTAGGGCACCGGTCCTCAGTTTCTTTGTAGACACTAGATGTTGCTGTTTTTCAGTCTGACTCTGCGACCTCATGGACTGTAGCCCGCCAGGCTCCTCTGTCCATGGGATTCTCCAGGCAAAGATACAGGAGTGGATTGCCATCTCCTTCTCCAGGGGATCTTCCCGAATCTGGGATCGAACCTGGGTCTCCTGCACTGCAGGCAGAATTCTTTACTGTCTGAGCCATGAGGGAAGCCCGAATTTTACTAATGCAGTTAACTACTAAATAATTAGAGGAGATAACAGGCATGGACAGCTAACACAGGGAGGTGTCAGAACAGAGTCTGGCCACTGTGTGTGCCTTTCCTGTGTCGTCACCTGCTCTTGTCTGGTATGGTAGCCACCTGTGCGTACGTTGGCATTATTTAGCA
Organism: Bos taurus; assembly: GCF_002263795.3. NCBI lineage: Eukaryota > Metazoa > Chordata > Mammalia > Artiodactyla > Bovidae > Bos > Bos taurus. The sequence goes on along the minus strand of NC_037357.1, from coordinate 134,665,086 downwards.
TAAAACTTAAAAAACCAGCTCCTCAGTTGCACTAGCCACATTTCAAAATGTCACTCGCATCTGGGAAAGTACAGCTGCTGAACAGGTCCACCACTAAAGAGATTTCTATCGCAAAAACCCTGGGTTTCTTCAACTCAAATACTCAATGTGTTTGCAGCTAAGTGTTAAAAGGAGCGCTCCCCTTCTGCCCGTCAAGTCAGCCTCCTCCACCCAGAGTCCTTTTTCTCTTTCTCTAGACTCAGGAACGTGAACCGGACTAAATGATAATTGTCAAAATGTACCCATCTACCAGAGGGGTACATGATCTGTTTCCTGGCATTCAGGGATGTGTTGAGAGCCTCCCAGAGGCAGGGAAGCTGAAAATGGGAATGTTGGCCTTGCCCTCTGCTTAGTGATCCCGCTCTCAATCTCAGGACATGTGAAGTATTCTTTCCACGGTTTTGCAACGTGTTTTATATAACAAGTATTCACATTTTCCCTGTGATTTCAGAGGTTTAGAAGGAGGAAAGAGAAGCATGGATAAACAAATCTTGCTAGCTCCCAGAGGACACTGTGTCTGCAGTTACTTTGCTTGTTGGTTTTAACTCATTTATTCAGTTAGGTTTACTTGGCTTACCTCACTCTGAAACAATTAGCGGTTAGTTTACAGAAAGGTTCACAGGCTAGGGAAAATAGATACAATCAGAGTAAGGGAAAGTTAAGTTTAGGATAATAAACCCAGGCTTGAGCTGTGCTACATGTGTGCTAAATTGCTTCAGTTGCATCTGACTCTTTGCGACCCCATGGACTGTAGCCCACCAGGCTCCTCTGTCTATGGGATTCTCCAGACAAGAATACTGGAGTGGGTTGCCATGCCCTCCTCCAGGGGATCTTCCTAACCCAGGGATCGAACCCACGTCTCCTGTGCCTCCTGCATTGTGGTGGGTCTCTTTTACTTCTGAGCCACTGGGAAAGTGAAAGAAAGTGAAGTCGCTCAGTCGTGTCCAACTCTTTGCAACCCCATGGACTGTAGCCTACCAGGCTCCTCCGTCCCTGGGATTTTCCAGGCAAGAGTACTGGAGTGGGTTGCCATTTCCTTCTCCAGGGGATCTTCCCAAGCCAGGGATCAAACCTGGGTGTCCTGCATTGCAGGCAGATGCTTTACTGTCTGAGCCACTGGGGAGCCTGAGCTAAAAGCTTGTTATCACAGAAACCACATTGTTGAATCCTGTTTCTAAAAGCTGAAACCCGGGATGACCTCACCCCCTCCTCCAAAGTACGGAGAACTTGCATAACCTTCAAGCAATTTTCCGTGAATATGAAAATCGACCCACCTGGTTTTGGTGAAACGCTGGCCACGGAAAGCGTGATGTTTTCAGTGCTAAGAAAACAGTTTGGCATCTTTTATGTTATCAATTAAAGGCCAGTCTGTATGACTTAACCTGGACTCTGGGAGCCAAGTTGGCACGTTCTTAAGGAACTGAAGTTATGGAAACATAGAACATGATTTATCTTTTAAATCTTCTATTTTATATTGGAGTACAGCTGATTAATAATGTGGTGGTTTCAGGTGGACAGTGAAGGCACTCAGCCATACATACACGTGTATCCATTCTCCCCCAAACTCCCCTCCCATCCAAGCTGCCACATGACACGGGGCAGAGGTCCCTGAGCTGTCTGGCAGGTCCTTGCTGGTTCTCCAGGTTAAACACAGCAGTGTGTCCATGTCCATCCCAAACTCCCTAACTATCCCTTCCTCCATCCTTCCCCCTGGTGACTATAAGGTTATTACAGAGGATTGAGCAGATGTTCCTGTGCTGGATAGCAGGTCCTTGTTGGTTCTCCGTGTTAAATGCAGCAGTGTGTCCATGTCCAGCCCAAACTCCCTAACTATTCCTTCCCCCATCCTTCTACCCCGGCAGCCATATGTTCATCTCTTAAGTCTGTGAGTCTGTTTCTGAAGACAGAACTTTAAACACATTCCTCCTTTGCTGGCAGTCCAGCATAGAATCTGAACGGTCACCTTCAGATGGTGATCATAGGGGTGTGCTTAGTCGCTCAGTCGTGTCCAACTCCTTGTGACCCCATGGACTGTAGTCCACCAGGCTCCTCTGTCCATGGGGATTCTCCAGGTAGGAACACTGGAGTGGGTTGCCGTGCCCTTCTCCAGGGAATCTTCCCGACCCAGGAATCTAACTGGGGTCTCTTGCATTGCAGGCGGATTCTTTACCAGCTGAGCCACCAGGCAAGCCCATGTTCCTGTAGGAGAAAATGTCATTTGTAACTGAATAATTTATAATTTATCTCCCAGTTACCCAAATGCATATTATAAATCAATGTATGCTGCTGCTGCTGCTAAGTCGCTTCAGTTGTGTCCCCCTCCTGTGCCACCCCATAGATGGCAGCCCACCAGGCTCCCCTGTCTCTGGGATTCTCCAGGCAAGAACACTGGAGTGGGTTGCCATTTCCTTCTCCAGTGCATGAAAGTGAAAAGTAAAATTGAAGTTGCTCAGTCGTGTCCGACTCTTAGTGACCCCTTGGACTGCAGCCTACCAGGCTCCTCCAGCCATGGGATTTTCCAGGCAAGAGTACCGGAGTGGATAATTTCCCCCAAAGAGATACGAGTACATGTGAAAACGTTTGCTGTGTTCCTAAGTTTAAGAAGTGTTGGAACTTCTCTGATGTTCTCGAGGGGAAGATTGTGTGCTTACAATGAAGGGAACACAATTTTGATCCTTGGTCACAGAACTAGATCCCATATGCCCCACGTGCAGCCAAAAAAAAAAAAAAAAGAAGAAGCAGTAGCAATAACATAATGTAGAATAGCACAATACATAAATAAATTAAAAATACACATAATTAAAGGAACTTGCTGTGCCTAATAAGATTCTGAAACAGCTGAAATTGAAGGTGCATTTCCTGGCCATGAATCAAGAGTAATGTCAGCCACCCACCTGCGCTTGTAACGTACCCTTGACCTTGTTAGCACAGTGTTACAACTGACCTACCCGACCAGTAGCAGAAGGAAGTTAGCCCTGCTACTGTTATTCCAACTCTGTGTGTAACTCACCTCTCAGGGCAATTTACATACGAGTCAGGGTTGTCTCTTTCAAACAAAGCAGTTGCTTTGATAAGTTGGGTCAAATTTTATTTTTCAGTAACTCAATAATTACCTTTTTCTCTGTTGTAAGTGGACTTCCTTTGTGGCTCAGCTGGTAAAGAATCCGCCTGCAATGAGGGAGACCTGGGTTCAATCCCTGGTTGGGGAAGATGCCCTGGAGAAGGGAAAGGCTTACCCACTCCAGTATTCTGGCCTGGAGAATTCCATGGACTGTATAGTCCATGGGATCGCAAAAAGTTGGATGTGACTGAGCGACTTGCACTTCACTTCTCTCTTGTAATTAGGCAGTGAAGTGTAGATGCTAAACTCTCGAACTGATAGGTTGTAGACAACTTACACAAAATCCTCCACTTCCTTTCTAGAGATCCTCAAGGCTAGTGAAGGAGAAGACTGCCCTGGGAGGGAATTAAGAACAGAAACTCATTTGCTGTTTTGCAAAGTCTTAAGTGACCAGATGGTGCTAGTGGTAAAGAACCCACCTGCCAATGCAGGGGATACAAGGACGAGGATTTGATCCCTGTATCGGGTAGATCCCATGGAGGACGAAACGGCAACCCACTCCAGTGTTCTTGCCAGCAGAATCCCATGGACAGAGGAGCCTGGCAGGCTGCAGTCCATGGGGTTGCAGAGAGTCAGACACAGCTGAAGTGACTTAGCATGAAAAGAGACAAGAGGCCCAAGAAATTACATTTATGTCAAGATATGACTTTTTCTTCCTCACAAGATTATTTCTGAGTTCAAATTGCAAAACCGCATGATTGGAAACTTGAAGCACATTGCATTTCAAACCATGTAAATTAAAACTAAGAATTCCTTCAGGAAGGGAAGCGTTGCTTTCCATATAGGTATTGGCAGATTGGCCGGTAAATTTAATAAAAAGCCATTCATCATTTTAACATTCGGGAATGCTGCTTTAAAGGGCATCCAAGATAAAACTCCTGACTCAGAGGCATGCCGAATATTGGAATTATAAAATGTCACTTCTAGGATCAAGAATGTGAATTGTAAGTGAATGTGATTTTTCAAGCGAAAGGGATATTTTCCAACGGACTATGGTATTTTAAAATAAAGTTGTGGTTGAATCCAATTAAAGTCAAAGTATGAAAGTGAAAGTGTTATTTGCTCAACTCTTTGCAACCCCATGGACTGTAGCCCACCAGGCTCCTCTGTCCATGGGATTCTCCAGGCAAGAATACTGGAGTGGGTTGCCATTTCCTCCTCCAGGGGATCTTCCCAACCCAGAGATCGAACCCAGGACTCCTGAGTTGCAGGCAGAATTTTTACCGTCTGAGCCACGTGGGAAGCCCTTAATCCAACTACAGTATCCTTTTTTTCTATGTAGGTAGCAATACCTGGGTTTGAAGGCAGATTCTCCAGTTTTTGGACTAGTTTATGCATTGGTGTTGGCTGTCTAGCTGACCTTCATCACTTGAAAAAATAAAATCATGTAATGTTTTGAAGTCACCAGGCCAAAGCAGGAACTTTATAAATGTAATTACATAGCCATAATTTTTTTTTAAAAAATAGTAAAAATAGTAAAAAAAAAAAAAAAAACAAGTTTTCCTAGCCTGTAAAGTACAGTGTGTGAGCTAATCATAAACAATTTTAAATGTATAAATAACCCATTTTATCTTGCAGAATAAACAACTCTCAGTACAGTTCTGGTCAGAATCCTTTCATGGGCTCTCTAATTTATTATGTTTTATATGAGCTCTTTCAGTATGGATCGTGCCAGATCACATTAATCATATGAGCTGAAATAATGTTCATTTCCATTTTGTTCCTCATCAAGAGCTGGTGTTTATTTCTGCTTTGACACTGATTGCTTCATGTCTCGGAGAAAATAACGTTTGGCCTTAGTTTTGTCTGGAAAGTGAGCTGTTGGCGCTAAAAGATGTCTAAAGGTGCTTTGATTCTTAAAAACTCCATAATTCTGAATGTTATGTGGAAATCAGTGTTTAAAACAATTGTTGTTAAGACTTAATAAAATCAACAATAATCTCCCCATTTATTAAGTGCACATGTGCACCGAAATAACCCTTTCAGGGAGCAGCAAAAATAAATGTGCCCAGGAAGAAGTGGATAATAAAGTTGTTATTGCTGTCATAGACTTCCGTGGGCAGAGATATTGAGGCTGAAGAAAGGGGGTTTGTTGTCGTTCAGTCTCTAAGTCATGTCTGACCCTCTGTGACCCCATGACTGCAGCACGCCAGGCTTCCCTGCCCATCACCAACTCCTGGAGCCTGCTCAAACTCATGGCCATTGACTCGTTGATGCCATCCAACCATGTCATCCTCTGTCATCTGTTTCTCTTCCTGCCCTCAATCTTTCCCAGCATCAGAGTCTTTTCCAATGAGTTGGTTTCCTGCATCAGGTGGCCAGAGTATTGGAGCTTAAGCATCAGTCTTTCCAATGAATCTTCAGAACTGATCTCCTTTTGGATGGACTGGTTGGATCTCCTTGAAGTCCACAGGACTCTCAAGAGTCTTCTCCAACACTACAGTTCAAAAGCATCCACTCTCAGGCACTTTAGCCTTCGTTAGGAAGGAGAGGTGTCTTCAAAGTTAGGGAGATTCACTTTTTTTTTAATGTTTATTTATATTGAAACTATTGGTAGATGCTTTCATAACTAGTTCTGGAGTTTTATAATTTTATTAATTTTTTTATTATTGGCGGCATGCAGGCTTTCTCTAGTTATGGAGAGCGGGGGCTGCTCCCCAGTTGCAGGGCACAGACTTCTCCTTGTGGGGACTTCTCTTGTTTTGGGGCACAGGCTCTAGACAAGCGAGCTTCGGTAGTTGGGGTGCACAGGCTCAGTTGCCCTGCGTCACGTGAAATCTTCCCAGACTGTGGATTGAACCCAGCAAGCCCTTGCACTGCAAAGCACATTCTCAACCCCTGGACCAACCAGGGAAGCCGGAGATTCAGTCTGGATTGTTTTTTTTTTGGACCAGGCAGCAAACTGACTGGGGCCGATTGTCTTTTTTTTTGGACCAGGCAGCAAACTGACTGGGGCCGATTGTCTTTTTTTTTGGACCAGGCAGCAAACTGACTGGGGCCGTATGGTGAGCAGCTTTGGATTTGGAGTTCCAGCTTCAGTCCACCTTGGTCCCCTGAGGAGGACCATGTCGTGGTTAGCATGAGGCGGTGAGAAGCAGAGAGCCCTGTGCTTCAGGAGTAGATGTCGTTAGACCTGCTGGGATTGAGTTAGGGGCAGAGAAGGACTGAGCTGCCTGCAGTGGAAGATACTGAAAGGGGGCAGGTCCCAGGGAAGAAAGCCCAGGCTCCCTCTTGTTGCTCTCTTCCCATGACCCCACCCTCATTTTCTGCCATGACTCCCCCCGCTGCCCAACCAACCATTTCTTCCTCTTTGCATCAGGTGGCCAAAGTGCTGGAGCTTCAGCCTCAGCATCCGTCCTTCCAATGAGTACTCCGGGTGATTTCCTTGAGGACTGACAGGTTCGATCTCCTTGCTGTCCAAGACACTTTCAGGAGTCTTGACCAGCACCACGGTTCAAAGGCATCAATTCTCTGGCACCCAGCCTTCTGTTGGCTCCAGCTCTCACATGCATACGGGACCCCTGGGAAGACCATAGCCTTGACTGTAGGGACCTTCGTCTGCAGAGTACCGTCTCTGCTTTTCAGCACACTGCCTAGACGTCTTCACTGATGCTCATAATCCAGGCGTGCACCAGCAAGAATAGTAGCCTTGGACGTTTGAACCTGCAAATTCTCTCGCCAGTAAAAACACATGTCAGTCACCTGGTGCATCCACGTGGACATGCCCAGGAGGCAGTCCGAAAGACAAACCTGAAAAACAGAAGACTTAAAAGAGGACGGTACCAGTGGGCTGGAGATGGTGCTGGGTGATGCTGCCAGGAGTCCAGAGTGAAAAGATGAGGACGGGTTACGAACCCTGAGTAAATGTCAGCGCCAAAGGGTGTGTGGAGTGGTGGCGGGGGAGAGACGACCCAGCTGGACAGCTTTGGAAAGTGCGGTCTCAGAGAGAGACGGAAAGCTGGGAAAACTGGAGAAGAGCAGCAGTCAGCAAGTGTAGTCTGTGGTTTTAAATGCTGCAAAATTGATCAGGTTAAAATCTTTTTTTTTTTTTAAATTATCTAGTGAAGCAAACTCCAAATACAGTTTCGGTTCTATACTAGAGGCAGAATCTGTATCGTAAGGAGCTAGAAGTATTGCCAAGGGCTTCCCTGGTGCCTCAGAGGGAAAGAATCTGCCTGCAAGGCAGGAGACGCACGTTCCATCCCTGGAAGATCCCCTGGAAAGGGACATGGCAGCCCACTCCAGTCTTCTGGCCTGGAGAATCCCATGGACAGAGGAGCCTGGTGGGCTACAGTCCATAGGGTCACAAAAGAGTCAGACACGACTTAGCAAGTAAACAGCAACAGCAACAAAAGTATCGGAGAGGGAAAAGACGAGGAATTATTGATGTTAGAATACTATTTCACGTGATTTTTCCCTTGATAGAAAGAAGAGCAAGTGCACTAATTTAGGGGAAAGTGGAATTGAGGGGGATTCTCCGAATGTGGAAAAATTGAGTGTATCTTCAAATTCGGAGGGAAGTGAGCCGCAGAAGAGCAGAAACTGCAGACAAAGAAGGGAAGTCAAGTTGTCAGAGGGGCAAAATTCCAGAGAAGATTGAAGGACCGGTGGAGGATGGAAGAGATGGATGTTTGGTATTGATGTGGAGAAGGGCTGTTAGGTCAGATGTGAATGAAGGGGTAGCAATACAGGGAACACTCCAGATGGAAGGGGTCATAACAGATGACCTTGTGCTCGATGAAGCACAGATTTCAAGTTGCAAAAAATCTGTTTCTTATGAGTGAAAAACCTATGTGAAAAAGAATAGTCTCAGGCACAAAAGTCAATCCAGAAGGAAATCAACCTTGAATATTGGTTGGAAGGACCGATGCTGAAGCTGAAGCTCCAATACTTTGGCCACCGGATGCGAGGAACTGACTCACTGGAAATACACTGATGCTCAGAAAGATTGAGGGCAGGAGGAGAAGGGGACGACAGAGGATGAGATGGTTGGATGGCATCACTGACTCAATGGACGTGGGTTTGAGCAAGCTCCGGGAGTTGGTGAAGGACAGAGGGGCCTGGTGTGCTGCAGTCCATGGGGTCGCAAATAGTTGGACATGACTTAGTGACTGAACAGCAACAGGCATAAAAATGGAGTTAATTTTGTAGGCAAAGCTGAACTCTGATGATTACTATTGCATATTCATTTATCCAGTGATATAAACATTGATGCCATGAAATAAAACATAAAATGACAGATAGTTTAGTAATACAAAGAAATGCTGATAAATATTAGATGACTTCAGAGCACTTTATTAATATATCCCTCTTGATATGACAAGAGCAAGCAAGAATAGTGGCGAAATTGACACAATATCTATGATAAAGAGGCGTTCAAACACTGTTGCTTTTGTTTTGGAAAGCAGCGCTAGGTAAAGTGATTTTGCTTTCATGTAAAAAGTGTGTTATATTCTTAGGCATTCAGTGAATTGACAGAAGCGTATTTTGATCCAATATCACTCCTTTAAAAGAATACCCACAAGTTAGGACAGTGATGAGATTCATTTCCTCATGAGAAAGGAAAGCGATAATGTCCTACGCCATCTAAACCTCATATGGAAAAAGCAGTTAATAAGAACACAGCCTACTGCATGTCAGAAAAGGGCTGTGCGTGCTGGCCTTCTGGAAAGGAATGCATCAAAGTGTTGAGTTTACAGTGTGAAAAGCGCAATTTGACAGCATTTTAACACAAGTCAGTGAAACATGTTTCTCTGAGAGATGACAGAACAATAAGTAGGGGCCTTACTGCTATTGCACAAGAAGCTACCTATTTCTTCCGAAAAAAAAAAAAAGTCTTTAAAACACCTGGAGTAAAAAAATAAATAAATAAATAAAATAAAATAAAACACCTGGGGTAATTTTATTTATCTAAAATATTCCCTTTATAGTAGTGTTAGTCCCTTAGTCGTGTCCAGCTCTTTGCGACCCCATGAACTGTAGCCCATCAGGCTCCTCTGTGCATGGGGTCCAGGCAGTAACACTGGAGTGGGTTGCCATGCCCTCCTCCAAGGGATCTTCCCAAGCCAGGGATTGAACCTGGGTCTCCTGCATTGTAGGTGGATTCTTTACCAATCTGAGACATTAACTACATTTCTAAAAGTATCTTTGTGGAATTATGTTACAGATTGAAACCTTAGACCTGCTCGTGCTTTGGTTCATAAACAGAGATACACTGTTTACTCTTCCAAATTATCAAGTCAGAGAATCCTAAAAATTTAGAAATGCACATTAAATATGTTATTATCCCGTATCTGCATTTTATAGATTAAGAAACTGAGGCTTGTCAAAGTGAAGGACTTGACCAATGTGTTAATTCAACAAACAAGATGAAAAGACAGCACTTTCTATGATTCTGTCTCTAGTTTTGAATTGTATTCGCTTACTGGTGTTTATTACATCACTTCCATGGAAGTGCATTCATTCGTTCTTTCTATTTTACTTCTATGTATTTGTGTTCGTTTTTCCCTCTGCTGGGCCTTCACTGGTGCACGGGCTCTTCTGTAGTTGCAGAGAGGAGTGACTAATCCCCAGTTACCATGTGCAGGCGTCTCATTGCTTCTCTTATTGCGTAGCATGAATTCTAGGGTGCACAGACATCGGGTCTGTGGTGCCTGGGTTTAGTTGCTCCACGTGGAACCTCCCAGACCAGCGATTGAACCCGTGTCACCTGCCTTGGCAGGCGGTCTCTTTCCCAACTGAGCCACCGGGGAAGCACCATCCATTCATTCATTCTTGAATGCACTGAGGCATCATTTTTCTATTTCCTTCTGTTTAGGCATGATTTTAGGTTCACACTGTATCACGGGAGTTGGTGATAGACAGGGAGGCCTGGTGTCCTGCGGTTCATGGGGTCGTAAAGAGTCGGACACGACTGAGCGACTGAACTGAACTGTATCATGAATTGGTAGAAATACGTGTCAGTGTTACCTTGAATATTTCAAATCAGGTGGATGTGATTCTCTTATTAATAGCTGCCTCATTAAATTTTGTGGAAAGAGTCACTGAAACTTCTAAGAACCTAACATGTGCCTTTTAATCCTATTCTTTCAAGTATGCGGTTAAATATTATGTCTCAGTTTCACATATCAGAAGACCAAGCCTCAAAGAAGGTAAGTTATTTACTGACGTCTACCCAAGAAAAGATGAAACTAAGATGAAAAATCAAGACTGTCAGATTTCATAGCCAGTCTTCTTTCTGCTGTGCTCTTGAGATGATTAAATTTTAGCTATCCTGAAAGATGAAAGTGTATAAGATTAGAGCCGTATAGATGCCAAGAAAGTGAAGGTAGTCATTAGCTCCAGGCTTCATTAAGATGAACATGCAGGGTAAGTCCCATAAAAAAAGCTACTGAAATTATCACTAAAACACCATGAATGATCAAGTAGGCAAGAAAAAGAGGAGAAAAAGGCAGAAAGAAGCTGCAAACAATCTTGTGGATTTAGACTTCTGCATACAGTAGGGGAAGAAGAGAGAAAGTGAAAGTGTAAGTCGCTGAGTCGTGTCCAACTCTTTTTGACCCCATGGACTGTACGGTCCATGGGATTCTCCAGGCCAGAATCCTGGAGTGGGTATAGCCTTTCCCTTCTCCAGGGAGTCTTCCCAACCCAGGGATTGAACCCAGGTCTCCCACATTGCAGGCAGATTCTTTACCAGCTGAGCCACCAGGGAAGCTCCATTTAAGAAGAAAGCCGTGATCAGTAAAAAGACTGTTATTTTGACGAGGTTTCCCTGTTTTATTTCATGGGAGAATTTGTCAGGTCTTATTTTTGCCTAAAAAAACATGTAGCACAGAATTGAATTCCAGCAATTTGAAGATCGAAGAAGCTGCCTGTTCCAGTGAATTGTTCGACGTCATTAGATGTTATCAAGTACTAGAAAGCTGGTACTTGAGTTTTTTAAAAAGGCAGTGTTATTATAACAGTAGTGAACCTGATGTGAAGATAGATGACTCAGATTTTTTTTAATAGTTTTTATACTTTTCACTTTCTCTGTAATTATCCAAAAGTCTTTGGGAATGCTGCATTCTACAAACTTACATATTCTGAAAAACAGATTTTCACTAAAGTCTTGGCATGTACGCAATACTGCTAGTAACAAAAATAAGAGATATGTGTGATGATAGAATGAAGGTGCTGAAATGAAAATTGTTCATAAGCAATTGCTTTCTGATATCTAGGGTTATGTAATAACTTGTGTGAGTTCCATTTATAGAAGACTAAAAATTTGAAACATTTCAGAGCAGTACACAGTACTTTCCTTTTCAGGTTATGCTGTAAATGCATGTGACAAGGAGCAAAGAGCTGCCATATCCATTTGGACTTTGATAGTTAAAACCCCTGCTTAAATCAGTCCTTTATAAATCACTCCAGTTAAGTACAAATTCGGTTCAATCCATAAAGTACCTACAGGAGAAGATGAACCTTTTCCTTTTAACTCTTACCCCTATGTATAGTTTTATTATTTAATCTCTTCAGTCAGCCCATCAATGAGGTTTTGTCCTAATAGAATGGCTACAGTTCACACCAGTACCTCTGAATGTTTATATTTCATGGAGTATGAATTTTGGAATTAGAAACTAGTCATAGGTTCAGACATTCCATTTTTATTTTTTACTGAAGTATAGTTGATTTACAATATTGTTAGTTTCAGGTGTACAGCAGAGTTATCCAGTTATGTATATATATGCATTTATCTTGAGAGTCCCTTGGACTGCAAGGAGATCCAACCAGTCCATCCTAAAGGAAACCAGTCCTGAATATTCTTTGGAAGCACTGATGATGAAGCTGAAGTTCCAATACTTTGGCCACTTGATGCGAAGAACTGACTCACTGGAAAAGACCCTGATGCTGGGAGAGATTGAAGGCAGGAGGACAAGGGGACGACAGAGGAGGAGATGGTTGGATGGCATCAACCACTAGATGGACATGAGTTTGAGTAAGCTCTGGGAGTTGGTGATGGACAGGGAGGCCTGGCGTGCTGCAGTCCATGGGGTTGCAAAGAGTCAGACACGACTGAGCAACTGAACTGAACTGAACTGATATGTGTATAAGTACATACAGTTATATGTGCATATATATGTATATATGCATTTGTATTTGTGCATGTATGTACATATATATGGAGAAGGCATGTATATACATATATTCAGAAAAGGCAATGGCACCCCACTCTAGTACTCTTGCCTGGAGAATCCCAGGGACGGAGGAGCCTGGTGGGCTGCCGTCTATGGGGTCGCACAGGGTCGGATACGACTGACGTGACTTAGCAGCAGCGCAGCATACATATGTACATATTTTTCAGATTCTTTTCCCATATAGGTTATTATCAAATATTGAGTATATAGTTCTGCACGCTATACAATAGGTCCTTGTGGGTCATCTACTTTATATGTAGCAGTGGGTGTACCCTTTAATCCCAAACAACTAATTTATCCACTCCTCCTTCCCCCTTTGGTTACCAGACGTGTGTTTCCTGTGTCTGTAAGTCTGTTTCTGTTTTGTAAGTAAGTTCATTTATTTCAATTTTTTTAGATTCCACATAAAAGGGATATATGGTATTTATATCTGACTTCAGTTAGCATTATATTCTGTGGGTCCATGCATGTCGTTGCAAATGGCATTATTTCATTCTTTTTTATGACTGAGTAATATTCCATTGTATATACGCATCTTTATCCGTTCATCTGCTGATGGACGCTTAGCTTGTTTCCATGTCTTGGCTCTTGTGAACAGCGTTGCAGTGACCACTGGGGTGCATGTATCTTTTGGAATTATGGTTTTCTCTGGATATATGCCCAGGAGTGGGACTGGGGGAACATATGGCAGTTCTGGTTTTGAGTTTGTTCAGGGATTCTCTATGCTGTTCTCCATAATGACTACATCAGTTTACACTCCTGCCAACAGTGTGAGAGGGTTCTGTTTTCTCCTTACCCTCTCCAGCATTTATTATGTGTACACTTTTGTAGTTCTGATTTGCATTTCTCTCATAATTAGCAGTGTTGAACATCTTTTCATTTGCCTTTTGGTCATTTCTCTATCTTATTTGCAGAAATGTCAAATTAGGTCTTCTACCCATTTTTTGGATTGGGTTGTTTTGAGCTGTATGGGCTGTTTGTCTATTTTAGAGTTTAACCTCTTTTCGGTTGCATCATTTGTAAATATTCTCTCCCGTTCTGTGGGTTATTTCCCAAAAGACACTGTTGTGATTCATGTCAAAGACTGTCCTGCCTATAAGTATTTAATAGTGTCCGGTCTTACATTTAGGTCTTTAATAGATTTTTAGTTTATTTATGTGTGGTGTTAGAGAATGGTCCAATTTCATTTTTTGCATGTAGCTGTCCAGTTTTCCCAGCACCGCTTAATGAAGAGATTATCTTTTCTGCATATTATACTCTTGCCTTTTCTATTGTAGAGTAATTGAACAGATGCGTGGGTTTCTTTCTGGGCCCTCTGTTCTGTTTCATTGATCTCTGTGTCTGTTTTGTGTCAGTACCAAACTATTTTGATTACTATAGCTTTGAAGTATATTCTGAAGTCAGGGACCTTGATTGCTCCAGCTCCATTCTTCTTTCTCAAGATTATTTTGGCCGTTTGGGGTCTTTTGTGTTTCCATGCAAAATTTTTAATTATTTGGTCTAGTTCTATGCAAAATGCTGTTGGTATTTTGATTCATTGAACAAAGCAGAGTCATACGGAAAGAGAAAGGTGTGCTGTGAAGTTCCGTGAGAGGTGTCTTCTTGCTGGAAGGGCAGGCATGCTTGCTGTATCATGGCTCTGTTGGAGAAGAGAGAAAACTGTTGTTCTCAGTGTTCAGTTCAGCTTAGTCGCTCAGTCATGTCTGACTCTTTGTGACCCCATGGACTGCAGCACGCCAGGCCTCCCTGTCCATCACAAACTCCCAGAGCTTGGTCAAATGCATGTCCGTCGAGTCGGTGATGCCATCCAACCATCTCATCCTCTGTCGTCCCCTTCTCCTCCTGCCTTTAATCTTTCCCAGCATCACAGTCTTTTCAAATGAGTCAGCTCTTCACATCAGGTGGCCAGCAGATTGGACTTTCAGTTTCAGCATCAGTCCTTCCAGTGATTATTTAGGACTGATTTCCTTTAGGATGGACTGGTTGGATCTGCCTTGCAAGTCCAAGGGACTCTCAAGAGTCTTCTCCAAAACCACAGTTCCAGAGCATCCATTTTTCGGTGCTCAGCTTTCTTTATAGTCCAACTCTCACAGCCGTATATACCTGACTTGTCAGTTTTAGAAGGATTCTAACTGAATCGAGGGATTAGGAGCTGTCTTCCCATGAAGGTCGTGGGAATGGGTCGACAAGCTCTGAGGCTGACTATCCTTCCTGGGTCTAGGATCCTGCCAGTAGCCGACTCCCACCTTTAGAAGGCAGGTGCCTGCCAGGATCTGGGTCCTATTTGCCTGGCAGAGAAAGTGTATCTGTGACACTGGACTGTTTCTGCTCTCTCTCACTCTTGCCTGGCACACATACCCATTTCAAAACATAGAAAGCCTCTTCCAGGAAGGAAAGGCATTCCTAATGTGGGGAGGTCCTTAGCCCACCCCGTTCCTCATCTCTGTCAAGGGAGTAACAATTAGAAGCAGTAGGAAGGTTTGCCCTCTCCAAACGTACCCTTCAGATGCCACGAATATCAAGTGCTAATCAGTCCAGTGTCAATAGGCAAGGCAAGTTCCGGAACGCCCTCTAGCTGCGTGATGACTAGGGAAAAAAAAAAAAAAAGTCCTGTGAGAACTGACACACACAGCTGAGTGTTTGCTTTCCAGGTGGTCCCTTGAGAGCCTACACCTGTATTCCAAAAGTGTTATTGTGACGCTAGACAGTGTTGAAACCTTTTCTGATTTTTTTCTTTTTTTCTTTTAATCGGTGTCAGAACCCAGCTCCTGAGTCCTGTGACAGCAGGTAATGGAGAGGCATTGGAGAAAATAGGTCCCAGACGCTGTTGAAATACTTTCACGATAGAATACCTCAGATGAAGTAGATATTACTATTTCCTATTTTCTATGAATGAGGAAACGAGTCCTGGGACTTGAAATTGTCAAGCACGTCAAACTGAAATAGCTTTGTCTTTTCTCAAGATAATATCAAATAAAATCACTTTGTTCACTGACCGGTGTGTCTCAATGCCCAGTTAGGGTTTATTATTTTTTTTTTAATTTTATTGACGTGTAGTTGATTTACAAGGCTGTGTTGATTTTTAGTGTACGGCAGAGTGACTCGGTTATGAATCTGTGTATTCTTTTTCATCTTCTTTTCCATCATGGCTTATCACAGCACACTGAATCTACTTCCTCGTGCTGTACAATAGGGCCTTCTTGCTTATCTTTATGCCTGTATACCAGTTAGCCTCTGCCAACCCCAAACTCCCATTCCTTCCCCGCTTTCATCTCCACCTTGGCAACCGTAAGTCTGTTCTCTGTATCTGTGAGTCTGGTGTTGTTTCGGAGGTACGTTGATGGGTACTGCATTTTAGACTCCATTAAGTGACATCATATGGTATTTGTCTTTTTCTTTCTGACTTACTTTGCTTAGTACAGTCATCTCTAGGCACATCCATGTTTCTGCCAATGGCAACGTTATATTCATTTTGAATGCCAAATTAGCTATAGCTCTTCTGTAGTTCCAAGCTTGCCTCAAAAGATTATGACTATCACAGTCGTGATAGCTAAAAAGCCTGTGCCAGATACATTTCAGTAATATGTAGCGTAATCAGATAAGGCCGATTCAGACATGAATTACACGCACTAATAATGAGAAATCAGTGAGGATAAAGTCAGGAAACTCTTCTGGATGGTTCCAGAGGGAATATTTATTCTTGAAGTGTTCACTATTCAGTTGTGTCAGACTCTTTTGTGACCCCATGGACTGTAGCCCATCAAGCTCCTCTGTCCATGGGATTCCCCAGGCAAGAACACTGGAGTGGGTTGCCATTCGCTTCTCCGGGGGGGGGTCTTCCCGACTCAGGGATTGAACCTAGGTCTCCCCCATGGCAAAGGGATTCTTTACCAGCTGAGCCACCAGGGAAGCCCTCTTTATTCTTTGTTATCTGAAAAGATTCTTCATTGCCTTTTATGTCTTAATATTCTAAAGAAATCACTGTACAGTTTTATGGGAGGTTCAGGTGGCTGGATTTTAAAATGACCAGGAAATGCAGTCGTCCTTTTTGGATCATCTTCTGTTTTGGTGGAAAGCGTCTTTTCAAAGGACCTTTCCAGTTGTTCAAAGGCCTCCCGGCACGTGGCATCATGTTGACTTGGCACGGATGCTAACCAAGGCAAGGACGGTGCCCTGGGCTCTCAGGTGGCCAGGCACAGTTGGACATGATTGAGTCTTCTGGGAACACAGCATTGTAGGAAGGAGCTCTTGCTAGGACCCTGAGATTTCCTCTTTCAGGAGCTGGTACTGTCTTTAATGCCGAAATTAGCCTGGCTTTGCCTGTGTTGGGAGAAATGACCTAGTTAATGATACAATAAATAAATGGTGTTTTTATATAATGAAAATGATACCCTCCGTATGATGTGATGGACGCCAGTTGCCATAGAAACCCGAATGTGCCCTGAGCACTAGATGTCCCCTTCTCTGAACATGGGCTTCCCACCGGCATTTTACTAAAGCCGTTTCTGGCTCTCTCTTCGGTCACAGTGTCTTTGATCTTCAAAGACGTTGAGGGCAGCTTTCAGGCCGGTCTCTCAGATCCTTGGTGATTGAGCTGGAAGTTTTTTTTTTTTTTTTTTTCCTGGATCTTGGGCAATGCAGTTGGAGTTTTCTCCACACATTCAGTTCGGTTCAGTTGCTCAGCCGTGTCTGACTCTTTGTGACCCCGTGGAGTGCAGCACTCCAGGCCTCCCTGTGCATCACCAACTCCCAGAGCTTACTCAAACTCATGTCTATCGAGTTGGTGATGCCATCCAACCAGCTCATCCTCTGCTGCCCCCTTCTCCTCCCGCCTTCAATCTTTCCCAGCATCAGGGTCTCTTCCGATTAGTCAGCTCTTTGCATCAGGTGGCCAAAGTATTGAAGTTTCAGCTTCAGCTTCAGTATTAGTCCTTCCAATGAACACCCAGGACTGATCTCCTTTAGGATGGACTGGTTGGGTCTCCTTGCAGGCCAAGGGACTCTCAAGCATCTCCTCCGACACCACGGTTCAAAAGCATCAGTTCTTTGGTGCTCAGCCTTCTTTATAGTCCAACTCTCACATTCATACATGACCACTGGAAAAACCATAGCCTTGACTAGACTAACCTTTGTCAGCAAAGTGATGTCTCTGCTTTTTAATATGCTGTCTAGGTTGGTCATAACTTTGCTTCCAAGGAGCAAGTGTCTTTTAATTTCATGGCTGCAGTCACCATCTGCAGTGATTTTGGGGCCCCCCCAAAACAAAGTCTGCCACTGCTTCCCCATCTATTTACTATGAAGTGATGGGACTGGATGCCATGATCTTAGTTTTCTGAATGTTGAGCTTTAAGCCAACTTTTTCACTCTCTTCTTTAGGTAAGGGCATTTGGCCAACACATTCTACTGAGGTCAAAATCATTGATAGAGTAGAAGTCGGTGGGATTGGGGAAGGGGGTGGTGGTTTCACCTGCTGAGCGCCATCCTCCACACGCTCCGTCTGCCTGGGTCCTCAGGCCTCTGTGTGAACGAGTGTCCGCTTTTCCCATCTGTGTGTTGGGTTAATGGGTCATTCTCGCCCGTCAGCCCTCCTCAGTGGGACACAGGTTCAGACCCAAGACACAGAAATCCATCTCCTCGGTGCCCTGGAAACATAGCTGTCTCCCTGTCTTGTCCCGGATCCCTTCAAGAAATAGACACTTACTCTGTTTCAAAAGACATTCTCGTTCATGGATTTAAAACAGCTTTTTAAACTCCCAAGGGACTCAAGGGAGAAAGAATCCCAGAAAACTAGAAAATAAGATACTCTGCTATAAAAATTATTTTCGAATAATGGGGACTATTTATTGTATTTTCTTATTTATCTTTTTTCTGGAAAGAGGGGATTTCATTTTAAAAATCAATTTAAAGACATTCAGTGGTTCTGTGATGTGAAGGGGTTGGAAAAAGTTGGTTTCCAAATTATGTAATTCTATAGTCATTGAGTTGAAGGTTTAGAAATAGTAACGGAATATGGAATAATGTTTTTCTTTTTTTTCCCTCAAAAATATTTGTTCTGGAAATCTTTACTTTCATATATTTTTTCCCCTAATTTTGTTGTCTTCTAAAGAAGTTTTAATGCCAGCAAATAACATTCAAACCCTTCACATGATGCCAAAAATAGTAAAATCGGAACTTTCGTTCTTGATGACTGAGAGAGTGGGAAAAATGAGTAACATAAAGAATAAAAAGATTTTCAATTTGCTTCAAAGGACACCATATGGAATGATGTATTCAATCTAATTTTATATTAGCTTCCTTCATTAAATTCTAAATTTGCACTGCTTATCCCATGGACGGAGGAGCCTGGTGGGCTGCAGTCCATGGAGTCGCTCAGAGTGGGACACGACTGAGCGACTTCACTTTCACTCTTCACTTTCATGCATTGGAGAAGGAAGTGGCAACCCACTCCAGTGTTATTGCCTGGAGAATCCCAGGGACGGGGGAGCCTGGTGGGCTGCCGTCTATGGGGTCGCACAGAGTCGGACACGACTGAAGCGACTTGGCGGCAGCAGCAGCAGCAGAGACATGATTATTTAAGGTTCCATTTTAAGTTGTACGTGGTTAATTTCAGAGACATGCCGTTATATCAAAACCATAATATGCTGTTTTCGCTCTTATTACTAATGATATTTCATAAGAGATACCCAAAAGCTATGGAAGCTCCTTGTTTTACATAATTTGGATAATACTTGAAAGATTTTGCAGCTCTTCCAGGGAGGTCAAGGAAAAGTAATGAATGTGCAAAAATAACTTTTATTTTTGGCTCCGTGTCTGTCAGGACATTTGTTCCCACCTATTAGATTATCCCACCTGTTGCTGTCTTCCGTTCATGAGACAAGGTATTTTAAAGTTCTTCAGATGAGAGAAGATAGGTTTCTTCTGATGTAAGGGAAGTAAAATTGACCCCTGGTTTCTGGCTTTGAAAATTAATGCGATAGTCCTCTAAAATGGCAACACTTTGAGTTATCAAGTAACCTCACAGCCACAAAATGCTGTAATTTTATTGTGGACAGTTTGCATATTAATGTGCTCTAACGTGGTTCGTATTCAACCTTGAGGAATGCTAGGTATTTCAAAGCAAGTCAGCAATCTGATTTTTGCACAGTGTTCCAGTTTATTGCATACTATAATCCCAGTTCAAATACATACCCCACTAAAGGGGAATCTTACTAATTTGACCTGCTTTCTTTGGTTTCCAAAGAAAAGAAAAACATACACTGAGTGATAATCTGGTTACTTAAGTGGGAAGTATGTGCCTAATGTGTAGTGTGCAGTTTTACACAGCAAGGCCAGGCATTATGTGTATTTTTTTATTTGTTTTTTCATGTTTGTGTGAATGTGTGTATGTGTCTAATTATTGCCTTTGATTTTATGACTCGGACCTCTGCTTTATTTCCACACAAAACCTGCACATGAATGCTTCTAGCAGCTTTATTCACAATCGCCTTCATTTGGAAGCAGTAGAGATGGCCTTCAGTGGTGCTGTTCAGTCACTAAGCCGTGTCTGACTCTTTGTGACCACACGGACCGCAGCACACCAGGCTTCCCTGTCCTTCGCTGTCTCCCGAAGTTTGCTCAAACTCATGTCCATTGAGTTGGTGATGCCATCCAACCATCTTATCCTCTGTTTGCCCCCTTCTCCTCTTGCCTTCAATCTTTCCCAGTATCAGGGTCTTTCCCAATGATTTTGCTCTTTGCATTAGGTGGCCAAAGTATCGGAGCTTCGGCTTCAACATCAGCCCTTCCAGTGAATATTCAGGGTTGGTTTCGTTGAGGATTGACTCATTTGATCTCCTCGAAGTCCAAGGGACTCTCAAGACTCTTCTTCAGGACTGCATTTTGAAAGGATCAGTTCTTCAGCACTCAGCCTTCTTTATGGTCAAACTCTCACATCCATACATGACTCCTGGGAAAACCATAGTTTTGACTAGATGGACCCTTGTCAGCAAAGCGATGTCTCAGCTTTTTAATACGTCGTCTTGGTTTGTCACAGCTTTCCTTCAGTAGGGGATAGATAAACTGTGGCCCATCCATACAGTGGAATATTTTTCAGTGCTAAAAAGAAATGAGCTGTGAAACCACTGAAAGACATGGAAGAATCTTAGTATGCTTATTACTGAGTGAAAGACGACCAAGTGATAAGTCCCTGTGTTGCACTATTCCTACTATGACATTCTAGAAAAGGCTGATGCACGGAGACAGTAAAAAGATCAGTGGTTGCCAGGGCCTGGGGGTGAAGTTCATGGTGTGTGGGTGGGGCAGTGCAGGTGCTCTGTGTGATGATAGGAGATGGATACATGTTGTCATGCGTTTGTCCCAAGTTCACAGAAGGTACAGCACCCAGGGTGAACTTGGTGATCCAACCAGTCCATCCTAAAGGAAGTCAGTCCTGAATATTCACTGGAAGGACTGATGCTGAGGCTGAAACTCCAGTCCTTTGGCCACCTGATGTGAAGAGCTGACTCATTTGAAAAGACCCTGATCCTGGGAAAGATTGAAGGCAGGAGGAGAAGGGGACAACAGAGGATGAGATGGTTGGATGGCATCACCGACTCAACAGACATGAGTTTGAGTAAGCTCTGGGAGTTGGTGATGGGCAGGGAGGCCTGGTGTGCTGCAGTCCATGGGGTCCCAAAGAGTCGGACATGACTGAGTGACTGAACTGAACTGAAGGGTGAAGCTGTCATAAACTATGAACTTTGAGTGATAGTGATGTCTTAGTGGAGGTTCATCAGTTATAACAAATCCACTTTGGTGGTGGATGCTCGTCGTCAGGGAGGCATGAGTCAGGACATGGTATATATGGGAAACCCCTATACTTGCTGCTCAATTTTTCTATGAACGTAAAATTACTCTAAAAAATATTTTTAAAATACATGTGTGTATGTGTTTACTCACAATAGAGCATTCTGTCCATTTTACAAGTGGAGATAAAATGAGCCTTCTGCATATGTGTGTGCTCAGTCACTTGGTTGTGTCCGACTCTTTTGTGACCCCATGGAGTGTAGCCTGACAGGGCCCTCTGTCCATGTGTCATATAGATATGATAATCACTAGTATAGTATGATACTATACTAATAATAGTCTATGATAATCATTTGTGTGTGCATTCACCCATCCATCCATCCACCCAGCCACCCACCCACCCACCCATCCACCCATTCATCCATCCAACCATCATCCATCCACCCACCCATCCATCCATTCATCCATCCACCCATCCATCCATCGATCCACATACCCATCCATCCACCCATTCAAACATCCACCCGTCCACCCATCCACCCACCCACCCATCCATCCATCCATGCATCCATCCATCCACCCACCCACCCATCCATCCATCCAACCAACCACCCATCCATCCATCCAACCAACCACCCACCCATCCATCCATCCATGCATCCATCCATCCATCCCCCCCACCCATCCATCCACCCACCCACCCACCCATCCATCCATCCACCCATCCACCCATCCACCCATCCATCCATCCACCTACCCATCCATCCATCCATCCACCCATCCATCCATCCATCCACCCATTCACCCATCCACCCACCCATCTACCCACTAATCCATCCACCCCCCCCACCCATCCACCCACCCATCTACCCACTAATCCATCCACCCCCCCACCCATCCATCCACCCACCCACCCATCCATCCATCCATCCATCCATCCACCCATCCATCCATCCATCCCCCCCACCCATCCATCCACCCACCCATCCACCCATCCATCCATCCACCCATCCACCCATCCACCCATCCATCCATCCACCTACCCATCCATCTATCTTCCACCCATCCATCCATTCATTCACCCATCCACCCACCCACCAATCCATCCACCCACCTACCCATGCATCTATCTTCCACCCATCCATCCACCCATCCATCCATCCACCCCCCCACCCATCTATCTTCCACCCATCCATCCACTCATTCACCCATCCACTCATCCACCCATCCACCCACCCACCCATCCATCCACCCATCCATCAATCTATTCATTCACCCATCCATCCATTCCCCCATCCATCCCTCTACCCGGCAAAACCTGAGTTGTACAGTGCACTTTTCTACCTTTGATAAACATAAAAAAATGAGTACAGGGTGCTGCTTGCCTTTAAAAACTGCCTGTTTCATAATTTTCTTTGAGTTGTGAAACAAACAGTTGAGTACTGTGCTAATTTTGATGATGTAACACAGTCTCCACTGTGGGATTTTGCAAATCAGTGCCCGTGGCTGGTGATTTGTTATGTAAGTGAATACTGAAACACTCTCATCAGTAAGCGTTCAGGTAACAAAAGACATGTTAGTATGTCTTTGATCAGTGAATTGCTGATAATTAATAATCTGAGTTCATCCTGCCTAATGCAGAATGGCTGGCCTCAAATACACAACCAGTGGAAGGGAATTCAGATGCTCTACAACCATGGGACAGAAAGAGGGTTTTGTAATTTCATTTGGGTGATAGTTCATGACACATTTTGGGATCATACTTGTAGATTTTTTCTTGCATATCTTAGTTGCTGGCATTAGTCATTTTAATTAGAAGTACCCAACTGTCAAATCATGCTACGTATACACACGGAATGCAAAGTATTCTTTATTACAACTGTTAACGTTAAACAGCGTGTTTTCTTTAAACTTTGACATACTCTGATGAAATGCATATTTATTGATTGATCTCATTCTCTGAGAGCAAAGACTGCACTATATTAAAAGTCTCCATTTTTCCTCTTTTACTGCTTTCCATTTTTCTTACATACAGCTCACTTAGTGAATTTTAGTTGACTCAACTGCATAACCAATTAGCTACAGCCCCATGTAACTCTGGTATTAGCTCCTTGCTTGGAGTAAACTTGATTATTTTCATGCACCCTATTCATTCTTTAAGTCAAATCCATCCTGAGATTGGTACACAATTTGAGCCATGAAGGGAAGCAGTGTCTTTAATATTTGATGTCATTTGTATTAGATTGTAAGGTTTTCCTGTTGCCTCAGCAGTAAAGATGCAGGAGACCTGGGTTCGATCCCCGGGTTGGGAAGATCCCCTGGAGAAGGAAATGGCAACACACTCCAGTTATCCTTGCCTGGAGAATCCCATGAACAGAGGAGCCTGGCAGGCTACAGTCCATTGGGTCGCAAAGACTCAGACATAACTTAGCAACTGAGCATGCACGCAAGTATTGGATTGAAATGACAGGACACTCTGTAGAGATGGGTTCAGCTTCCTTGTGGGACGGTTATGGGTGAGTTAGTCTGGTAACTTGGGATTACTGCCAACATGCAACAATCAGTTCAGTTCAGTTGCTCAGTTGTGTCCGACTCTTTGTGACCCTATGAATTGCAGCACGCCAGGCCTCCCTGTCCATTACCAACTCCCGGAGTTCACTCAAACTCATGTCTATTGAGTCGGTGATGCCATCCAGCCATCTCATCCTCTGTTGTCCCCTTCTCCTCCTTCCCCCAATCCCTCCCAGCATCAGAGTCTTTTCCAATGCAACAATAGTTTCTTGCAATTTCTTAGAGCTAGAACTAATACTGAATAACTCTTGTGAGTTTCAAGAAACCTGGCCCCTAAGTTTTCTCACAGTTCTATACATGTGATAGATTTGTTTGCAAACGAGGTCATCGTATCTTTGCAGGTAACAAAGAGATAGTTTACTTTGACTGCTCGTTTTATAAATGGGAAGGATTATGATCTAAGAAAGTTTTTAAAAAGATAACATGGGTATTCCCTTGGGTGGTCCAGCGGCTAGGACTTGCACTCCCAATGCAGGGGGACTAGTCTGAGCCTAGATCTCACATGCTACAACTCAAGAGTTTTTGGAAGCCCCAGCTAGGACCCAGCACAGCCAAAAGTAAATAAATAAACCTATGCACGATACTGGATGCTTGGGGCTGGTGCACTGGGACAACCCAGAGGGATGGTATGGGGAAGGAGGAGGGAGGAGGGTTTAGGATGGGGAACATGTGTATACCTGTGTATATGGATTCATGTTGATATATGACAAAACCAATACAATACTGTAAAGTTAAATAATAAAATAAAATTAAAAAAAATTTTTTTAACTTGTTTATTTTGGGCTGTGCTGTGTCTCCCTTGCTGTGTGGGCTCCTCTGTCGTCATGGCTAGCAGAGGCTCCTCTCTAGTTGTGGTGTGCACTCTTCTCATTGCAGAGACTTCTCCTGTTGCAGCTCCTGGACTCGAGAGCACTGGCTCAGTAGTTGTGACAGGTTTTCCCGGACTAGGGATCCAACCCGTGTCTCCTGCATCGGCCGACGAATCCTTCACTGCTGAGCCACCGGGGAAGCCTAATACATAAATATTTTAAAAATAATGCAGGAGATAATGTTCAGAAGGAAATAATTGTGAATAAGGCGAAGGCAAAGGACTGATAGTCTGACATGTGCTGTGCTTAATCACTCAGTCATCTCCGAGTCTTTGCAACTGCATGGGCTATAGGCCACCAGGCTCCTCTGTCCATTGGATTCTCCAGGCAAGAATACATGGAGTGGGTTGCCATGCCCTCTTCCAGGGGATCTTCCTGACCCAGGGATCGAACCCAGGTCTCCTGCATTGCAGGTGGATTCTTTACCAGCTGAGCCATCAAGGAAGCCCAAGGATACTGGAGTGGATAGCCTATCCCTTCTCCAGGGGGCTTCCAGACCCAGGAATCGAACTGGGGTTTTCCTGCATTGCAGGTGGATTCTTTACCAGCTGAGCTACCTGGGAAGGCCCTGATACTCTGATACAGCGATGTGGTTCTGCATGATGCTTTAACGGTGGATACATGCTGCTATGTTTGCCAAATTCCATAGAACATACAGCATTAAGAGTGAACCCTTGGAGAAGGGCATGGCAACCCACTCCAGCATCCTTGCCTGGAAAATCCCCTTGGACAGAGGAGCCTGGCGGGGCTACAGTCCACGGGGTGGCAAAGAGTCACACACAGCTGAGCAACTGAACAACAAGAACAGCACTTAGAGGGGGTGGGGTGGGAGGACTGTGGTGGAAGATACTGATGAAGAGGGAGCCTGTGAGCTTGTCGGTGCCGGCAGTATATGGGAGCTCTGTTCTTGCTGCTCAGTTCTGTGGTGACCCAAAACCAGTGTTCCAAACCAGTCTATTAGAAAAGGGAAGTCGTTCCTATGATTACTCATCCTTTGCTATCATTCACTTCTGAAAGAAAGTGAAGTCACTCAGTCGTCTCCCAACTCTGTGCAACCTCGTGGACTGTAGCCCGCCAGGCTCCTCTGTCCAGGGGATTCTCCAGGCAAGGAATACTGGAGTGGGTAGCCATGCCCTCCTCCAGGGGATCTTCCAGACCCAGGGATTGAACGTGGACTCAGTTTCTTTGGGTCCTTGAAAGCAAAGTTGAAGGGACTAGTCACTGTATGATGGTTAGTGAGCTTCTTAACGTCCCTGTGTCTTCACTTCGCCATCCATACAGTGGGAAGCTAGCTTGATGAGTATGTCATGTAAATAAGAAATAATATGTGTAAA